>NC_045724.1:26079564-26391262 GCF_009834535.1 Camelus ferus
GAAAAATACCCGCGACGCCCGCATCAACCTCCTTGGCGCCGGCAGGGGGTGGGGACAGTTCTGTTCATCCTGTTTTCAGAGCATCAGTGTCGACACCGCGTCAGACCCTCCGGGGTCTGTGGCGGGGGCCGGCTTCGCGCCCGGC
The DNA here is from genome assembly GCF_009834535.1 of Camelus ferus. Lineage (NCBI taxonomy): Eukaryota > Metazoa > Chordata > Mammalia > Artiodactyla > Camelidae > Camelus > Camelus ferus. The sequence continues at coordinate 26,079,710 of NC_045724.1, forward strand.
TCCTGGGTCCCCGCCGGAGTGGCGCGTCTCCCGAAGGGAGGTTGCGCGGTCCCTGGAAGGTCTCCGCTTCCTTCCCACCTGCGCTCAACTGCCCGCCTCCGGCGCCGGGAGTTTCCCAGATCCCCTCCGGGTGTCAGCACGCCCACCGGCTCGCAGACTGCCCGGTCACAAAGGTCGTGGGAACGCCCGGGCGGACCCCCCTTCAGACGCGGTCACACCCTAAGCCCCGCACCCCCGACGCACTGACTACCGTAGGGGCTTGATGGGCGGAGGGGGCGGCCACCGCGGAGACAGCGAGAGCGCCGGGTCCTGCCCAGCGTGCGCGCCCCCCTCGGCCCCGACTACCTCCCGGCCCGAGGCCTTGGGGTGAGTCCGGGAGGGAGAAGGGGGCGTTGAGGAAGCCGGGTACTCACGGTTCCACAGTCCAGCCGGCGAGCCCGAGGGGCAGCTGCGGCCCGCTCGCCTCCGTGAGCCGTGCGCATGCGTCCCGCGAGGGCCCGATTTTTGTTCTAATACTCAGCGCTACCCTTACTACGCCCGCGATCACTCTCTCTGGCTTCCCTCTTCCTCTGACTCTGGTCTTTCCTGTCGCCCTCTTCTCGCCCCCTCTCCCTCCCTCCCTCCGCTCTGCCTCTCCCCGCCCCTCACTCCCCCCTCCCCGGCTGGGCGATCCCAGGGGCTTCCCTCCCTCCCGCGGCGGCGCGCTCCTCTGCGGCGGGGGCTTGGGGGGGTGTCGCCGGAGGCCTCGCGCAGGACCCAGTCCACGCCGGGGCAGTAGTCCCCTTTTCCAGCCCAGGTTAGGAAGTACGATAGTGCGGGCCGCAGAGCCCCCTCTGCTGTCCCTTTGCTATGGCGCGTGGGGGCCGAGCGAGACTCTAGCGGGCGGGGAAGCGTGCTGGGACCTGGTGAATGAAGCGGGCGGAGGGAGGGGCCGGTGTGTGTGCGGGGGTGCGCCGCGCGCAGTGTCAGCTGGTTCCCGGGGAGTCTGGCCCTGAACTGTCCGCCTCTGGAGGGCAGATCCCCTCTTCTCCCTTTCCGCAGGGTGCTTCTCCCAGCTCTGCCCCGCCCACCCGGCTGCAGCCTCCGCCTCCGGGGCCCCGCACTGGAAAGGGGCTCCTCGCCCTCTCCTGGCCAGCCTGAGCCGAAGTCCCTCCGGGCTGGGTGGCAGGAGTGGCTAACTCCCGACCCCGGAGTGGGGGCAAGGGGAAGACCCACCGCCCAGCTCTGCCGCGTGTCCCTGTGGCCACCGGTGTGCCCGCGGGAGCCAAACGCAGTCAGACCAGCAGGGGTCTTGCGCCTGAGCTCCAGGGGCTAAACTGAGGCTGGAAACTGACCTGACACTAAAATAACATCACGTCATTTCCTCCCCGACCTCCCAAGCCCGCAGTGTCTGAGGGCTGGGGAGTGGGAGCGCGAGGAGGGGGCGGAGGCTCGTCCCGGGGAGGCTTGGAGAAGGGGGAGGAGAGCCATGCTGTAGCGAACGAGAGTTCGAGAAGCAGCCTGGGGGAGGGCGGGGGCGCCCTCCCTCTTCCACTGACCCTGGAAGGAAGTGGCCTGGGAAAAGTAGCTTCAGGGGTCTCCTGGGGGGAGGGGGTGTCAGGCGGGCAGCCGTCTCCTTGAACGTGCTCAGCTCAGTCTCTACCTTCCTGTCCGCCCCTCCGCCCCCACCGCGCCCCTTGCTGGCTGGAGCCCCTGCTGGCCCCGCGTGGAGAAGGGAGGAACTCCGGGTGCTGGAGGCCGGGGGAGGCCGGAGATGGGACGTGGTGGAGACCACAGTACTCACGGGTATGGGCCAACTCTGCCCAGCGCTGGCGTCCTCCTGCCGGGGCAGGCGTCCCCCAGGGGGTCGGCCGGGCAGGGCCAGAGCTGCCCTGAGCAGGAGCGAGAGGCGGCCCGGCCGCTCCTCGTGCTCCCGCGAGAGCCCAGCGCCTGGCAGGGCGGGAAGCAGGAGGGAGAAGTCCCGGCGCCGCTGGGGAGCTTCAGGAGGGGGTGGCCGGAGAAGGTGCGAGAAGAAGCGCGCGAAGCCGGAGAGCGTGCCAGAAAGGAGACTGAGCAGCTTCGGGGCAGCAGGCGAGCCTGGGAGCTGTGCAGGCCGACGGCGGGAAAGGCGAGAGGAGGGGGAGGAGAGAGACAAAACCAGCACACCGTCACTGTTGGATCCGGCTACAGGCTGAAGAAAAGGGGTCTCGAGTGCCATTCACTGCGGCGTTTTGAAGCATTACTTTGGGACTGCAGAAGGTCAGTGAGAGCTAAAGGAAAGGCCTTTGCTCTGGTTCTCCCCTCTTCTCTCTTTCCTCTCACTCCCCCTTCCTCCCTTTCTTCCCTCACCCCTTCTAACTCTGTGCTACTCAAAGTGTGGTCCTTGGACCAGGGGCGTGGGTAAAACCCAGGAGCCTGTTAGACGCGCAGAGTCCCAGACCTCTCTCGTGACCTACTGCATCAGAATCGGAATGCTAACATTCTCAGGGAATTCTTTGGCATGTTAAATGTGAGGTGTGGTGTAAAAGAGCTCCTGTGTCACCTGTCTTGGTTCTTTAGAATTTGGATGAAAATCTAGTTTACGTCTGGGACACTTTGCTCTGCCTCTTCCTCCTCTCGGCCTGCCTCTTTCCGCCTGTCCTTCCCACCTTCCAAAGTGCCTAGAGCTCTACCACCGAAGGCACAGCTGGACATGGTTACTGTGTCCTTGTGACAGGTGTCCGGGGGACGCTTGGACACTGGCAGAAGGCTGTGGGATCCTCGGACTGGTGGAAAAGGGACTGGTGGTTTGACTTTTGTTGTGCTGGGTGCAGGGGAGACCAGGAAGGACTTAAGTGCACACTCTGTGGTCCCCCTTTCTGCATTCCATGTGTCCATTTCTCTGAACACAGGCCTTTCCACCCTCCACTTGTTGCTTAGGGGATCTAAGCGGCCTTGGTGAAGACAAAATTACTATTTTCTTGGGAAGTACAGGGAAGCATTAATTTAGAAGTCAGAGGCTCAGGGCTCTGGACTCAGCCTGGCAACGAATTTGACAGCCTACCTTGGGAAATTCTCTTTATCCTTTGAGTTTATCTGATTCATTTACGGAGTCAAGGGACTGAACTCAGTGGCTTTTAAGGTCACCTGCCTTGTTCGGGTTCTGGTTTTGGAACTCTCAAGGTTTCTCGGTCGCCTAATATATAGTGAAGTTACAAACCGAACCTAACACAGCCAACCAACGGCCCCCTCGAGCAAAACAAAAAGACGGTTTAATCTGTTTGTGAAAAACAAGAGAGGAGGTTGCCAAGAAAAGCGAACGTGGAGGCGGGAAGCAGCGAACGCAAGTGACAAGGAGGTGAGGCGCGGGAGGGGGCGAGGCGCGCAGCGGCCGCGGGTCCCAAGGGCGCGGCGGCTGCTCTCCAGGGTCCTGAAGGCGTGAGACGGCCGCGGGCGGCCTTGGAGGGCTTGGCGCGGTTCCCCGGCTCTGCAGTTGCCAGGCCCGGCCTGCTTTCTTTCGGCGGTGGAAATCTTGTGGGAAGCGGGTGTTGGGAGGAAGCGAGGAACCTAGCAACCCATTTTCATTCATGAGGCCCTTTCTGGGAAGTCGCCGAGCGCGTTGGCCGATTCGTCCTCCAGTCGTTTGTATGCGTCCGGCGAGAGTGGAGCTTGGTTTGCATTTCCGAGTAAGTTCACACAGTTTCTCTTCCCCTCATTACCTTTTCCTACAGAACGGGGTCGTTCTAGTATTTTCATTTTCTGCGTGCAGATGCTCTCTCCCCTCCCTCGCTTTCTGGAAAGGCGCCGCGTTTGTTTTAGGGGTTGGAGCTGGGAACCCGGGAGGCTTCTGGAGAAGCTCCAACAGCTCACTCGAAGGGGGAGATGAGCGACTCTGAAGATGCTCAGAGCCGGTTCTGGTGCCCAGCGTCGGTCTCGCAGGGAGGGCGGCAGGGGACGAGCCCCTGGGCCGGGGATGGAGTGGGGGCTCGGCCTCAGCGGCGCGACTGGTCCTGCGAGGGTCGCCGCTAAACCGGTGCGCACCTGCGGGGGTGGCGGGCCAGCCGCAGCCTCTGCTCCCGCGCGATGCCAGTGGCCGCAGGCACCTTAGCGGACGCGGGCACCGGGCCGGAAGGACCCTATGCTAAGGAAGTCAAGAGAAAACCGGCCGGTCCCCGGAGCGTCGGAGCTTGGCCAGCCCACTCCCCGCCTTCCCGAACGGCTTCAGGCCAGAGCTGGAACAAAGCGCAGAACGCAGAAAGCGAGCCGCAGACGCCTCTGCGATGCACTCCGGCTCCCGGGGCCAGAGGTCGCTCCACCGGCCTTCCATGGGCCCCAGAATTTGCGTCTCCAGCTCAGATTTTCAAATGTTTTTTTGAGAAGGCGTGAACCTGTAACCTGACGCTCCTCTTCTCCTCCCGCCCCGGCCCTTCTTACCAAGTCACTGGGCGCCCCTTTCTCCGCACGCTTCATTAGGCATTCCGCTCCGGTCCTGTGCTTCCAGACAGAGCCGCTTGTCAGGGAAGCAGCGGAAATGTTCAGGCAGAAGAAAAGCCCTGCACTCAGCCCCAGAAACGCGAAGCCCGGCTCCTGTGCTCCTCCGGAGACACTCCCTCTTCCCTCTTTCCTGGCGTGGTCTTTTTCCTCCTCAGTTTTGGCTCCCATCTGCTGAGGGACCCACGGCTTCTCCAACTAGCAGAGGTGTGAAGCTGACAGCTGCAGGATGCTGACATCCGTCCACTTCCTTGGGTCGTCCCGGCAAGGACAGAGTACGGGGTATCAGTGTAGCCACAAAATCCGATCCGAGAAAAGTTATCTGAGGAGAGACCTTCCGCTGCTAATGGTGCTGATCTTCCAGACAGTCCTGTCTTCTTTTTAGGCCAGCTTCCAGATGATAGTCTGAGGGTTTCAGAAACATGAGCCACCAAATGGAATCATCTTGGAATCTGGATTCCTGAAAGCACTGCTCCTTAGGGATCCAGAAGACTTAGGGAGCATCTTGTTCTGCGTATCCACTTCCGTAATGAATCATGTTGGTTACTGAACCTCGCAGAGGAGAACATCACCACAGCCTTACTCAGTATAACAGTCTCATCCCTTTAAAAAGCAAATTGAAAATTTTCATTCACCCTGAAATAGTACCATTTCATAAAGGAAACATCCATGGCAGAATTAGCCTACTTTTGTACCAAAACTTTCTGAGAGCCTTTAGAATTAAAATCACAGTTAGGATGGAATTTGAAGTTAGATTTACTTTTAAGAGATGACCTATTTTCCTCAACTTTATTTTTAAGAACTCTGTTTTGCTGTGATTTAGTTGTATTATACATTTTAATTTTCTGTTATTTGGAGAAGTCGTTTTCCCACTTGGCTCTAAGAATCTAATGGAGAGAGACTGAAAACTATAAAGGCACATCTTTGCTTGTGCTGACTATAAATCATGTAGATTGGGAAGCGACCATAAATGAGACAGATAGACCATGGATTCCAAAGTCACAGGTTACTCTTAATTTGAGGCCAACCAAACTGTTAAACATGTTTCTGTCAAGGTTCACTTAAAATCTCAATGTTCCTTGTGAAAGTACAATTTGTTACAATGAATACCTCTGCAGCTCATAGTTAGTTCTGACTTTATCCTTTCTTTGAATAACTTTGTAAGTGGACTTGTGCCTAGGACCTATGTGGAGGTGTCATAAGGAGGTGCTGACTGCTGGAGCAATGGCCGAGGAAGGTGGGCTATGAACAGAAGTGGAGGGGACCAGAAATAAGGGCTGCTTGGGAGACATGTTTACCTGGGGAAGAGAAACACTCTCAGGCTCCCAGGCTCTGTCAGCTTTGTTCTTGCAGAAACAGTTGGGCCTTCTGCCTCCCTGCCAGTTTTGCGAATCAAGTGAGGAGCTTCAGATAGGAGATGGGTCTTTATTTGAATATATCCATATATTTCTTTGAATATATCCTAAAGTGAACTCTGATTTCCTCCTCCAAACTTTCTCTTCCTGAAGTCTTCACCATCTCAGTAAACTTGATTAAAAAAATTTTTTTTTTTACTTTTTTCTTTTCTAATTTTTTGGGGGAGGTAATTAGGTATTATTTATTTATTTATTTATTTATTTATTTATTTATTTATTTATTATTATTTTAATGGAGGTACTGGGGATTGAACCCAGGACCTCATGCATGCTAAACATGTGCTCTACCACTGAGCTATACCCTCCCCACTGATTCTTTTAATTCGTCAAATGCTGGCGTCTCCTTGACTTTTCTCTTTCATACTCTTCAGTCAAATCCAACTGCTTCTCATAGCCTCATAACACAACTGTTACTCTGTGTTATAGGCTGAATTGGGTCTCCCCAAATCTGTATGCTGAAGTCCTAACTGCCAATATGCCAGAACAGCACCTCATTTGGAAACAGGGTTGTTGCAGATGTAATTCAGTGAGGTCTTGCTGGAGGAGCATGAGCCCCTCCAGTATGACTGGTGTCCTTATGAAAGGGGAAAGTTTGGACACAGACATGTCCACGGGGAGAACGCCATGTGAAAATGAAGGCAGAGATGAAGGTGATGCATCTACAGGCAAAGGAACCTGAAAGACCGCCAGTAAACCCCCAGGATGTAGGAAGAGGCATGGAACAGAATTTCCCCCAGAAGGAATTTGGCTACAAGACTGAGTTTCCAGCCTGCTTGGGCTGCCCTGTGGATTTCAGAACAAGACTGAAGCATCAACTCTTCCCTGAATTTCCAGTCTGCAGGGCTGGCTTGCCCTAAATATTTCAGACTTGCCAACAATCACATGAGTCAATTCTTTAAAATCTGTCTCTCCCTCCCCTACCTCTCTCTTATCTATCTGTCTATCTATCTATCTACCTACCTACCTACCTACCTATCACATATATAGCCTATTGGTTCTAATTCTTTGGAGAACCTTGACCAATACACTCTGGTACAGGTCTTATCATCTTTCACCTGGACTATTGGAATAGGCCCTAACTGGTATTTTTACTTCATTTGCCTCATTTTCCCTCATAGTCTAGTCTCAATACTGAACCCAGAGTTATCCTTTAAAATGTAGGGCAGATTATGTCACTCTGCAAATCCAAACTTTCTATTGGCTGCTCTTTTCAGAGTAAAATCCAAAGTCCTTGCACCGCTCTCAAGGCTCTCGGTGAATGGTCCCACCCTGCCTCTAAGACCTCCTCTTCCTGTGCAGTTCCTCCTGCAATATTGGCCTTCCATAGCACCTGTTACCGTCCGACACATGTATTCACTTGTTTCTTAGTACTGTGTAAGCAGTGTCTTTTTCTCTTGTGTTTTTTGCTATATCAGTAGTGCCTAGGACAGTTCTTGGCCTTTAACTAAGTTCTCAGTGAATATTTGTTGGATGAATTAATTAGAAAGCAAACTCGAAGGGGAGGGTATAGCTCAGTGGTAGAGTGAGTGCCTAGCATACACAAGGTCTTGGGTTCAATCCCCAGCACCTCCATTAAATAATAAATAAATAAATAGAAACCTAATTACCTTCCCCCTCCAAAAAAAAAAAAAAAAAAAGAAAGAAAAAAGGGGGGAAAAAACCAAGTTCAAATATTATTCAGCCATAAAAAGAAATGGAATTCTGACACATGCTACAGCACGGATGAGCCCTGAGAACAGGCTGCTCAGTGAAAGAAACTGGACACAAAAGGACAAATACTGAATGAGGCCATTGACGTGAGATACCCCAAATAGGAAAACATACAGAGAGAAAGCAGAACAGAGGTTACCAGGGGCTGCTGGAGAGGGTGATGGGGAGTTACTATTTAATGGAAGCACAGTGTTTGGGCTGCTGGAAAGGTTCTGGAAATAGATAGTAGCAGTGGTTCCACAACATTGTGAACGTCGTTAACGCTGCTGAATCGCACACTTAAAATGGCCAAAGTGGTAAATTTCATGTTATTTATGTTTTACAATAATTAAAAAAAGACACTCAAAACTCTTCAAGGTGTGAGCTAAGAGGAGCCTGAGAGGGTCCCCCCACACCGCCCCAGCGGGAGGCCAGCTGAGTTAGTCACTCTTGATTCTGCCACAGAGCTTTCTTCTGCCTCTTGGGGTCTCTCACTTTGCTTTCTGCTGCCGCCAACTAGAAGTGTGTGCAGGATAGACACTGCCCCTCTCACTCTGTTCCTGGCGCTTGGCGGAACCTGGGTGGTGATTTGGGCAAGTGGATAGGGAAGAGCGGACGCAGGGCTCAGACCAAGGGATCTTGTGAACCACTCGCTTATTCATTCTGTCCACAAACATTTATTACCTGTCTCTTAAGTACCAGGCGATGTCCTAGATGCTCTGGATTTAAGGTGAGTGGGGAAGAAAATGACCTACTCTTGTGTGTTGAAGGACGTCGTGTCCAGGTAGACGGAATAGGGCAAGTGAGTCATGGGAAGGACTTTGGATTTTATTGTGAAGGCAGTGGGAATCACTGACAGGTTTTAAGCAAGAGAGTGATATCATCTGATTGATATTTTTTAAAGACCCTTTGACTGCTTTGTATGGGAGAGAGTTGGAAGGCGGCAGGTGTGGGAGCAGTGAAACAGGAGGCTTTGCACTGGTCCAGGTGAGAGAGGATGATGACTTGGACAGGCAATGGGAACAAAATAGAAATGGATGGATGTGAGATACGTTTGGGAGAGGATTAATGGACTTCGGGTGGACTGGAATGTGTAGGCTGAGGAAAAGGGCATCAAGGATAATTCCTAAGTTTCCTGCCTTGTGAGTGGCTTGCTGAAATGAGGAAGGCACGGGGGGGGGGGGGGAATCGAGAATCATGGTAAACACATGTTTTAGATGCCTACGAGTTACTCAAATGGAGACGTCACATAGGCTGTTGCTAAGGAGCCAGAAGCCCAGGGTAGAGGTCTCAGTGGGAGTCTAGGAGATGTAAATTTAGGAATCATTAACATAAAATGGTATTTAAAGCTATTGGAATTGGGGACGATCCCTAGAAAGAGATGGAAGAGAGAACAAGATTGAATCCACTTAAGGAGTTTGAAATAGCAAGCACCGACAAAATTTAATCAGGGAGTTAACACGATCAGGTTGGTGTTTTAAGAAGATTTCTGACATCTGGTGTCAGAGGCAGACACGACCAGAGAAGAGGGCGCTGCAGTAATCTGGGGGGAGATGATAGCGACTTGCTCTAGAAAAGTGCCACAAGGGATGGAGATAACACAGATCAGGAGAGAACTCTGAATGGTGTGGACAAAACTTGAGGGCTGATTAGGGGTGGGACGTGGAGACAAGGGCAAGGTCAAGGGTTATGCCTCTGAATTTCTAGTTTAAAACTGGTTGGAAGATGGTACAGCTTTAGTGTCACAGAAGAGTTTGGGGAGGTAAAGACATAGTGGTAATTTGGAAGTGCCTGTGAGACATTTCACTGTAGATGGTGAGAGAACATTTGTACCCGTACATTCATGTGTGGCCTGCAGGACAGAGAGCGAGCCATCACCCGTCAGCTGTCTCAGAGCCACCGACATGGCCATGACTAGCCCAGGAGGAGGCGTTGAGTGAGAAAAAGGGCCGGGCTGAAAACCCAGGGAATTTCCAATATTTCAAAGTCAATCAAGGGAGAGGAACTTGCAAAAGAGGTTAAAAAAGAGTAGTCAGAGCAGCAGAAGGAGAACAAGACAAAAGGGACATTGTCTGTTACGTTCCAGACCCTGGTATCTGTTACGATCCAGACCTTGGTTACATGCTGTGTCGTTCATTCCTTACAACAACCCTACGAGCAGGTCTCAGCTCCAGGTCACGGACAGCTGTGCTGAGACTCAGAAAAATGAAATGACCTCACCGAAGACTTGTATCTAGAAAAATAACAGAACAAGTTTGAAGGAATTTAAGCAAAGCTGGACTTTCTGGTTTCTATCTTTGATCTTTAGTAGAAGGATTGAGGGGTGTGTGTGTGTATGTGTGTGTGTGTGCACACGCACGCACATATTTACGTACACATAAGCCACCTCTATAGAATGCAAAGAAGCTGGTAAGAGTGCAGAGCGTTTACCTTGGGTGTGTGGGGGAATGGAGGCTGGTGACTGGCTGGATGCAGATTGACTGTGTAGTATGCGCTTCCACGCTCTGTGTTTTGGTAGTAATCATTCTCCGCGGCCCTCTTGGGAACCCCCTCCAAACACACATGAACACACACACATACACCAATCCCAACCCCAAACCTTGGCCCTGCCTTAAAGTGGAGACACAGAGCAGAATCCACAGAGAGAGCTCGAGCCCCGGCCTCCCCGGGCGAGCCTTCTTCAGCATCCCCACCGGACTGCCTGGCTCGTTAATTAAATCACAGCAACTCCCAAACAGGTGCCTCCTTGGCGTCTACACAGCCTGTGTCCTCTCTAACCTGCTCGCCACCCTGCAGGAGGAGTGTGGAAAAGGCAAGTGTGACCGTGTGACTTTCTAACCATTCAGTGGGTCCTCGTGTCTCTACAGGATTTCATGTGGCATAAAAGACCTTTCGTGATTTGTTGATCTAAACTCGGTTGACTCTCCCAGCTTTCTTTCTCACTCACTGTTCTTTTCCACTCAAAGCCCCAGTCATGTTAAGGTTCCTTTAGCTCCTGCCATCTCCTTGTTGGTCCTCAGCCCTGCTCTTTGTAGAAACTGCTCCCTCCGTGGTGAAGTTTCACAACGTCTGCCACAAGACTGGGATCTAGGTGAAGGGTGTTGTTCATTGTCTGACGGTTTCAAATTTTCTGTGAGTTTAAACATTTTCAAAATGAAAGTACAGCAGTCAATGAGTGAAGAAGAGAAAAAATCCGCACCGGCTGCCTCTGCCGGAATTGCACCCTTTTCCAGTGGGCTCCTCCTGGTCCCTCCCCGGGCAGCTCCCACTTGGAGCCCCAGCCCGGGTGCTGCATCGTTGGGGACCTTGCCCAGGCTGGGTCTGCTGCCTCCCTGCTCTCTGTGCCACAGCGCTTCCTGCCCTGCACTGTGACAGTCAGTGTCCCCGAGAGACTGCAGCCCAGTGTGTGTCCAGGACTTTGCCTGATTCACAGCCGTGTCCTAAAAACCTAAGGCAGTGTCAGGCCAGGATGTGCATTCAATCAATATTTGTTTAATGAATGAACTTAGACATGATCTGGCATTGATGACTGTGGGAGCTGGGTAACAGGTAGACAGGATTTTAACATGCTGTTTTCCTTTGTTTTTATGTCTCTCTGATATTTTCTGTAATAAAATTAAAAAAAAAAGACATAGTTTTTAACATCTAGATGCTGTCTCTCGTAGCTTCTTAAATTGCAATAGACAAGTAACGGTGGGATAGAAGCGGCCACTGGTGTGTGCACAAGCCTCAAGGGTGTGAGTTTACTGCCCCGGGTGTTTGGAGGAGGCCTCGTGCAGAAGGGGACCCGGGCAGGAGCCTGCACTCTGTTGGTCCCCATCGTCCTGGCCAGAGCTACCAGTGTCACACTGGAGGAGCACAAAAACCAACAGACAGGACGCCGACAACAATGGAGGCTGTTGTTCCATGGAGAGGCCAATCTGTGACGGGCCGGGGGGGCTGCGTGGGCTCCGTGCTTTCCCAGGGGCTCCCTGCAAACCGGGCTCTGCGCACGTTGCTCAGGCCCGGGGCCTGCGATGCTACCGCTCCCCGCCTCCCGCCCCGCTGCCCGAGACCGTGCCTCCTTGGGCACTCGCCCTGTTACCTGGGGGGCAGGGAAGCCGGTGCCCAGGATGCTGTCCTCCCACAACACCCCAAGCCTTGGTGCCGCCTCCCCTCTGATGTGAAGCCAGAGGAGAGCCCTCCTACTCCCAGGGCCCCGTCTGCCCTTCGCTGCCACGTCCACATTCAGTCCTTCTCTGGACCACAGGCTGGTGTGGTCCCCCGCCAACTCTGGGACACCTGCTCACTCTGCCCAGAGCCTCGCTCCCCCAGCACTCCCGACTGTGTGTATCTGGCAGCTACGGGGCTGAGTCTTGCTTTTGTTTTCTTAGTATTTCTATTATTATTATTATCATTATCATTATTATTATTATCATTATTATTATTATACTTTTCTGTACAGTCTTCGTGTCTTCCTTTCAGGACTGGTCTGGACGCAGGGCACCATTGCCTTTCCTTCGCCAGTGCTCAGGTCCGCCCTCCTCAAAGGCTCTCCTGCCTGGGCGCTCGCTCTGTGGTCCGCCTTCCTTCCACCTGCCCCGAGGAGCGGCGATGTCTCCTCTCTCCCTTCCTCTGTGTCGGTGATTTAACCTGGCATTCTAAGCCTCTTCACTCATTTCCCCCCTTTATATAATATGATCACATTTCTAAAGAATAATCACATTTTACAGTCACTTTTTAGGTATAATTCCTCCATCCAGTTAACTGTTTCAACAGTGACCACCAGTCCCTCCCAACTGTGACTTTCTCATTCTTTGCCCTCAGTTTTTGTTGCTCTGAAACATCTTTCCAAGTGATTTACACAGAAAAGCGTCACTGCGTCATGTGTTGGCCATAGGTTTGCATATCTTGAAATAGCTTTCTCTTGTGTTAAGGCATGAATGACTCCTGGTTATGAATGTCTTGAGACAGTTTTTTTTTTCTTCAAAGCTCTCTGTTTGTAAATCTTTAATTTTCAGTTATTTAGTGCTCTGGAGAATTACATGGTGAAGGTCCTTCTTTGCTTTCTTGCAGGTAATCTGTTTTTCTTCCATTCTGGATGTTTATAGAAACAGTGTCTTAATTTTTGGAATTGAAACATTCTGTGAGGTTACTTGTAGGTTCAGTCCTGTTTCCACTGTTTGCTTGGAATACAATCTGTGTCTTTGAGCTACTGTCTGAAATCTTTATTTACGTCAGGAATATGCAATTGTGTTTTTTAAAAAGTTGATTATTGCTATTTCATCTGCTCAGATCCCATTTTTAACTATTCTCCTTTCCATCCCTAAGGTGAATTTCCAAGATATGTCCTCCACTGATAGTACTTCCTCTCCTCTCTCATAATTTTAATTTCTTTATCTTTCTCCTCTGTGTTCTGGTAGACTTTCTCAAACATGTTTTTCTATTTTGGTATTTTCTACTTTGATCATTTAAATTTTTGTGGCATCCAACCTGCTATTAAAAATCTCCCTCCCTTTAAAATTGATCTCAGAGTGTCTTGTTTCCACGTGAAACTTCTTTTTCTAGAGTTTTGCATTTTTTGGTGACTCCTCACCAATTTCAGAAATGCACCACCTGCTGGAGTATTACAGTGAATATGGCACTGGTACGGATTATTAAGATGCGTGTTCTGTTTCCTGTGTGAAGTGTGCCCCGTGGTTTGGTGAGCGTCAACCTACAACAAAGCCAACAGTAGCAGCCGAAGGCACCGGGCTCTGTAGGCAGACCCTCCAGGCAGGGACGCTGCCCCCGGCTGCAGAGAAGCCCCGTGTGGCTCTTGTATGATTAGGACCTCGTGGCAACACCCAGCACCCGGAAATCAAGAAGTGTTTGAGAGTGCAGGACACCAAGGAGTCAGGGGCTTCTGACTGCGTGCCCTGAGCCTGGGGTGGCTGGTGACACACATGGAGCCACCCAGAGCCATCAATTTTAGCATCTCTGACAGTGCTTTGTGCATAATTCCTTTCTAAGACGCTTTTCCTCTCTTCTTTCCTCCACCTTCGGGCCCGCTGCACAAAGCTCCGTTGTCTTTGTAGCTACACTTTGGGGCCTTGGAATTCATTTTTCTCCTTTCAGTATGTAATGTCTCAAGGCATTCGCCTGTGACTCTGCTTAACGCACACCCTTCAAGGCAGCCTGAACCTTGAAATTATATGTGTGTATGCACATATTAGATATATTCCACATGCACCATACATGTGACACATAATATATCTGTACACACACCACATGTGCTCTGTCACTGCTGTCTGTTTCATCAGATGCAGTCTCCATATCCCCCCTTCTAGCAATCTCTTTTGTGTGCATTCCCTTCATTTAGACGCCCATTAATTGAGGGCTTCTGGCCATTATACCCCATTTCATTGTCGTTTCCTAAAGACCTAGTGCTTATGTGATAACGGGGGCTGAAAATTCATGTATTACTTGTTCACATATTATTTGTCTGAGCACTCAAAAGTAAAGGTCGGTACCTTCCAGCAGGAAAAGCTTCCTAATAACGTAAAAAACCCCACATTTTCTTCTCCCTGTGCCAATTGGTTAAAATAACATCAGAGAAAGAGCAGAACCAGGTAATTATAAAGAGTCTGCAAAGAAATGGTGACTATGATGAGGAAGTGAGGCACGGCGAGGGGGCAGATATGTTGTCCAGTGTTACAGCGTTTGGCCAGGTTTGCTCTCGAAGGATTTTGCCGCATTTAATCCTGAGCTCTGAGCATTATTTGTCAGGCATTAACACATGCCCGTCCCCCGCTGCACCAACTCACCTTTTAAGCGATGGTTCTATTAATAGTTAAGAGGATTTACAGACTTAAACCGTACGCGCTGCAAAGCTCCGCACAGCAGCACCGAGCGGGAAAATGGTCACTTTTTGGGGAAATAACGTCATCGAGCGGGAGAAATTTACTTAGAAAACTACGAATTTACAAAAAACACCCCGTAGCTCCTTCATGCTTTTATGTGCGTGTATTAGTTTGTCAATTTTGTTTTCTCAAGCAATTTTGATAGAAAGCAATCTGTAATTTTTCATTACTGTATGAGATAAAACGTTCCTATCAGAGGAAAATATTTAAGGGTTAGTTATCAATAGCCACAAAAGTCTGTGTCCAGCTTTTACTGCTTTTTAAAACATGACCTCCTGAAACAAACACAAACAAATACAGTCGTTTGTGTTGGTAAAGGGAAGCCGTTTAGGTTGGAGAAGACTGGACGGATCAGATAACGATGACCAATGTTCTAGTTTTCCTGTTGGGTTTAGTTTGAGAACACTTCTGACAAATCTACCATAAGACAGAGTGAGCACTGGCACTAAAGCTTATTGCTTTATACTCTTTCTGGATAAACCTACTCCTTGTCAAGAAAAGTCACGGACTGTGGGGATGGTCTTACCTTGACATTGTTCACAGCCCTGGTGCCTCCTTCATCTTCCACAGTTTGGTGAATGCTGGCATTATATTCCTCAGCCCTGGGCGGGGGCAGGAATTGCGTCCACATGGATGGTCTGGAGGAGTGTTTCTGGAGGCAGTCTTGGTAGGTCTCGGGAAAGTCTGGGCATGTTTTGACAACACAGGCTCCAAATGAGTCCTGTAGCCTGATTTGAACAACACCAGCCTGGGATCCACTCTGTTCTCCTCCTGTGGCTGGTGCTGGGCCGTGTCTCCATCTGCGGGGCTGTCCCTGCAAACTTACCCCAATCGAAGCCAAAGGATTACTGGTGTTGTGGACCTGCAGTTTATCCACAGATCTTTCGGGCTCTGTTCCAGGAAGAGGCACTGGTTTTGAGCGTCTGGGTGCACTGTGACTGCCCTCTACAGGTGGCAGGGTATTCCTAATTGCAATTCAATCCCAAATCAAAGCTGAAAGGAATGATTCAAGTGACATATTGCTTAGTATATAATGATAAAAGAAGCAGATTGGGTGGTGAAGTCCTGTATTTGTAGTATGCGATAATTCCCAATCTTGGGCAGACCGCCCACCTAGTCTGTCTTGACGTCTTAAAATTTACAGTGAGTTTTGGTTTACAGTGAGCTTTGAGGCTAGAAACATATGCTAAACTCATACCCAAACAAGGATTACTACACTTTTTATTTATGTCATGTAGAATTAATTGAAGTGATTTTCTTATGAGGTAACTAGTCATCAAACGATTAAGCCAAGACTTGGCTTCTACACCATCCTTCATATTTGTAAAGTGCTTTATAAATATAAAATCATTAAACAAAGTGCAAAAAGAACACAATGCCTTTCTCTCAGAGGGTCTCTAATGTCCCAGTAGCCTCTGCTGGGTCTGGGGATGCACGGAGGTGAGGGCCCCAGGTATGTATTACTGGGGACAATGAACTGGAGAAGTTTCCTTTTATAAAACACCCTAGACCCCAAAATTGATAAACAAAATGAACACAGTCCCCATCAACATCCCAACTCCTCCTTTCCCCACAGAAATTGACAAGTTGATTCTGAAGTTCATACGAGATTGTAAAGGACTCAGAATATCCAAAACTTCTATTCTGGTGTCAAACCTTGGAGGAAATGTTTCATTTGAACATTTGTTAACTTCTCTTAGCACTTTCTCCACATTTGTAAAAATTTGCCTTTTTAGAAACTTCTTGCTACTTAAAAATTATTTCTATGAAAGTTCTTTCATCTTCTTAAGTTTAATTTGTCAATGACTTTATCTCAGTAAGTCTCCCAATAAAACATGGCACACACAATGCTTGTGAGATCCTGGTAAACGTTATTTTTTGTATTTGTGTGTGTGTGTGTGGGGGTATGTGTTAGTATAACTGCAGATACAGCATGGAACATCCATGCTTTGCTACATCCGCAACCCTAGGGCAGGATAACTTGGTTGTCGCGTCTGAGCATCAGTCTCATACCGAGAATGGGAGTAAGGACGCCTGCTTTACTGACTTGTTAAACCCAAGTGAAGGTCAGTCTGGTTCAAAGCCCCGAATTAAACTTCTCAGAATGATAGTCACAGGGAGTTTCGGGCCCGCTGTCCGGCCCGGGCGTGCTCGCGGGCCCCGGGTTTCGGGGCGGTGGGGGTGGGGGGTCTCCGCGTGTGCGCAGGGAGCTCCGCGGGCTGTTTTGGGCCCTCCCGGCTTCCGTCTTCCGCCTTCCGGGTGGTCACGTGCTCGGGTCACGTGCCGGCGCGCCTGTCACTCCGCTGCGGCCGCTGCGGCTTTCGTCTCCCCGCCGCCCTACGCGTCTCCCGGGTGCGGGATCCGCTCGCGTCCAGCCGCCGCGTCCCGCCGCCGCTCAGGCCCCGGACCCGGCAGGAGACTCGCCTCAGCTCTGACTCGGCGCCAGCGCGGCGGCGGCACCGAGCCCGGACCTCGCCTGCGGGTGCGTTGCGGGAGGGAGGCCGCCCTGCGGTTGCGGCTCTTTCCGGCGCGTGCTGGGCGAGCAGCCCTGCCTCCCTCCGGCCCCGGGTCCCGGCTCTTCCTTTTCGGGGCCTGACCAGGCTGACTCAGCGGCAGAGCCTTCCCCGCAGGGCCTGGGGCGCGCGGGGAGGGCGGGGAGAGGGCGGGCTCGCGGGGAGCGTGCCTCCCCGGGACCCGCTGCAGGGCCGGGTTGTGCGGGGACTGGTGGGCCGCGCCGAGGCACCGTCACCTGCCGCAGCAGCGGCCGCTGGCCCAGCCCGCTCGCCCCCAGGCTTCCCGCTTGGCCCGGACTGAGTCTGTTTCTGCCTGGGCCCAGCCGGTCCGCGTCGCTCATGTTTGTTTAGGCAGCAAACCCTCAGATGTAGAGATGAAGTTCCAAACTGAGATGTTGAGATCTTGGAATAGAACTTGGGATGTGGTTTTAGCTTCTTTGTGGCCATAACTAAGAACTTACGTTTTGTAACCCGGAACCTGTGTTTTGTGTAGTGATAAAACAAGGCTGAAGCTTTTGTCTTTAAGTTTAGGAGTGAGAATTACTTAAAAGCTCATTAAGTAATTCTTAATTAAGATGATATGTAGGTTCGTATAATCAGGCCCGACTCTCGTTGGCTGAGCCTGAATTGTAATTTCTATTTGTTCCCCCCAATTCTCTCAATATTGATTTCAAAACACTGTGAAGGTTGATTTCAAAAAGAAAGCTCTGTCTTCTAAGATACTACATTCCCACTTTGGGTATTTTAGTTTGAAGGAATAATGTTAGAAGGGACATAGGCTTTTCAGATGTCACTTTAAAATGACGCTTAGTAAATGTAAATAATTGGTCCTATCTGTATTGTTCAGGTTCTTGTTTTTCCTCTGTCAGAAGAGGAAAGTTGATCTCAATTGCATACATTTAAAACACTTTCCTATTTTGTATGCCTATTCTAGTTAAGCACGGTTTCTGATGTCAGTATCATAGACGGTTACTTTAAAAAAATCTTCCTGCAATGTTCGTGCCAGTGATTTAAAAAAACCCTTTCCTGGAAAAGTGAAACCTTCAGCGAACACTTTCATGGAGCAGTGCATAATTGGACAAGCTTTGAAATACGATATTAATGTTTAATATTTAATATTTGAGTTGAATGCTTATTGAGATTAAGGTGATAGTGATGACATTAGTAATGAAATAGCAGTAGTAGTTGTTAAAAAAACAGTAACACCTGGTATTCTGGTTTCACCTTGCATCAGAATTGAAGATTTGTTGAAAAACTTTCAAGATCATAAAATTCGATGACCAAAATGGATATTCGGGGGGCCGTGGATGCTGCTGTTCCAACCAACATAATTGCTGCCAAGGCTGCAGAGGTCCGAGCGAACAAAGTGAACTGGCAGTCCTATCTTCAGTAAGTGCCTGCCTGCTATGCGTGATGGGGAGTCATGTGCCTTTGCATCAGACCTTTTCATGGTCATGCTCTTGTGAGAGAAGTACTGGAAAAATACTAATACGTGTGGAAGAAAGCACTTCCTCCTTAGACTGATGAGCTGTCATGGGGAGACAGCACAGGGTGGTGGGAACAGCTTGCAGCGCCGGGGGTGGGGGTGGGGCACTTTTGACCTTCTCCATCTGGAAGGTAAGTGGGAAACACAGGAAGAGTGTTCATGAGCCGTGGAGGGAGAAGGAGGACAGGGGGCAGAGCCTGCCGGGTGCACTCAGGATGCCTTGGGGAACCGTGTGGGCACGGGTGGTGTTGCCGAGGGGCTCAGACAACGAGGAAAAAGTGCTGAGTTTCAAGATCTGGGTTTGAACCCTGGTTCTTTTGTCTGCTAGTTTGGTGATCTTAGGCAGATCCCTCAACATCTCAGGTTCATTAAAGTAAATGTGAAATGGGGATACGTATCCCACGGGATTGTTGCCGAAATAGTGTATTTTAAGCATTGGCACAGTTGTATACAAGCAGCAGTATGTTGAATACACTGAAAAAGTTTTAGTTCTTTCCCCCTCCTTGTGTGTATTAAGAGTTAGCATGGGTTGGGGGAGTGGGGAGGGCATAGCTCAGTGGTAGAGTGCATGCTTAGCATGCATAGGGTCCTGGGTTCAATCCCTAGTACCTCTGTTAGTTAATATTAAGAGTTAACATGCTGTTTTGTATTTGTCTGTTTTGTATTTGTTCATTTATTCTTGACCATATTTTATCTTACTGACTTTACTTTTCATATTGGTTTATTTTGGTATCTTTATAACAGTGAGTTATTAAAGAAATTCAGCTAAGATTTGCCTACGTATTTTGAAAAACAAATTGAGGGATCTTTAGTTTTATATTTAGCAATTTGCTTTGTCCTAAGAGGGATATGCAGTGTGCAAAAGTGATCGCATTTATTTCTGTTGACTTAGTTACTCATCAAACATTTATTGACCACCTGCCAAGTTTGAGGCATTTTTCCAGTCTTGGGAGCTTCAGCAGGAGAAACTCGTCTTCTAGTAGGAAAGTCAGGTATATAAACATTTACATTAGGATGTTAACTGGGGTAACAGAAAGGTGCAAGCATGGTTGGTGCACAGAGAGAGGACCTGGATCCCACCTTCAGAACATGTTCCTGCATGTGGTGTTCACAGGTAGGGAATTCATAGCCTGCCCGGGCGGGGTGCCATAACACGTGTTTTGGAGGCAGGCAGTGGGGACACTGAGGCCGGAGAGGCAGCCGGTGCCAGTGGTGGAGGCCTCCAGTGCCACCGGGGGAGTTAGCGCTTGTTCCTGTGAGTCAGGAGCTTTTCAGCCTGACATGCAAGCTGTGTCCACGGCTGACCTGAAGGAAGCACAGCACATAAAACAGATGAAAATGGTGGATGAATGGAGGTGGGAACGGAAGTCGCAGAACCTTCTTTTGAGACCGTTTACCACCCTCATTAGGGCTCCAAGGAGCACAGGGTTGTGTTTTTGTTCATGGTTGACGTAACAATGCAGCACGTACTTATTGTACGCGACTCGCTGGGTCTAGGGGTAAGTACACACCCGGGAGGCCAGCACCGCAGTCTGTGCCGTAGACACGTCCCCCCCGCAAAAGTGTCCTCCTACTTTTTAAAAGTTTTGTGATAAGAACACTTAATATAAGATCTACCCTAGCGGCAGATTTTTCAGTGCACATACAGGCCTGTTAGCTAGCGGCGCGGGGCCGCGCAGCAGCCGTGCAGGGGTGCTCATCCCGCGTGACCGAGGCCCGCGCCCCTTGGCCACGTCCCCCCCCCCCCCCCCCGCCCAGGCGGCCGCCCCTCCGCCCCCCGCGGCTGCGGCTGCGGCTGCGGCTTTGGCTGGTGTAGGTTCCTCACGTGAGTGAGGTAGCGTAGCGTTTTTGTTCCTCTGTGTCTGGCTTGTCTGGCTTAGTAGAACGTCCTCCAGGTTCATACATGTTGTTGTAAATGGCAGGATTTCCCTCTTTTTTAAAGACTGAGTAATATTCCATTCTTTGTAAATGCTTCGTTTTCTTTATCCGTTTATCCGTCCACAGACACTTAGGTTGTTTCCATTCGTGGCTGTGAACGTGGGAGTGCAGCTGTCTTTGAGATCTTGATTTTAATTCCTTTGGGTATACGCCCAGACGTGGCGTTGCTGGATTGGGTGGTGACTCTGTTTTTCAATGTTTTTAGGGCCCTCCATACTGTTTTCCATAGTGGCTGTTCCAATTTACATTCCTACCCACAGTGCAGAGGGGTTCCCGCTTCTCCGTAACCTCACTTATACTCTTTTGTTTTCTGATAACAGCCTGTGTGGTGATGTCTCACTGTGTCTCTGACTTGCATTTCCCTGAGGATCAGTGGTCTTGAGCCCGTTTTCATGTGCCTGTTGGCCATTTGTTTGTCGTCTCTGGAAACTGTATGTTCAGATCCTCTGTCCATTTTTAAATAAGCTTTTTTTTTTTTTGTTGCTGAGTTATGTGAGTTTTTTATTTATTTTTGAAAATAACTCATTAGAGAGAGATTTTGCAAGTACTTTATCCTATTCCGGAGGGTGCCTTTGCATTTTGTCTGTTGCTGCTTTTGTCCTGCAGAGGCTTTCTAGTTCGATGTAGTCCCTCCCGCCTGTTGATTTTTGCTTTTGTTGCCTGTGCTTTCGGTTAATATCCAAGAAATCATTGCCAAGGCCATTGTCAAGAAGCTTTCTCCCTATGTTTTCTAGGAGTTGGACAGTTTTAAGTCTTAGTGTTTAAGTATTTAACCCATTTTGAGTTGATTTTTATGTGTGGTCTAAGATAAGGGTTCAGTTCAATTCTTTTGTGTGTGGCTGTTCAGTTTTCCCAACACCATTTATTGAAGAGACTGTCCTGCTCCCATTGTGTGTTCTTGGCACCCTTGTTGAAGGTCAGGGGACTGCCAGGGGTCTATTTCTGGGCCCAAGGAGCACAGTTGCAGGAATGGGAAATGTCTGATGCTTCTATGCTGGTGTCAGATGATCAGATTTGCCTTTTGGTTGGACTGTTCTCCCCTCAGCGTACGTGGTGGATTTGTGGATAACAGGCCTGGAGTTCAGAAGAGGATGTAGCAATTTTTAGGTTGTTGGAACGGACAGAATTGGGGAGATTCGAGAAAGTCTTGGTGATCGATTTGATGTATGAGGCTGGAGAAGAATCTAGGATGACGCCTGGATTCTCACTCTAAGGGCCTGGATTGTGCTGAGGCCGCGGATTCCAGGGCAGGAGGAAGATGGATTTTCTGGTGTTTTCTCTGTTCGTCTGTATCTGTGTGTTTGCTTAAACCCTGGGAAATTAGGGTTTTGAGTTCTGTTCCCTAGTTTTAGTCCACAGTGTGTTTAGCCTGGAAGACAAGGAGTTTCACGTTTCTAAAGCCCTGAGTATGTAGAACCTAACTAGAGTACTGTTGAAATTCGTTTTGAGGCTCGGGCGGGCCGGTAGGTGTTCTGTAGCATTGGCGTTTGGAACGTGTGTGGTCACGTGGAGATTTCTAATTGCTTTCTTTCCTGTTCCTCCCATTCCAAGGCCTCCATGCTCCCTAAGTCCCAGTCTCCCTTTTTTCCTATTTCTGTCTTTTATTCTGTGGTCTGGCTCGTGGATTTCTTTGATAAAACCCATCTACTCTGTACGTCTACACACAGATGCTCGCCACATGTTAACTGTGTATCTGCTGTTGAGCCAGTTGTTGTGGGGACACTGGTGGGTGTGAGATGTGCGCCCTCCCTTCCCCCAAAAGGGCTCACAGAGAGTTGGGGGCTGGACAGGACGCTGAGTTCTCAGGGGCCCTGACGTTGCACAGTGTTCTGACGGTAAACCCTGGGGAAGGATCGCCCAGTGCCGCCGGCCGGCACGCTTCCTCCCTGCCACGTCAGCGTGTGGTCAGTGCGCCCGTCCTGCGGGTCAGTTAGCTCAGGTCCAGGGAGGGTCGTGATCAGTGGGTGATGCTGCTGAGCTTGGGACGCAGGTCCAGGGCCGGCCTGTTAGCCTCGCACAGCTGGGCAGAGAGGGGAGGGCCTGGGCGTCTGTTGCTGGCGCACTGCGGCTCTTCCGCTCCTACTGAAAAAATCAACCAATTCTTACTTTCTAGGGGGCAGATGATTTCCTCCGAAGACTGTGAATTCATTCAAAGATTTGAAATGAAGAGAAGTCCCGAGGAGAAGCAAGAGATGCTTCAGACTGAAGGCAGTCAGGTGATCGGCAAAAATACTGTATCTAAACACTCCCCTGTGCCATTAAAAGTTCCAGGAGTTTTCTCCAGGGCTCTGTGGTATTCCATTGTAGGCAGATGTAATTTAACTAAAAATTCTTTTTAATTGGAAGGCATTTGAGTCATTTCTAGTTTTCTTTATTAATTTTGGAAAACATGTTACAATGAGTATGTTAAGTTCCTCCATCCTTTCCTGCATTTTTGAAAAAAAGAATTTCAAATTAAAATAGATTCCGAGCATGGAAATTACTGTCTCAAAGTATCTGATACTGTCAAAGGTGCTTAACTTTTTTTTTTTTTTTTTAGAAAATTTTTTCTCCTTTGTATTCTCAGTGGAATAACGTGCAGTTCCCTGGTCCGTCAGGTCTTCTGTGAGTTCTGGAGGGATCATGACGTAACCTGCCAGCTGGAGGGCAGAAGCTGCTCAGGGCCTCCTGCTTCCAGTGCCTGCACCCCGCTCCTGTGGCGTTGCGTAGTGTCCTGCTTCCTAGTAAACGCCAGGCGGAGGGCAGAGCCTGGTAGTGGTGTGCACGTTGAGTGTGCACAAGGGCCTGGGCTCAACCTCCAGTACCTCCACTTAAAAAAAAAAAAAAAAAAAAAAAAAAAAAATATATAGATATATATATATATATATATATATATATATATATAAACCTAATTACCTCCACCCACTAAAAAAATAAATAAAACCTAGTAAACACCAAAAAAACCCACCCCAACCCCCCCAACCCCTCCAACTAAACCAATGATAGTATTAGATAGTCTGCGTAATTTAATCTTTTTGTTATCGTCAGTAATCAAGAGTTGACAGTGGCTAGGTCTATTTAAAAATGGTAAACATTTTGACATTTATCACTAGAAATGATAAAAAAAAATCTGATGCAAGTCATGGTCCATCCTTACATCATCACGATATTTGTAAAAGGTGTGCATTTTCTGTAATTGCATGTTTTTCCTGAAATTCCATTAAAATGTGTCTGTTTTTGACAACAGTGATTAATGTTCGTTTCATCTTTCCTAGTGTGCGAAAACGTTTATCAATCTGATGACGCACATCTCCAAAGAGCAGACAGTCCAGTACATCCTAACCATGGTTGATGATATGCTGCAGGTGGGTGT
The DNA here is from genome assembly GCF_009834535.1 of Camelus ferus. Lineage (NCBI taxonomy): Eukaryota > Metazoa > Chordata > Mammalia > Artiodactyla > Camelidae > Camelus > Camelus ferus. Next base: position 26,103,433 of record NC_045724.1, read on the forward strand.
ATCGTCCTCTTGATGCGTCTGTGACCTCGTCTTTCTGTGTTCTCCCAGTCAGAACATCCCTGCAGGGGTTCGCTTGGAGCCCTGGTTCTCTTCCAGAGTGTGATACTGTATTTTCCTTCACTGTGTGAGCTGTAATTTGCTAAGTGTGGTAAAGATGGAAGTGCCCCTCCGCAGGCTGGCTTTGCCGTTTTCAGATGTCAGGGAGTCAGTCTGTTGTTTTTCCGCATCACCGCCGCCTTCTGTGCTGAACACCAGCGATGCTCGGTGAATCCCTCGACGTGTCCCTGATGCTCTGAGCACTTACCGGTGGTGTGACTCCCTCTCTTCAGTATTTTGTAATTAGAAAGAAGGGAGATAATAACCTCATGCAAGTGTGTTCTCCTGTGGTTGGGAGGAGACTTCATGGTAAACTCTGAGAAGTGGGAATTCCGGGTGAAAGGGGATCTGCACGTGCAGTAAAGGTGTTACCACGTGTTCCGTCTTGTGTTGCCACCAGCGTGTGAGAGGGCCTCTTTCCCTGCCACTTCACCGGCGGAAAGCGTTGTCAGGCTTTTACATTTTCCCCAGCGAAGACGGTATCTGAAACTGGACATCTTCAAATGCATAGTTTTGGTTGTTCTTGGTGACCTGTGTTTATGAAAGATCTGTGGAGAGATTTAGATTTAGGTAACCAACATTGTCCTCAGCTACTGATTAAATGTATTTTAACAGTTGATTTTTTTGGTATGACTTCAGTTACATTGAAAAATTTGCACACATCTTTACCATTTGAGTTCTTGTGCTACTTAAAGAATATTATAATTACATGTTTCTAATGCAGTCATTTTATTCCTAAGGTTTCTGAATAGAATACTTTGGGGCAGAATTGCTTGTTTTTCCACATGTGTTTAGTTTTTAGTACATACCTTTGAAGATTAAAATGTTTTCTCTGCTCACATTTTAGTATCAGTTGCTTAGTGCTTCTGAGAAGGGCTTTATCCTGATTCTCTTAAAGATTTGTAATGTGGGTGCCCGAGCAGTGGTGGCTGGAGGTATGTTTTAAGCAGGAATCAAAGCCACAAAGGACTAGTTGAGGAAGATGAGCTTTAAACTTACTTAAACATGTGGTGTAGTTCCTCCTCTTTCTCCGTGTAGGGTAGGTACTTTGTTCATGTTTGTGTGCAATGGTCCTTTCAATTTTAACTTTGGAAATAATCCACCAGTGGAGTTAGTGATGACCTATCTGAACTTTGAGTTCCTTGATAAAGGCATTATCATAACCATTTTAATTGTTACCCTGAACTATAGTGCTTTACTCCGTAAGGAGACAGTAGTCTACTCTTCAAATCAGAAGCTGCTAGCGCAGACCACGATTAAAGCCATTGTGTTTAGAAAGAGTTACATGTTGATCTGAGGATTAAAATGACTGTTTGAGTGGTTATTTGTACTTTTACCGAATATTGCTACTTAGCCACCGTGTTCACTTAGTGAACCAGATGGAGGATTCAGCCAGCCGTGTGCAGAGAAGATTGAGGTGAGAGGTGGAGTTTGCATGATTTGAACTAAGAATTAATTGCTCCTCAAATCTACCTGCTGATATCATATGCTCTTTTTTTGCTGTCTTACCTGCCCTGATTTTTCTATCATGATGTGCTGGGAGTAATCACGAACATGTGAGATTTCTCTGATTCCCTGTTTCCCTAGCTTGTAAGTAGCTTGAGGTGCTTCCTACTGACCCTTCCCTCTAGAGCCAAACGAGGATCTTTCTGCCCCTCCCGATTTTGTTTGGCTGGGAGCAGGGGAGAGGTGTCACACTGATTGAGGGCACATAAGATGACAGGCTGAGAAGCAGTGTGTAATTGTTACATTCTTCAGGAAAATACATTCTGATTACTGAAATTTCTTCCTTTTCTTTTTTTTTAGGAAAACCACCAGCGTGTTAGCATTTTCTTTGACTATGCTAAACGGAGCAAGAACACCGCCTGGTCCTACTTTCTGCCAATGCTGAACCGCCAGGACCTCTTTACTGTTCACATGGTAACTACTGAATGGGTCAGATTTCTGATTTAGGGGAGAAACACACTCAGGACATTTTTGGCTTGGTAACCTGCCACTTCCCAGAGGAGTGACTGCTCTGATGTTGACTTTTCAAAGCAGAATTTCCTTATTGGCATTTAGCAGTGTGGGGTGTTGGGATATCTGGGGAGCCAGGATTGCTCCGATACAGGTAAAGTTTTGTAGAGCATTTGATGAGATCGTCGGCATAAAAGCTTTTGGTAAATTTGTAAGTGCAAACAGCTTTAGATTGTCTGTGACAGAGTTACCTGTATTTTACTATGGAAATTAAGTTTTGCTTTGAAGCAGCTGTTGTGTTTGGTTTTTATTTTAATTACTTAACTGCTTTTTAATCTCTTAAATACATTTCTGTCTTACACTGAGCCTGAAAGGCTGTCTTTGGAAGCCTTAGTACTGACCAGTCTTTTGTGAAGTGTGCAGAAGGTGAGGGGGGGGCGGTCAGAGGAGGAGTCTTTGTCCAGGCCTTTTCTGTCCCCAGCGTGCTGTGGGCGGCAGGGGGCTCCTGCCGCTGCGTTCAGGAACCACCGTCAGTGACCCAGTCTTGAGCACGTGCTTTCTCTCTCTCCCATGTACATCTGTGTCGTATGACTGTGTACTGCTTGTGTTATAGAACAGTTACGAAAGGAAATTAAGAAGGAAGACTCATGAAATTAAACTATATTTTAAAGAGTGTTTTTTAGAAACAGTGATGTATTTTCTTTCAAATTGTAGAGGCTTGTTTTCACTGTCTAGAAACACGGTTTAAACGTCTTCTGAATTTTGATGGTTTTGTACTGAAATTGACAAATAAGTTAAAGACCAAACATACGTTTAGGTACTATTCATCACCAGTTATTGTGCAGCCAAATCCATGTTTTAATTTCTTTATGACTTCAGTTACTTTTGGCTAATCTTCCAAATTTTGAGGGTCAGGCTGTTGGGAGTTGAAGCTCGGAGACGGAACGCCAGGCCGGGTTTCCCTGCCTCTTCCCTTCTGCTTGTGCTCACGCTGTGGGTCAGGGTTTCCATCCCTGGTTTCCTTACGGGAATCCTCTCGTGCTACGTACCTATTTCGTGAAAGCGAGGTCTGCGTAAGCTAGATACACATCTGTGCGCTCACTCAGCGAGGCACATGGAGGCGTCCAGACGTCACTGCTCGGTGCGTGAGCCGGGCTGTGCCCCCAGCCTGCTGCCGAATCTGAGTTGCCTACGAGGCGTGCTGACCTCTGTCACCTGGCTCGGCTCTGTGCAAGTCTGAGGACAGACATCAGTGTGCTCTGTGGTTAGCTGACCTCAGCCCTCTGCTCTCTACTACTGACCGGAGCTTTGAAACACTTGCTTACAGAAAGGACTGAAAGAGTATTTATTAAAGTGGGTTTGTATTTTTGGGGAGATGTATATCTCTCTGTATTTTTCCAGATTTATCAAAGTATAATTGACGAATACAATTGTAAGATGTCTCACGTGTACAACATGGTGATTTGATGAATGTAGACTTATGTTGCCTATTTAATAAGAAAAAGTTTGTTTTACAGCTTAAAGAAAACTGAGAAATTTTTGAGTGAGGAGAAAGGGGTATTTGGTTGTATTGAGAGAGGTGGCTCTTTAATACCCGGGACATATTTTATACCAAGATACAGGTTTTTAAATGTGAGAACTCACGAGAGGCTTGAATGAACAACGTAGTGGCTGGCGGTTTGCTGTAGAGTTTGCTCAGAACTCTAGCAAGTGATGGTGAAAGTCTCTAAAGACAGTTTCTGTGTTCTTTGGATTTTTGCTGGTGTTATAATGAGTCCCAGTCTTACTTCTGAAACTCAGAGTAACGACGGGAATGCGATGAAATTCTTAGAACACAACTGCTTTTGGTTCACTTCGGTGGAAATATTTAAAACTATATTTTGACCATATTAAAATATTTTAAAAAATGAAATGTAATCTATTATCTTTTGAGGAGTTGACTGTTAAAAAGATGATGCAGCTGGGTTCTTACGAGTCTTGTTTTTTAAAGTCTGTGATGTGATTTGTTTTGAATCAATATAGTGTCCAAATGTATTTCTTCTTTTTCAGGCAGCAAGAATCATTGCCAAGTTAGCAGCTTGGGGAAAAGAACTGATGGAAGGCAGTGACTTAAATTACTATTTCAACTGGATAAAAACTCAGCTGAGTTCGCAGGTAAAAAGACATTCCTTTTAGTATGTTTGAAAGGAATGTGACATCCATGTTCTCTTAAGCGATTTACGGTAATGTGAAATTACAAAGAAGGTGTGTCAAAGCGGTGCCGCTTTGAGCTCGGTGAGTCAGCGCGCTGCTTGTCGGTCTGGTAGCTGCTTCACTTTCTCCTCCTTTGGCTTCGGCTCCGACCTTCCTGTCTCTTCTGTTTCGGCGGGCGGGCGGGCGGGGAGTTCTGCCGGGTCGCCCTGGTTGGAGAGCTGGAAGGACACACGGGGCTCCAAAGAGCACGCTCACATGAGGCTCCTGGGAGGGCAGCCGGCGAGCGTGCAGGCGCCGGGGGCCGCCCGAATTTGTGCCAGATAGCTTGGTTTGGGGACAGTTCTCTGAAAGTTCCTAGTGGGGCCTGTGTGACCTCAGGTGTCCTAACCGGGTCAAGCTGTCTGACCAGTTACACCAGTAAACGGGCCCTGGCTGCCGCTGGGGAGTTTCAGACGGCAGCCAGCACGTTCCAGACCCTTCGTCAGCCCAGGGCCCTGGGCTCGGCCAGGGGTCCACACCCCACACCAGGCTTCCGGCGCCGCGAGAGGCCTGGGGCCGCTGGGCCGTGGGCAGCACCCATCTAGCTTGGTGGCTCATCTCCTGAGTCCGCTGTCCCCTTGTGTCTCTGGATTTGGGCCCAGAGGGATGTGCTAAGCCTGCCCGTGGTTGCCTTGCTGCTCTCAGGCCTCTGCTTGTCCGGCTGGCGTCACAGTTGGCAGGTGACATGTCTTCTGTGGTGTCTTCTCGGTCCCCAGAGCAGGGCAGGCACCGGGACACTTCTCATGGCCTGGAGGAGGGTGCCTTGCAGGCTTCCCTGACCACGTGCGACGTGGGGAGGGAGGGGTCTTCAGGGAAGGAGTGGAGCGAAGCTGGTGGGGAGGAGGGCTCTGCGGGCGGGCTGGCGGGGCCAGCGAGGGGCCGACTGCGGCCGGGCTGGGGCCCGGGGGCTGCGGGGTGTGGGCCGGGGGCAGCAGGGGTAGTTACAATGTCAGCGTTAGGTTGCAGATACGGGTCTCCTTGAGATAAGGTTGGGGGGGTTGTAATTTAGGTCTCAGGTGGCTTCATTATTTCAGTGGATTTTAATGTGAACTGCAAAGAGGCACCGTGACGTTTTGCTTGGATTTATTTTTGTCTTGTCGCACCCTGCCTTTCCGGGGGAAGCCCAGGAGCCTTTTATATTTGGTGAGAGATCCTGAAGTGAACAAAATTAGTGACTTTTTTCTGTCAAGAGCACACATTTTAACACTATTTCTGGCTTAGTTTTTAAAAGTATTTTTTACAAGATCCTGAAGTTTGCAGATTTTGCTGAGTTGGTGAGGTGTTTCAGAAATAAGTTACTTAGAACATGAAAAATCGGTATGTTAAGATGAGATTTTAATTTCTAAATGTGTATCATTCGGACTTAGAATATTGAGTCACATAGGCAGTCCGCCCCTTTGTTTTTCCTGTCTTGAGATTGGTCCTCCCTGGACAAACGTTGCTGTGCTGCAGTGCGAGCTCCGTGCTGCGGTGGGGACCAGGCGCCGGTGGGCCTCGGAGGGCGGCGGGAGGAGCGCGCGCTGCGGGGTGCCGCTGGCGTTCTGGGTTGCTTCGTCTTAGACTCGGCCTCGTAGGAGTAACATCTACGCTGTGCCTCAGACGGTTCGACACTTGTAGGGTGATTGGCTGCGGCTGTAACATGTCCAGCAGTTGGGGGATACTTCTCTGGTCACTAGTGGAAGCAGAGACTTCAAAATCAGGACTGGCCGTTAGAATGGGGCTCCTGGGTCTGAGACACGGGCTCTCAGAGCCCGGTTCTGTCTCCTTCCTGTGCGCTCTGCCTCGCTCCGTTGTGGTCTGGCACTCCTGCTTTGCAAGTCCTGCTCCAGGGAGACTCTGCAGGGCGCCCCGGCCCCTGCTGGCCTGGCTTCCGCTGGACTCTGGCTTGCTGTCTCTCTCGCAGTGGGCAGGCCCTTCTTCCACAGCCTTTGATCAGGGTTAAATTACAGACCTCTTGTTTAAGGAACGAAACAGCGTTGTTCGGGATTTCATTTTCTGCTTTGCTTAAATGTCTTGTGACAGCACTATGTCTGGAAGTCTCCTTTTCTCTATCATAAGCGTTTTCTCCTTCATAAAAAGGGCCACATTTTCATAATTCTAATAGAAAATAAACTTTCAAAAGCCCAAATTAGTTGTAAATGAAGTATATTAAGCATACAGTTTGTTCTTTGACTTCACAGTGACGTCTAGGAGCCTTTTTTGGTAGTCTGAGCATTATACTTGGGTTACAGGGACTCATGCCTGGCACCTAGTAAGTGATAGTTACTGAATAAAACAAAGTAAAAAGTGCCTTTCAGAAATTCATTATCACTTTTCTCTCTCCTATCCAGCTTCTGATTTTCTACATTAAATTTTCTTTGGTCATTTCTCTCTAACATGTAAGGTTTTGATTTGTCATTGTAACTTGCTAGCACTGCTGTGGATAACCTCAATTTTAAGTTCCATGTAATATCTTCCCATCAACAGTCACCTGCTTTGAAAGCTTTGCCATGGAATACAGTGTAGATGATTCAGCTTAACACAGTTGTCTTACTGGAAAAATCAGCTCGGGAAGTAAATCCTGAGACTTGGAGATTTGCACTAGCTTCACTTATGAACCATCTGGATGACTGTAATGGTGTTTAGAATATTTCCTATCATCCCCAGTGCCTTTTATTTGTTGATGATTCTCCACTAAGTAGGATTCGGAAAAAAATTATAAAATTTGCCTAGCTCCCTTTTGTAAGCTGATTAATTAAGATAAAGTTAAAAACAAAACTAAGTAATAAGTCATTTATTTCGTAATAGAAACTGCGTGGTAGCGGTGTCGCTGTTGAAACAGGAACAGCCTCTTCAAGTGATGTAAGTACCTTCCTTCTTAATTCACTGGCCTCCTGACGTCCTGAATAGAAGTTATTTTGAGTTGTAGGCATTTACCATTTTGAGGATGTTTATTGGTTTCCCAATGTAAACCCATGGATTTGGTGTCCCCGCCATTGGTTACTGGCTCTGTGGAAGCTGTATGTGAACATGTCTGGTCTGGGTGGTCACTCTGCTGCTGGTGGACGTGGGGCTTGTTCTCCCTGCTGCTCCCCTCGGGCGGGTGTATCTCAGACCTGAGGATCAGAGCAAGGGTCTGGCCTCAGAGGCACAACTGAAGGGAAGAATCAGACTTCAGCTGGGACTAGCATCAGAGGTGACGCCGAGCGAAGAGAAGGGGGCCTTTGATGGTCCATCTCTTCCCTTAGCGCCCTTCAGACCTGAGCACACCCCCTCTCTCTTCTGGAAGGCTCCTGCTTTTTCAGAAGGCTGTTGCCTTGGAAAGCAGACTGTGCTAAGTTGAGATTAGCCCTTTCTCTGACACTTGTGTCTCAGTGGGGGAGTCTGAATTGGCAGCTGAGATTTACTGAGCTCTTCTGTGTGCCTGGTGCTGTTTCACTCCTTTTTCATTTACATGGCCTTGAGCCTACACACTCCCTCCCTGTCATAGGACTTACCACAGGCCATATTTTAGGGATGAACAGTGAGGCCACTGGGAAGGCCCACTGGCTTGCCCGAGGTCATCCAGCTCGAGTGGCAAGACCCCAAAGAAACAAATTGCTTGCTGAGAGAGTTCAGAGGCACTGGACTAGACTCGGAGCTACAGGCATCCCCACGGTGCATAGCCTGCATAGACTTTAAAGGAATACTGATATTTTATCTTAAAATTCCTTTAGGTTCTCAGAGAGCATGGGAAAGCAGTTTGGTAAGCTGCAGTGCATGCTGTTGCCACTTGATGGCAGTGTAAAGCAAACAGAAAAGGCTTGACGCTGCTCTAGTGTGAAAAAAGCGTGCTGCAGCGGTCTTGGCTTTCAGAACAGCCAGAGGCATAATCGCAGGTTCCCAGTCGGTCATTACAAATGTTTTTATTTAAATGACATTGTGTAAATGAAATTTTCCTAAAATGCACTGTGTCATTTTTACTGAAATGTAAAAATACTAAACGATGTCCAAGTCCAGGTGCTTACCTTAAGGCCTCTGCTCAGGTCTCTGTTGGCCCTTGAGTGTGAATTATCAGTCTTCCTTTCTCCGGAGGAAGTCTCGCAGCCTTGGAAGCTGACTGTTGTGCTGATGCCCTGATGGAGAGGAGTCCTGTGGCCTCTCCGAGACTTTGGATTCTTTCTCCTCTGTCGTCTCCACTCTTGCCCGTGTTGCCGGGCAGGGTGATCCTTGTCGCTGGCTCTTGTAGGCCTGGCCTGGCGCTGGTTGCTGCTGGGTGAGGGTGGCCTCCCTGGCAGTGAGTAACGTGGCTGGGCTGCCAGGTTCTCCGTGTTGTTTATTTTCTTTTGCCGTTTAATGTTCTGGAGCGGTTCTTTCCAGTGGGATGTTCCGTGATGACGGCCCTATCCCTTACATTTGTCTCATCCACTGTGGCAGCCGCGAGCCCCATGGGGCTGTGGGCACTTGGGAAGGTGGCAAGTGCAGGTGAGCAGGTAACCTGTCAGTTTGATGGAGGCTTTTTGGTTGGTTTGTTTACAGCTTTATCAAAATACATTTCTTACACCATACAGTCCTTCCATTTGCAACTCAGTAGGTTTTTAGCATATTTACACAGGCTAATTTTATAGCATTTTCAGCACCTCGGAAAGAAACCCTGTCCACGTTAACAGTCACTCCTGTTCCTCATCCCCTCGCTAACCTCGGGCAACCACTGATCCACGTTCTGTCTCTGGATTTGCCTCTTCCAGTCCTTTCCAGTAATCAAGTCTCATAATACGAGGTCATTTCACTTAGCGTAAAGTTTTCAGGATTTATCCACGTTTTAGCACGTATGGCAGCATTTTTGAACAAGAGGGGAAAAAAAGTAGCTATTTTGGCTTTTGACCTATTCCTTAAATTGTTTTCTGTGGCAATTCTAATCTTCTTGTTAATGTGAGGTTAAGTATTACTGCTTTGACTCTGTTTTTAATTTAAGACTATATTTTTTAATTGAGGTACAGTCAGTTACAATGTGTCAATCTCTAGTGCACAGCACAATGTCCCAGTCATACATATACATGTATATATTCGTTTTCGTATTCTTTTTCATCAAAGATTATTGCAAGATACTGAGTATCTTGTAATTGAATACCCTGTGAACTAGAGAAGAAACTTCTTTTGAAGTCTGTTTTTAAATGCAGTGGCTACACTTGCAAAACTTAAGACTTCAGTTTTTCCAAAGAGATGGAGTACTTCAATGATTTAGTTCTTTACTGTTGTTTTTTTGAAACGGAGGTGCTGAGGATGGCGCCCAGGACCTCGCACATGCTGCGCGTGAGCGCTCCCTGTGTGCCCTGGGTCCTCACACATGCTGCGCTGCCGCGTGCCCCGCACTGTGTGTTGATAAGTGCATGGAAAGTACTGCTCAGGTAGCAGGGGTGAGGGGGCCGCGTCAGGGATGCATACAGTACAGGCCTGTTATTTGCCTGTAGTCTAGTTGGTGAGCTGTAAAGGGTGAGGACCCAAAGAAATTCGCAGTCAATTCCATGTCTTCGCAGGTTTCTAGAGCATGGTTATGTACCTAAAGCAATTCTTGGGTGATTTTCATCGTTCAATTATCCTTTATCTTCTTACCACAAAATTAATGTCTTAAGCTTTGGGGATCATTAAAATATATGCAAAGAATGAATATTAAGAAAAAGAGGAGATAAGAACCTACGAGTTCTGTTTTTCTGATCGGATATTTGGAAGGACTGCCTGGATGAATATTCTGGCAATGAGAAGGAAAATTAAATGGTAGAGAATTTCAGTACGGAGCATTTTCAAAGTATAGCTTCAAAGCAATAATAAGGTAGCCTGCTACTGTGCATTAGGTGTGTTCTTGGAACTTGTATACAGAGCAGTAATTTATACAGTAAATCACAGTTTCTTAAGTCTGCAATAATTTTTCCCTATAATGAAGAATCCTAGTAGTGATGTAGTTAAATTACATGACTAAACAAATTAGATTGAAAGCGATACTTGAAGGAGATTTATAAACTTGTAAATTAATAGTGAAATTGCTTTTTTGGTTAAGACTGAAGTCTAACACTAAATTATCTTAAGTTAATTTAGGTCTTAATTTAATATAGGTATTTTATGAGTATTAACTAGAGGGTCTCTTTTAGTAAGCCAAGTTCAAGGGAATTCTTGCACTGTATGTGTTTTAGTTCTGATTTTATGAGGTAATAGTAATAATAATAGTAGTAGTAATAATAATAATAACATACCTTACAATTGTTGTGTTTATGGAAACTGATTTGAGTGGCAGAGGTTTGTTCTTTTTTTTTAATTTGGTAAGGCTGGTATTGTTTTCCTTTACTGAAACAACGATTTTGAAGAGTTTAAGTGATTTGCCAGAGATAATTTGTCAAACCTCTCTCCTCTTTGCCTCCTTTCCCTTTCTTTGGTCATTAAAAAAAAAAATGTCATAGCTTTGCCGGGGAGGAAAAAATTACCCTGCCTTTTCTAGGTTCTTCTGGCTGGTCTAAGAATTAAATTGATGGGAGTCAGATTAACAGGAGAAAATCAAATTTAAATGTGTGCGTTCGGGTCTCTGTAAGAGTATGAGGCCCCAGGGCAAATTAGATAATTGAGGCTTACATGGCCTCTGAGCGAAAGAGAAGGGGTGGGGTCGGCGACTTAGGCGGGGGGACAGCTGTTCACACGGAGATGGAAAAGCAAATGTCTGGTAAACAAGATGTTTGCTGGGCGGTGCAGGGACGTGGGGCACAGAGAGGACTTGGTCTCCAGGTCCTGTCTCCCACCTTCCACTTCCTCCTCTAGATCGTGAGCCCTTGCCGGCAGGACCGGGGTCTGTTGTGTTCACGCCCGTGTGCCCAGTGCAAGCACAGTGTCTGGCACGTAGTCATCACTCGGTAAATGTTTGCTGAATGAATCCTGAGTTCAGAGCCTTTCTGGGGAACAGCGGAGAACGGGGGGTGACGCAGGCCTCGTGCCCTGCGTTCCGTTCTGACGGCGCAGGTGAGCAGGGTGGCGCTGTCCAGCAGCGTCCTGGCGCCGCAGCGGCAGGCGGCCTCCTTACCTGGGCGGTAACAGGCGCGGTGTGTTTGCCAGCGGAACGGAGCTCCTCCTGCGCCCCTGGGTACGGTCCAGCCCAGTAAGTGCTGATGAATTCAGGAACGCTTCTTCAGAGTTGAGAGCACCATGGTTTTGAAATCTTTGTATAGATGAAGTTGTTAAAAATGAAGTAGCTTTCTAAGTATAAGATTTATTAAATGAAAAAAGAAAGTTACAAGTCAATGTTTAAAAAAGAAAAGACATGCATATAGTGTGTAGAACATTTCAGCATTGTTAAGAGTGGCTGATCTGAGGAGTGGTACTGAGGGCTGGAGTGAGTTGATTTTATGCTGTCCTGTGCCAATAGGGTATTTATGGTAAGTAATGTCCAGAGCGTCTCATGTAAAATTCAGGTCAGTAAAAACATGCACAGGTGTTAACACGGCCACGTGCTACTTGCAGGTCAGCCTTGTAGTTTATAACTGGTCCGAACACCCAGAAGCTGTGGCATCTGCACCCTCGGGGCGTTCTGCGCAGAGGGGTCGGGGAGACCGGGGAGAGGCCGCCGGGGGGGCCAGGCCTGGGGCGGCTCGGGAGGCGCTGGGCCACTCTTCCGGGCGTGACTCTCTCTCGTGGCACTTGGTTTGGAAGGAGCAACATTTGAACACCTCGAATGCCACCTCCTCAGTTTGCTGGTTCTTGGCCTTGTCTTGTAAGGTAGACTGTTTGTCTGCCTTTCAGTTCTCGTTCACTTTGCCTTTGTTGGAAATCTTGTGAGATTTCAGTATTTTCTATTAGCAGTTACAGCTACTTCAAGAATACATTTCAGAAGTCATACGGCCTGCTAGTAGGGCAGGAAGTTGTAGCGAGAGAAGAACGTGTGCAGCTTCGGAGAAGCTCAAGCCCAGTGTCTGCCCTGTGCGCTGTGGAGGGCCGGGCGCTCCTGTGTCACTGTCACGGCAGCCGGCTTCGGGGGAAGGGGGCGTGCACTCTGGGGGCCTCTCTACTTTGTCCTTTTCTGCCAGCAAGATGCAGTTTGAACAACAGGCAAACAAGAACGACTTCATCTGGACAAAATGCATCTTAAAACTTCAGGTTCTACTTTCTTTCTTTGAAAGCCAAATGGCAAAATAGAAAAAAATCCCATCAAGTGAAGCAAATATTCATTATTCGTTTAACAAACAAACAGTGAAAACTGCTGTGATTTATCAGGGACTGTACCTGCTGCTGAGACTAAAAAAGGCTCCTCTTCTGCTCTCTGGTGTAATGGGGGTGACTGATCTCTCACACGCACACGCACACACACACACACATGCACACACACTCAGGGCGGTACTGGAGACTGCCGGGTGGCGCCGCAGGGCTGGGAGTCCCGTCTGAGAAGCCAGACCACAGAGGCAGGCGCAGCCGCGGACGTTGTCGGGTGTGCTGTGCCAGGTCCCGCCGAGAGCCCTTCCCTGTGTTAGCGGTGAGATTAGCCCCACACTGTGGGACCTGCCCCTGTTTTCCCTGTTTTATAGGCAGGAAGCTCATTCAGGGTCACCTAGCTTGGAAGTGGCCGAGTGTGGCAGGCTGCTTCCAGAGCCTTTGTTCGGAGCCATTACGCTGCGTTAGTGCCTTTCGCACGTGGCGGAGGAGGTGACGTTCGGTCTGAGACTTGCAGCTGGAGCGTCAGTTCAGCTGGAGAGAGCAGGGGAAAGGGCTTCCAGGAAGCAGCTAGAGAGAGGGGTCTGGTTCTCAGGTGAGAGAGGAGCTGTTGGAACTGGCAATTGAAGGTCACGGGTGACCTCAGCATTTGCCATGTTAGTGGGCGATAAGAAATTAGAGAGGTAAGAATTTGGTGATAGTTCTTTCAAGAAACCTTCATATATTGGGAGGAAAAAAGATGCAGAGATTGGCACGAGGTTTAGGGATAATGTTCAGACGGGAAGGACTGAGTACGTTAAGGTGCTGAGGAGAGGACACTGATGAGCAGGGACTGAAAATGCAGGAGAGGGGTCTGAGTGGTGGAGCGACGTGTGTGGGGGGGTGCGTGCTGGGGCTGCGGGTCCTGGGCAGGAAGAAGCCTGTCTGCGGTGAGGGAGGGGTGAGTGGCCGCCAGCGTAGCTCACTTTGAGGGGTGAGATGTTGGTGGCGGAGCCAGTCTCAGGATTTTCCTCCTGCTGCTGCGAGTAAGGGGGTAGGACAGGAGGACAGAGGGGAGGGTGTGAGGGCTCCGGGGTGGCCGAGAGGAGTGGTCACACAGCCTTGCACGACTGCGCAGCGTTCCCCAGCAGCGCGTGAGCTGTCTCTGTGCAGAATTAGATTTGGTGACTGGTTGGATTGATCAAAGGCTGATTATTTTCTTTTGAAAAAAATAATTGAATAATTTTATGTGTGAGACCAATAGGACAGTGTGAGCGAAAGCTAAGGGACTGATACAGTCGTTCCCCAGTATTGCCTTCACTGTATATTTTGAAAATAATTTCTGGAATGGTATTTGGACTGCCCCCTGCAGTGTAGGAGGAGAGAGCAGTTTTAGCACCAGCGTCTTGTATGTGCTCGTCTGTAATGTGAATAATGAAGCCGTAACTAACAGCGAAGAATTCATTTTTAGAATGCGTCGTGTGTTTTAACATAATATGGTGAATGGATACAGAGAAGAGGACCTACAGTGAACCAGGGGATTTCTGTGTGAGAGGAGGTCGATAATAAATGGAAGAGGAAAGGGTGCCCTAGGTGGCCTTTTTATTCATTTCGTGTGGAAACTGAGCTAAGGCTCTCTCTCCAGACAGACAGACGGAATCCTTTCACAAAGGATTCCTTACCTGCTGACTGAATTGGAAAAATACCTGTGTATTTTTTCCCATTATGGAAGATTGTTTTAGAGCTGAAATTTCACCTTTTGTGCTCATTAATTTCTGCTAATGTTTTGAGTTTTCAGGCAAATTATATTACTGGCTACGTGGTATTTTGGGCAACTGTGTTCACTACTTTGTAGGTAAAACCTAAGACAGCCTGTTCATGAGAACTTTTGATTTTTTTCCACCAAATATACTTATATCATTGTGTTTTTGTGTTTGCGTGCTTGGAATTTCTTTGAAGTGTTAAGTTTTAACAAACTTAGTTTAAATTAAAACATGAGACTTAAGGAGCATCAGGTGTGTGAGGTTTTGTGCATTTATCTAACATCCACCATCCTCTCCTTTCTTTTTTCTTTTTGTTAGCATGTTCTTTAAGGCTAGCGTCCTCTTGTCCCCCCATTTCTTGTAGATGCAAGTACTTAGGGACAAGCCCGGGCCAGGTGTCTCTCCCAGCTTTGCTGACACTGAGGAGCCTGAAACTTCCTGGGGATGTTTATTCGTGTTTATTTTGAGCTTCGGATGTAACCTCAGTTTCTCTAAGACGGTGCTGTCGAACTGATAGTTTAAAAAATTCAGTCTTTATCAAGTGTTTAGTTAGACTTTTTATATGCTGTATGTTCTTTTTTAAGTTCTTACTGATTCAGTTTCTATGGAATGTCTCGGCTCTAAGCTGAATGAATTACTTGACTTAATCCTAAGCCACCCTTTCTGGGTGCCTGCGGGTGTCATCCTGCTTAAGGATGGAGAAACAGAGTATCGAAAAGGTTCAGAAACATGCTCAAGACGGTTCAAATAAGGGCCTGTCTCAAAGCATAAGCTTCTATCTTACTCATTTTGTTGTTATTCTTTGATATTTGTATAACGTTGAAGAGCCGTATCTCTGTAGAACGCCTCCTTCCAGGGGTAAGTGACACTTTGCAAGATAAGCTGCTTATCAAACCGCATCAAAGACCTAATGAGTTTGATCCTTGATTTCCCTAACACCATGTGTCCAATAGGCTTGAACCTCATAGGGTTAATTTGGCAGAAAATGTTTCATTTCTAAGTGGTGGCGGGAAGAACAAAAAGGAGGATTGACTTTTGAAAAAAATATTAGAGACGTTTGGGTGTTCTGATGATAAGAAACTCTCGGTGGGAAATTCCAGAGTTTGGCATCCGCGTGCCGCGTGCCTCTTGGTGCGCCCCGGTGTTAAGCCCCGTGCTTCTCCCGCGCAGAGCTCCCAGCACGTGCAGTGCGTGGCCGGCTGTCTGCAGCTGATGCTTCGGGTCAACGAGTACCGCTTTGCCTGGGTGGAAGCAGACGGGGTAAACTGGTGAGCGCCCTTTGACTTTTCATGTGGAAGAACATTTAAAAGTGTCTCTCCTTGACGTTTTCAAAGAAACTAATACATTTAATTATTAAAAAGGAGGGTTTTCTTCTTCTTGTTTTTTTAAACTGTCTTCCGTGAGGTTTCTGCCCAGAGACTTAGGACCCACGGTTTTCACTGGGGATGTGTGAGGTCGGCCCCCCGCCTCGCACACAGAACACTGCAGGAGGAGGGCAGGTACTCAGCATAAACACGAGCACATTGTTTGTGCAGACCGTCTAGGTGCAGCGAGCCACCGTGCCATTAAGGACAAGTTTCGTTTCCGTGTGGGGAACTGCTTACCAGTCGCGTTCCCAGCAGCCAGCCAAGGGCCAGCTTTGTAAGCAGGCCTCTCCAAGGAAAGCTGTCTCAGGACCATGATGTTAATAACTCTTTTCTGCACGGAAACCTGAAGGCAGACCACAAAGATGGTGTTTCCAGTCTTTACCTGCTTAAAAGTGATGCAGTATTTGGGGCAATGCGATAAGTATTGTAAATTCTTAATTAATAAATAATACTTACTTCACTATTATATCATCTTCCTAGATGAGTCCACCAGTCTCCCAATTTCCTCATCATTTTAGTCTTTAACGTTTTCTAGCAGAATTGAGAATAAGAATGAATAATGATAAATAGTATCTGGCATGATGAAACAGTGTAATTCTTCAAATTATAGTTAACAGAATCACCAAGATCTCATAATTTATCATGGTTTGTAAATGGGTCCAATAGACCTGTATTGTAATTGGAAGATAAATTGAATTTTATTGTATTTAACAAAAAGTAGCTTTTCTTTTTGTTCTTTGGAAGACCTGTAAGAGAGTGAAAGTCATGAAATGGCAGTTTCTACAAATAGTTACAATTACCCAAAATATAAACTCAGATGTAAGAATTTGGCCCAGTGGACCTGGATGGTAAACTGAGGGTACCAGCTGTTGCTGTTCTGATCACTGGCACTGGCAGCCTGGAAGACGGCGAGCAGTATTAACCGTTCAGTCCAGCAGGAGGAGCAGGCGGAAATGCGTCTGGAGTAGTCCCCGTTCAGCCTGCACGTCTCGATACGCTAGTAGCCCCTGCCGAGGTCGGCCGTGATCTAAGTAAGAGGCTTGTGGGTTGAGAACAGGCATCAAGAAAGGTGTAATGTGCTAACTTGCCGGTAGCTGAG
This sequence comes from Camelus ferus, assembly GCF_009834535.1. Lineage (NCBI taxonomy): Eukaryota > Metazoa > Chordata > Mammalia > Artiodactyla > Camelidae > Camelus > Camelus ferus. The sequence goes on from NC_045724.1 coordinate 26,120,067, forward strand.
CAGTTCGGGAAAGTCATTTAATTTTTTCGTTTTTAAAGAAATCAAACATACACTTTGCCATTTCTTTTGTTTAGGATTGAAAGTTCCCTTTTTTCCCTTCTGTTTTTGCCTTTTTGGTACTCCTCAGATCACAAAGCAGGGATCACGGGAGGAGGGAAAATAGTGAAAGGAGAGAACTGGTGGTTTAAGACCCCAGGACATCGGGGTCTTAAGAAAGAGAGCAAGGACGTAATTGAGACTGTGTCCTTAGTGCGGAAAGAAGAGTCGCTACGCGTCTTCCGCGCTGTGCCGCCATCCTAAATGTCTCCTCGGTGTGTGCTCCTTTTCAGCATCATGGGAGTTTTGAGCAACAAGTGTGGCTTTCAGCTGCAGTATCAGATGATCTTTTCAGTGTGGCTCCTGGCGTTCAGCCCTCAGATGTGCGAACACCTGCGGCGCTACAACGTCATCCCTGTGCTGTCCGACATCCTCCAGGAGTCCGTCAAAGAGAAGGTGACCAGAATCATCCTGGCCGCGTTCCGCGTAAGTGTCCCGTGCTGCTGCTTACGGTGTGTGTGCGCGTGTGAGGCGTTGCTGCTGTGGAGTGTTGGGGGCTTTCAGCAGGTGGGGCCCAGCTGCGTGTTCCCCGTGTGGTGGTGGAACTCTGCGTCCTGGTGGACGTGGGGTCGGGTGTCCCTGGTCTGTGCTGGTGCGTCGGGGAGGGGCGGGCCGGAGGAGGCCGCTCAGAGGGGAGCCTCGGAGGTGCCAGAGTGTCGCTGTGTTACCTCCGCACGGAGGGGAGCCCTTTCTGTTGCTTGTGTTCCAAGAGGCTGTTACTGAGTTTTTTCTCCTGTGGGACGCTTGTTTTAGCATGGAGTTGTAGTTCAGGTTCTGGGTCTGCTGACCAGCAGCATGTTTCTGAGGAAACTATAAGGATCTAGTGACGCTTTTGAGCAGTAAAGTGATCCTGTTAGGATATCAGAATTTTGGCAGTGACTTAAGTCAACGTCTTCACTTGAACAGACGAGAAAGTGGAGGATACTTTTACCTACGGGGATACTGGGGCAGAGGGGGCGCGTGGCTGGAAGATGGTGGACATACAAGTGCAAGCTACTGGCTTTGGAATTTGTGCTTTTAAACTGTTACTTGTTCTTTGCTTTCTTTAAATAAACAATGACAAGTCAAAAATAAAAACTAGTACAGAGGTATTGCAAATGTAAATAGCAGTCTTCACATTTGCGAAATATAGTCACTAACATCTTTTGGATTTCTCTAAGCACACAGAGATAAATATATAAGTAGGTGTATCATTTTGTTTTGTATTTAAAAATAAAAGGGGTATCATTATAAATACTGTTCTGTAGCTTTATTCTTAGAAGTATGTAAGGAATATATTTTCATTTTCTTGTGGTAGATCTTCAGTGCTCTTTTTAATGGCTGTATTCTGCTGTGTTCACGTAAAGTGGTTTCTTTAACCAGTATCTTGTTGATGAAAATGCGAGGTGTTTCCAGTTTCTCTTACACGTTTGCCCACTTGAGTGAGTATTTCTGTTGGATAAGTTCCAAAGGTGGAATTGCTAAGTTGAGGAATATAGTTTTTTTTTTATAGTTTTGACAATTAATATCACATCACCTTTCAAAACTGCAAATTTACATCGCTGTCCACTATATATCGAGAGTGCATATCTTTCCATTCTTTTGCATTAATGTTATCTTTTAATTGGGTTTAGGAAAAGCTTCAGGGAGGAGAGGGCTGGAAGAGGCTTGTGAAGGTTGCATAGGAGTCTCAGATCTGCAGAGGTGGAGGAAGCTTGATAAACATTACCAAGTGAAGAGAGAGGACCTTCTGGGGTTGTCAGGGGTTTGTTCCTGAGGAAGGACCCATCCCTGCCCCTCCGTCCACACTCCCCCCCGCCCCGCCCCTGAAGGGAGCCTTAGGGGAGTAGAGGGAGCACGTGGCTGGTGAAGATGCAGTCCTGGTGTTTGTGGCCGTTTGCTTTCTGAAGGAATAGACTTTGGCTCTGCTGACCTGTGCTGCCATTTGGGCATGGAACTGGTGGGGCCAGTCGTGATCCATTACTGACCACCCCTCTCGTGGGCCATCACCCACCAAGGCCTGGTGCCTTCGAGTAAGACTGTCAGACCTAGCTAGGTCTTTTTTTTTTTTTTTTTAAATCATTCTCAAATTCCTGTAACCTTTAATAAAGATTTCACTGATGAGGTTTTTTGAGGATTGTCTAGTTATGAATTTTTTCCCCCATCCTGAAACTCAGGAAGGAAATTTTTGTGCTGAAGACTGTAGGAAGCTTGCTGAGCTGCTGTGAGCTGAAGAAACCTAGCAGCTGTTTTTTTTTTTTTTTTTTTTTTCCCATTTGGCTGGGTGAGTTTTATTTTTGAAAATGTCAGTCTCACTTATTCATAGCCGGGGCTGACACTCCAGGTCTCCATAAATGTTATTCCATCGGTGAAACTGATGTGTCAGTTTTAGTTTCAAAAATAATTTGAAATGTTTTGAGGCTGTGACTGAGAAAGACTCTGAAGACCATGCTTGTTGTCTAGAGGTTTACATCTGTTGTGGGCTTTGCTTCTCTTTTTAACTCTGCTTATAGTCAAGAGCCTCTGTAATAGGTCAGGCGATAAAATTATATTTTACAACTGCATGGTTTTCAGCAGAAAGGCTTAGAAAGAAATATCACCAGATCGAATTTGGATTTTACATTCGCTGTATTAGCCATGATGTTTAATTCCCACCCCCCCCACCACACGCACACAGACACAGACGAGCACGTGCTCCTGTCTCCCTGTGCAGGTAGTTCATGGTCATAGCCTTTCATGAGGCTGCCTCTAATCTGGGCGTGTGGGACTGTACTGCCCACTGCTTTAACATGGAAGTATTGCTATCAACGAGTTTTATTCCTAGGTCTGTCCCTCATTCCCTGTTTTAGGAATTTATCTGTCTTGCTCATTAGATACCAGGTTTGGATGAGGTCTGGTAAGAATGAGACATTTTAAATCCTGGGGGGAGTGCTTTAACACAGCACTGCTTCAGGTGTGGTCTGCGTGTCTGTGCAGTGCTGTGAGCTGTTGGGCACAGCCTGCAGGAGGCAGATACAGCAGGCGAGCGTGCGTGTGGAGAAACTTTCAGTAATCTGACATGCCTGTCAAGCTTAATGACACAAAATCTGAGTTCGTATTTTGCATGTCTTTTTAAATTCATTTAAATTCATCTAGAAACTCTTTTTTTTTTAATTAAGAAAATTTGGGGGGGCAATTAGGTTTCTTTATTTTTTAAGTGGAGGTACTGGGGATCGAACCCAGGACCTCGTGCATGCTCAGCACATGCTCCACCACTGAGCTATACCCTCCCCCCTAGAAGTTCTTTTTTTATTGGAATTTCTTAAAAGTATTTTGTTTGTGACTGATTGGAAATCAAAAAACAAACACTAGTCTCCTCTGCAGCTGGTTTGAGAAGCGCTGCTTGCCACGTGTTTTACAAGGTTAGCAGCTGTGGTGGAGGAAGGATCTGAATTGTCACTTGGTTCCCCCTTGTCCTTGGTGAAGTCCAGACCACTTGGCACCATTGCCTGGACAAAGGCCAGGATGGTATTTATGCTTATGATTTTGTTGTGGTGAAGATGCACTGACTTTTAGTGTCTTTAAATAGTGCACCGCTGCTGGAAAAGCTAGCTTTGTTTCTGGCAAATTCATTTTCTTAGGTGTTTTTCATAACCTTTTTATTCTTCATAATGAGACAGAGAGATGAAATTCAAACATGTTTTAACGGAAAAACAGATGAGACTTACTGATTGATTTGACATAGGGTTGAAGGAAAGGGGAGAAGTTGAAGTGCAGTTGTCTTAGGGAGTGGAGGGGAGAGCTGGTTTCAGGAGAGCGCCCGCCTCCAGGCCACTCTTTACTAGTTCTGTTGACTGTGTTGAGTTCACAGTTAAAACCGTGAGTTATGATGTATCTTAAATATGGAGTGTAGCTCTCCAGTCTTCCTCGGGATCTGAAGTGCTCCCCGCGGCCAGTGAATGCAGCGTTGGTGGTGGTGTGCTCAGGAGCAGGGCTGTGAGGAAGCATTGTGATGGACTTAACTGTGTATGTGTCCAGTGTTTTGAGGCTTGCCTGGGTCAGTCATATAAATGTTCGTAAGCCAATAAGGAAGGAAAAAATCAGAGGTACGCTTCTGATATGGTTCAGGTGCTGGGGAAGGCAGTGCAGATTTGCAATACAGGCATCCACTTAAGAGTGATGGTTCACGTACGAACAGGAGGAGGAGCGAGCAGTGGTCTGCAAGAGCAGTGGTCTGAGAAGAGCGGTGGACTGAGGACATAACAGATTATAATCACTTCTCATCATGTCTTTGTCTAACCCAGAACTTCTTAGAAAAGTCAACTGAAAGAGAAACTCGCCAAGAGTACGCTCTGGCTATGATTCAGTGCAAAGTCCTGAAGCAGTTGGAGAACTTGGAACAGCAGAAGTACGATGATGAGGACATCAGTGAGGATATAAAATTCCTTTTGGAGAAACTTGGTGAGAGTGTCCAAGACCTTAGGTATGTCATTCTTCTTAATGCTCGCAGGCTGGATACCTCGGGCCTTGTTAAACTTGCCTCGTATTTTAAGGGAATCTCAATTTGCTACTATCAACTCAAAAGACTGCACTAAAACATGTCTCCTGTTAAAACTTGGGAGGTATGGAAAAACCAGCTCAGCAGCGTGGCAACAACTGGTCCTGGCCAGTGTTGCCTCCTCCCTCTCGGGGAGATCGCGCTGTTCTGTGTGTCTGGAATCCGCAGGTTGTTGGTGCCGCCCTCTGAGAACCTTTCTGGGCAGCAGGCGCTGTTAATTCATGGAGGAGGTTTGCTCATATATGGGAAGAGTTTTGTTTCCCCCGGCTTTTTTGAAGTTCCTGTTGGTTTTATTTATTTTTTATATTAAAAATTATGCAAATAATGTATATGCAGTAAAGAAAAAAAAAATCCCTTCTACACTAACAGAAGAGACACCAGCCTTGTCCCCCACCTTCTCTACCTCTTTCCCCCCGCACCTCTGGCTTCTGGTGTTTACTTCCCAAAAATCCTTCTAGCCCCCACCCTGGCGCCCACACGTGCACACACGCACAAATGGGGTTCTGCATACTCTTCTTGACCTTGTTCTTTTTTGTTCAGTGGTATCTTGATGATTTTTCCCATTAACCCATGTATTCTGTGTTTTTAAACTATTGATACATTTTTTGTTGTTGTTTAATGGCATTTAATCTGTTCAATCTGAGTTAATCAAACATTAATCAAAGAAAAAGAGAAGTTGAATATTCTTTTTTTAACCATTTTAAGAAGTTTATTTGTTTTAAACAAGTTTTTAATTGAGTTATAGTCATTTTACAATGTTGTGTCAAATTCCAATGTAGAGCACAGTTTTTCAGTTGTACACGATCATACATACATTCATTGTCACATCCTCTTTCACAAGAGAGTTACTTGCTAGAAATAGATCTTTCTCACGAGTGGATTGGGTTTGGGAGCCAGGCTGACTCTCGTTTGAATTGTTTGGCTACTTTCTCCATGTGTGGCCTTGAACAAGCTTCTTGCCATTTTAGTCTCAGTTTTCCTTTTGGTAAAATAGTGATAAAATTCCAACCGTGTAGTATTTGCCGTGAGTTGTCCAGCAAATGCCTTCAGTATAGTGTGTGTTCCAGAAGTGTATTTACCGGACAGTTCAGTGCAGCCCATGATCCCAAGGATCGAGAGCTTTTGTAGAGATGGGAGTTATTACCCATGTCAGTGGTTTGGATGAGTTTTGTGGAGGAAAGCAAATGATTTTTGTCTTCCTATAATTTCAGATATGAATAAGTTGACTGTAATATTTTAGGGCACCAATAAGCTTGCAGTTTATACAGATTCTGTTCTGTTTATTTAAAAGATTTATTATTCTTTTGTAATAATGATTTGAGCTCGTTTAAAAAAATGAATAAGATTACTTCTTACACTAACTAGCCTTACATTAAATTACTACTTAACAGGATACTCTGGTCAGCTTAACCAGTGAATCCTTGCTATATTGAATTACCAATCAGTATTAAATGGCTAGTTCTTTTTGAAATTTTTCCTTGAAAAAAAGTACTAGCATGTCCTGTCATTACGTTTGTTCACTGGCTAACCACGTTAAAACATTTTCATGTTATGAAGCTTTGAATGATTGTTACTCAGTACAGGTGAATAACTTTTGAATCAAACTGCACTGCAGTTTGTAATGTGCATGGAGGTTTTTGTTTTTAATAATCTTTAATGGGCTAATTCAGTGAATGAATTCCCGCTACATTGTTGGTAGTCACATTCGAAAATATTTTACTGATACGTGTTTTTATTTTTATAGTGCAGTATCATAGTTCACAACATTTATGGTATAATAGAATTAGAATGTACTATTGTATTTTGTGTTAAAGTAATATAGTTTTACATCAGTTCCCATTAATGTATCTAGTGGTCTGGCAAATAGTATTTTAGGCGGCATGGTGGAAGTGATGCTAGATTACTAGGCATTTTAGTGATACACATTTATGTGAATATTAGGGCAAGGATTCTGAAAGCAAGTGCTCTTGCTACTATCTGATGATGAGCTTTCAAATTCGACAGGAGTATTGCCCCTTAGTACCCTGAATACATTTCACATGATTTATAGAGGATTATTTAAGCTGTCTAAATTTTGTTTAGTGGGAGTTTGTGAATGTGCAAAGGATGTCAGTCTTTGTTGTTAAATCATCAGTGAAGACATTTTACATTTTTAAATTTTGGTGTATCTCTCAGATTCTTATAAATTTTGAATTCTTCAAAAATTTTTATAGCTCATTTGATGAATATAGTTCAGAACTTAAGTCTGGAAGATTGGAATGGAGTCCTGTGCACAAATCTGAGAAATTTTGGAGAGAAAATGCTGTGAGATTAAATGAGAAGAATTATGAGCTCTTGAAGTAAGTTTTAAATTCCAGTTTATGCTCTAAAACCCCTTGTTCCACATACGAGCATGTTTTTGTCATTCTTAAGAAATTTTAGATATTCCATGATTTCAGTTTCTATTTTCTTGCTTACTAATGTGTTTGAATACCTTTTCATATGCTTATTAGTCACTTGGATATCTTTTGAAGCTGTAAATCAATTTGCGGAGTTCTGCCATCTTAACAATATTTAGTGTTCAGACTCATGAACGTGGGATGCTTTCCCATTTATTTAGATTATATTTAATTTCAAAAGTGCTTTAAAGTTTTCAGAGTAAAAGTTTTGAGGGTTTTTTTTTTTTTGGTTAAATTTATTTATAATTTTTTCTTTTTCTTTTCATGCTGTTGTGAATGGAAATGTTTTCTGAACTTCATTTTCAATTTTTTGTTGCAAGTTTATAGAAATACAATTGACTTTTGTATATTGCTCTTTTATTCTGCAGTTTTTCTGAGCTCTTTTTATTGGTTTGCATAGTTTTTTTAAGTGACTTTTTTTTCTCCCATTTGCTATGTACAAGATCAGGGTATCTGTGAACAGAGAGAGTTTTATTCCTCATTTTCCAGTCTGGATGCCTTTCTTTCCCCCTAATTACAGCCTAACCATGTTTAGAATCTCTGTTACGCAAATGCCTTAATGAATTCTTTATTTTGTTCTATCATTTATTTGCCTTTTCTTGCTGCAGAACTGCATATGTTCATTGTACTTTGTAGTAAATAAGTCTTGGTATCTGACAGCATGAGCACTTCCAATGTGTTGTTCTTCCAAGGTGTCGTGGTGCTTTTGGCTCTGTGAATTTCTGTATGCATCTTATTTTATTTTATTATTATTTTTTCTTTATGCATTTTAGAATAAACTTGTCAACTAAACAGTTCTAGTAGAGTTTTGGTTGAGTTTGAATCCATAGTTCAGTCTAGGGGGAATTGATACTTTAAAAATGTAGTTGTTTCCAATCCATAAACATGGTGTATATACCCTTTCGTTTGTATAGGATTTCCTTCAGATAATGTTAGGGTCTTGTCCTTCTTTCATTAGATTTATTCCTATGTATTTGATTTCTTGGCATTCCTGTATATTGTACCATTTAAATTTTTTTGTTTTCTCCTTCAGCTTCAATAGAATATTTTGTGATGGTAAAACTAGTTTATGTTTGTGCCGTTCAGTGTAGTTGTCAGTGACTGAAATATTGCTGATGTGACCAAGAAACTGAATTTTAATTTAATTTAATTTCTGTCAATTTAACTTTAACAGTGTGGCTCGTAGATGTCGTATTGGATAGCACAGCTTGAGTCTGATTTGGAGAAATACTGTTCAAGACGGTCTGTGTTACAGATCAGGTTGCCACTCAGCTTCCCTCACTATCAGCTTGGTATTTGGTTTTCTCAAGTTATTTAGTGTTTGTTCCTCTGATTTTCCACTTCAGGATTTTGTTACTGTTGTTTAGTTTTCCACATTGTCTTTTCTTACGGGTTTATGTTTTAAAAGGAGAAAAATCCTTTTGCTGTCATTTTAATGAGATCTCTAGAAGGAGCAGAGAACGTATGTGCATGTGTCCAATAAACATTTTCAGGCAGATTTGTTTCTGTTGCTTAGACGTTATCTTCTAAAAATTTATTGGCAGGACTGATGGAGAATAGGCTGAAGGGAGAGAATGAATTACCTTTCCAGCATTGTTTTGCCACTTTGAGTTTTTAGCAACAATAACAAAATGAGATAATTTTTTTTTCAATCTACTCTTTGGAAAACTTGAATATAATGGAAGGAGCTTTTACTTTATAAAGCATTACACATATTTTATTAAGATGCACTTAAAGGACTTTTGAAGTGCATGTTCTGTCTTCTGCTGTGAGGTTTTAATTTTCATGGCTCCTTCAGGTTACTCCCTTTGAGTTTTGTGACTTTTCTGAATAACAAGAAACAATGATGTGTGGTCCATTAGTTTCGTTTTATGCTAATGTGTTGAGATATTTGAAGTCATTGTCTTTAGTTTTTATTCCTGTTAATTATCTGCATGGGGATGATTGAAAGGGCCACACCAGTGTTGTCCCTTTAAACTAGCTGATAAAGCAGACACGGATGAAATCTGTTTGGTTTTGTTTTTATTCTGCTGTTAGAAAAGCACAGTGCACGCGGGCCTTTTTGTCTGTGGAGAGCCGTGCGTGCGTCAGGCTCTGACCTGTTTTCCACAGGATGCCAAACTTAGCAGTTACGTGATGTTAGTTGGTTCGCCCTTTACCACTTTTGAGTATAATAGTATATGGAAAATGCATTTTAATCTGGCATGTTATAATTTTGAAATAGTATGTATTTTTTAAATTCTTACTTTTTATTTAAGTGTTGATTTACAGTGTTAGTTTCAGGTATACAGCAAGGCAATTCAGTTTATATATATGTATACATATATATATACACACACATATATATATTTTAAAATTCTTTTCTGTTACAGCTCATTACAAGAAATTGAATATCGTTCCCTGTGCTCTACAGTAGGTCCTTGTTGTTTACCTATGAAATAGTATGTATTTTGAATAGGGAATATTCTGAAATACAGGAAACCATGTAGATTATAATTAAAGAAAAGCAAAAGCAAGTTTATAAAACCGAGGGAAAACACTGTGAAAGAGAAGAAACGCAAATTTGTGGAGTGATCAGTTAGAATAATAATGTGAATTCTGTTTTGGATTTGAATCCTTGCTTTCTAAGATTACATTGCTAGCACATGTGAGAGTGAGAATTCACGTTTGGTCCAAGTCCAGAGCTGTGATGTGTTGCTGTCTCCATCCTATTTGTGTACCTGACAGTCTTGGCTTGTGGTTACCGTGGTGATAGAGACTTGGATGATGATCGTCGGGTCGGCTGTGGACTTAACATCTACATTCAGAGATGACTTGGAGGGAGCTCTCTTTACTCACCCTGAGAATCTAGTTTTGAACCTATACTTTTGGACATTTTTATTGATGATTTGAATATAGAAATAGAAAGTATGCCTAGTGGATTTACAGGTAATAATATAAAGATATTGCTGAAGATATTCAGTGGAATGGCTCTGAAGGATAACCATTAAAATCATTTCTGTGTTTATCAGGAAATCTGTCCATAGGATTCTGGGATTCCTCCTAATTCTGACTTCTCTGATTCTAAGACTGCTCTTCAGATGTTCCCAGAGGTCTGGTTAAAGGGCAGGTTCTGTCTTGGCAGGTCTAGGGTTGGGTCTGTGATTCAGCTTTTCTTGTTAAGTGTCCAGTGATGCTGACGGTGCTGATTCGCAGACCTGATTGTGAAAATCAAGGTCTCAGCCGTGTGGAGAATGTCTCAGGCCACTGAATGTGGTTTAAAGCAGGCATTGGCAGACTTCTGTAAAGGCCCAGGAGGTAAACTCTGCCTTGTAGTGCGAGAGCAGCCATGGGCAGTGAGTAAACTGAGTAGTGTGACTGTGTGCCAATAAAACTTTATTTGCAAAAATGAGACTCACAGACATAGAAAACAAACTGTGGTTACCAAAGAGGAAAGAGGTGGGGGGAAGGGATAAATTAGGAATTTGAGATTAATATATGTACATACTACTACATGTAAAATAGGTAAACAACAGCGACCTGTTGTGCAGCACAGGGGACGATGTGCAATATACATAATAACCTATAATGGAAAAGAATCTGATGAAAAATTATATATATATATATATACACACACGTATAATTTTTATATATATATGTAAACACTTTGCTGTACACCTGAAACTAACACAACATTGTAAATCACCTATACTTAAATTAAAAAAATAAAACTATTTATAAAAGCGGTGGTTGCTGGGTTTAGATTTCAGCTGAGATTGCTAACTTCTGGTTTGGGGTATTCAGAACAGATACTCTGTTACACTTTAAAAGACATGTTAATATCAGTTTCTTATTTTATAAAATAATTTTAAAATAACATTTCAAAGTAATTTTAAATGCAAAGTAATTTAATCCTTTGAAATTATTAAAATGTTTCAGTTGAATTAAACTAAATTTTAGAATAATTTGCCTGTTGGCCTTATAAAAAGAACCTTTTTTGAAATTTAAAAAATACAAATGTATGGGAGATTGTAAGTCTTGTTTTTTCTTACTGGGTCTTCCGTGCTTGAGCTGAGTAACGGCCATCAGGGTGTGGTTGTGCTTTGTGAGGGCTGCAGTCAGCAGATGATGATGCAAATCTCGGTTTCCACATCTGCTGTGTCCTGAGGCATGTTACCTAGCTTCTCTGAGTCTCGTTTCCTCGTTTATGTGTTGTCACGAGGAGCAGATTTACACAGACTTGGGAACAGGCGTGTGTGCAGTGAACGTGCATTCCTTTCTCCTCTGTTGTTTGGAAGTGTGGGTTCCCACTTAGTCTGAAAGAGAGAAGGTGTGTGATTACTTCCTGATGAAACGGTTCCGTGGTTGGCAGCGGTGCTTACTGTGGAGTTAGCTTGTCGCCAGGCTGAGGTGCTGGCAGGAAAGGGCGGGGAAGGCTTGAGCCAGTCTCCGGGACCTTACCTGGTAAACGCGCTCCAGGAACTGGAGTCAGCGAGCCTCACGGACGCGTGCAGACGGCGAACAAAGCGCACTTTTATTCTCGTAAGGATTTGCCTGAACGCAGATGACGAGGGATGTGGGGGCTTGCTGGGCGGCGGCGTGTGGTGAGGGCCGTTCCCGGCGCTGCAGATGCAGTGGCAGATACAGCCCCGTTCTCGTTCTCATTAAGCTGCGTTGTATTCGGGAGAGAAGGACTCAGTCATTGGTCGCGCAAACACCTGGTTTCCTCGGTCCCGTCTTGATCGGTCGCGGGAAGGTGCTTGGTTACTGGCGCTTGGCAGGAGGATGACAGAGTATGATGAGCAGGGACCCACGGGTAGTTGTATATTAAGGCAGCATCTACGCAGAATTCTCGTCGTCCTTCTCGAAAGAGTAGGAGAGGGAGTCTCGGATATTTGGGGAATTGTGCGTGGTGTTATGTTTTGACTCTGAAAGTAACCTGTCATGTGCGTAGAAAGATTTGAAAACTGCTAACGTACGTGTAATAAAATACGTGTGATGTATTGCGCGTAATAGTGAAAGCTGTAGAAAATACGGTCATGTTTGTAAACGGCTATTTTCAGGAAGATACTGGCATTCAGCCTGTGCTCTGTTGCACTCTGTAGACGGATCAGAAATCAATCTCTCTTTGGATTAAATTTATTTCAGGATTTTGACGAAACTTCTGGAAGTGTCTGACGACCCGCAAGTCTTGGCAGGTTGCCGCTCACGATGTGGGGGAGTACGTGCGGCATTACCCCCGCGGCAAGCGGTAAGCGCGGGGCCTCGTTCCTCGGGGTTTCCCGAGATGCTCAGCAGGCCCTCCCCTGCGCGCTTCTCTCGGACGGAGCAGCCGGCAAGCGGAGTCAAATTCCCGTGATGCTGGGAGTTCCGGTAGATGGTAAACCTGATTAAAAATGGATAGTGTGAGTATGTGAGCACCCTGCGGTGTGGGAGCCGACGGAGACCACACCAGACGTTGCACGTTCAGGGTTTTCTCTGGTTTGTACGATTAAACTCAAAAGCCGTTTTGTTAGCGCGCGTGATTTCCCCACTATTCTTTGTGGTTTCACTTTTACTGAACCGAGTCAGTTCATAGTATAAAAGGAAATGTAACTCGTGTGAAGAAAAGTTACAGCCGATGTACAGTAATGGAATCACGTATTTCAAAGCATTGAAGAGTGAGGAATTTTCTGTGGGAGGAGACAGGTAAGGCTTTCAGAGGAGGTGATGCTGGCCATGTAATGTAAAATCACTTAAATATATTGACAGTGAAATGGCAGACAGCCTTTTTTTTTTAAACCAGGAAGTCAAGAGGCCAATATTATATTGAGGGAGAAAGCACTAGAGGAGACCGAGGGCTGTTGCATGCTGCCTGTAGAAGCAGGGATGCCTCGGGTTGGATGGCTGCCATTCCACTTGGGGATTGGTTCCCTGACCTCTACAGTTGGGGTGATAATCACATTCCTCTCTCGTGAGGCTGATGGGAGGAGCGAATGAGTTCATCCAAGCACAGTGATTAGTATTAGCTACTTTTATTGTAATTACTGTTACTGTTTTATAAGAGGCATACGACGACATTTATCCTACTCCTCAGTAAAATGGTGTCGTGGAAACCCAGAACTTCTTAGAACGTGGGGAAAAATTGGCAGAGCCACTGCTGGAGGTGCTGACTGTAACATTCTGCAGCTACTTCATGACTTCTCTGTCCTTACTGTGTACAAGTATCTAAACATCATGGAACATCATGTCAGTGACAAGTGAAGTCGTATCCTGTCAAGCAGAGACATCACCTTTTACCCCAACTGTCTGTGGAATATTTTACTTTTGATCTTTATCTTGTTATTTATATCTGATTTGTAGTAGGTCAGGCTGCTTTGTATGGTAGATTTTGGTAACCCTGACTGCAAAAGTACGACTGTTTCGTCTGGAGCAGAATCTGCCAGTGCTGAGTATCACGTGGGTCACACACTGACACCGTTATATGGAAAACTAGGCTTGGAGTAGGTAGGATGCAACCCGCTTTGGGTTCAGATAGAAGGAGGAGAGGCGGTAGTTTAGGTCCCTTTGGCGCGAAGGGGAACGTTTCTCTGGGTTGGAATAATGACCACGAGCATGTCTGAACTCCACGTGGTGGGTCAATGTACAGAAGGCAGGTGGCACAGATGCAAATACAGAAGCCTGTGTGTAAAAGAGCTTAGTAAGCATCAAAAATAGAAAATGAATGTTGTGGAAAAGATTTTTTTGGGGAAAAATAATAACAAAAATAACGAAATACTAGACTCATGCCTCACTCAGATAAAAGAAAGCACTACAATTTAAGTATTAAAGCCGTGCTTCTTGCAGCGTCATTTAAAATAGCAAATGATTCTGAAAGTAGCCCGAGCACGCGGCGTTAGTGACACAGGTAAACGCTGTGGCGCACTCCGTGTGATGGGACGAGGGCCGGTGCTCGCTCCACGGCCGTGAGCCGGGCGTCGTGCAGCCTCTGGCGTCAGACGCGCGCGCACGTGGCTGCGTGAAACAAGTCAGTCCCGGCGCTGGCGGCGCTGGCTCGCGTCTGTAGGAGTGCGGGTGGTGTCTGGTTTTCCCTTTGTAGATCCCGTGCTTCCTAGTTGCCGGTGGGGCGGGGAAACGAATGTGGGCGGGTCCTTCGGGCCAATTCGGTGACTTGTTGCTTCTGCGTCTGAGCGCCTGTGCAGACTTACTGTGCGCGCCTGCACATCCCTGTACCGTGAGGGGGAGGACGTTCTAGGGCGCGGTGGAGGGATGGCAGCAGCTTCAGCGCTGCGGAGAGAGTCCCCTCAGGCCCCGGGACCGGGGGCAGAGCTCCACGGGAACTTCCCCCAGCTGCAGATTGAACCATTATCCCCCATCACTGCAGACGACGTGAAAATAAACCGCCAAGGGAACTTACTGAGCCGCAGCCGTCCCGGCCAGTTCAGTCCTCGTAAAGGACCCATAACCTTTACGATTGTAATTCGATTTCCAGGCGAGAAGCACAACTTACCATTAATCTTACTTTTCAGACGTGCGTGGTGTTTGTGAACAGAACTGTTCCTCAGAAAGCACAAGTCCACCCGTGACCCTGGCAGACGCCCAGAAGTCACACGTGGACGACTTGGGGGACTGTGTGTCCTTTGCGGGTGTGACTCACAGCACAGATGCTGACGTGAACGTTGTCGCAACCATCAGCATGTCAGACAGCAACATCCCAGCCACAGCAGAGCCTCGTGGGGCGTGAGCAAGGGCGAGCCCCTCTCTGCCTGGGACGCCATAGGGCATTTCCTTTTTTATTTTTAAGGAGTGCATCATCTAACCTGCCTTCCTCTGTTCGAGGAACGCCCCCCCACCTTATAAGGCACATGCTCCCTCCCAGCGGAGAAGATAAAAATGCCAGCAGCCCCCATTCCTGACCTGCTTTCCATCTGACGTGTGCTCCTGGCCTAAGCTTAGCTGGGCAGCTGTCTCTGCCCCAGATTTGCAGGAGGAATGAAGAACAGGGAAGTGGGCATAGCGGGCCTTCCCTCCCCGCACTAGTGCCTGGTGTCTGGGTGTCACTTGATGGCTTTGCTGTGACCACGGGTCAGCCGGGCAGCCTCCGGAGACGGGTCCCCAGCCTTCCAAGCTGTGGTTGCCTTTCTGCGAAGCCTTGCTGCTCAGATCAGGCAGTCAAGTTTCTGTTTCTGCAGCTGAAAGTGCTGACTGATACAAAAGCTTCTCTTCTTAACCCGGCAAACCAGTATCTTGCCGTTAAACCAGGACACGTTTGTCCAATTTTCTGCGCTTCTGCGGTGTTCTGCTTGGGTCTCCATGAAACAGCACTTTGCAGTCAGCACAGTGATAACTGTGGACGCTCAGAAAGGGAAGCTGTGTCTGACCAGACAGAGGGTTTGGCACCCAGTAGGCGTCCTGAGCGCTGGAAAGAAGGGCTGCCAAAGAGCTCAAGCTTGTTATCTTAGGTACAGACTTTCATGCGAGGTGAAGGTCTATTTTCCTTTGTACAAAGCCTAACATAGCACATGCAAATGAAAGTAGTAAATTGCTTTGATGGTGGCACAAACCTTTTATCAACCGAACTCAAATACTCCTTTGTAAACGATCATTATCATGGAAAAGTAACAAATACTCATTACAGACACCTTGAAAAACACAGGAAAGAGTAGTGACTCACTGTTGGTACAACTCTCTAGAACGTGCCTGCAGTGAAAGGCGGTCACCAACTGTATTTCCGTGTTGGGAGGTACCCCGAAGGGTCCCCATAAATAGTGCCCCTCCTGTCTGCCTGAATTCTGAATTACTTGAGAAACACAACAAAGGATGTAACAGGTGGAGAGCCCTCACTGCTGAGGCCAAAAGTGGAGAGCGTGGTGTGTGTGCGGCAGGCAGGCGGCCGTCCGGAGACCGGGCCCCAGAGCCGGCCTGCCCCGCCGTCCCGGGGGCACTGGACCGTGTGGACGGCAAGGAGGGCGGATTCCCGCCTCCCACCTCGCCAGGCACAGAGGTCCCCAGGTTGGGGAGGAGACGGGTGCTACCAGGGGTCGAACCAGCCCCGCCAGGCTCTGAGAGCGGCGTTTACCCACGGACACCAGGCTGGTCGGCTGAGTAAGCAGTTTGTGGTGACATAAGAATGACTTTATGTTTGGTCTCGAAATCCCTTTACATTTTATTCAGTGATCATCTTCTCATCCTCCCGATGGAGACCTAGGTGGGCCTCGTTACCTATCCCCTCACCCTTGGTAACGGATGGCCCTCTGGTCATCGTAAACCACAGAAGGCGTTTAGTCCAGGACACGTAGAGCCGCCCCCCCCCCCCCCCCGCTCATTCAGGGAGGACTTCTCTCTGTGATGCCCTCGGCAGGTGAGGGCCTGCTTCCCTGAGCGTCCCGACTGTGGCCTTCGTCACCAAAAGCCCTGCCGCATTAAGATGTCACATGTCACTGACCATGTAGTGGAGATTTGCCACCAGACAGTGCAGAC
Organism: Camelus ferus; assembly: GCF_009834535.1. Taxonomy (NCBI): domain Eukaryota; kingdom Metazoa; phylum Chordata; class Mammalia; order Artiodactyla; family Camelidae; genus Camelus; species Camelus ferus. The sequence continues at coordinate 26,136,555 of NC_045724.1, forward strand.
CAGAGAATCCACACTGTTGAGCTGGACTTAAGAGACTCGACACCCTTGCCGAGGAACAGAGAGCCTCTCTTCATTCATGAAGCACGTGACTGTTTCAGTTTTGCATCTGCAGTGACTGGAGGTTTCAGGGTGTTAGGGGTGTGGTGGCAGAGCCAGTGCCAGTTGTCAGTCCTCATGGTGCTCTTGACAGTGGGGATTTCCCATCTGTCTCACTGCCCAGGAGGTCGTGTGGCATAGTCCGTCATCACAGGAAAGGGCCGATGTCTTAAAAAATCAAGCTTTTGTCAGGAAATTAACAGGACTCCTACTGGGTGCTTTTTAACCCCGTGTTCCCTGCTGTCTGCATCTGAGCCCACATCTATCTCACGGCGTGGCAGCTGCCAGGCTTAATATCGGTGATCTGGTATTATTTCAGATGTTATGTGATGTTCAGTATATGGACTTTTAAGCAAGCAAGAAATACTGGTAATAAAGATATTAATACTCAGCTGCCTAGGACACTGTATTCTAGAACACCACCACAGTGCAGGTCACTGATATTTGCCTGGACTAGGATTGGGAATAACAGTTGGCTTTATCATTAGGAATTCAAGAGAAAATACATGAATACTTTAAATCTGTGATTTGGGGAAAATTATATTTAAAAAAAGACGCGTGTCGGTTTACTTACCTGTATTGCAACTTTTTAAAACCCCTTGGTGCTTTGGAATTTGGGCTTTCTGCCGACTCTGAAAGTAACTGCGGTGTCTTCCCCATGTGGCTTCTGTTCTGCAGGGTCATCGAGCTGCTGGGCGGGAAGCAGCTGGTGATGAACCACATGCACCACGAGGACCAGCAGGTCCGCTACAACGCGCTCCTGGCCGTGCAGAAGCTCATGGTGCACAACTGGTAGGTGCCCGCGATGCCCCGCTGCCTGGAGGTTTTCATGGAAATAAATGCTCGGATGGGTGGTGGTTTTCAAAGCAGTGATTTTGATGACTATCTAGAAATATATTGTAGCCATTCAGAACATGGCATGATCACTCAGAAGAAACAGCTGCACTCCTGTTCTGGAGAAATGTGCATTCAAAGCGCTGCTATGGAAAGCGGCTCCAAAAGTAACTAAGAGGACCTGGTGACGTGAGCGGCTCCGTTGTTTGGGGCTGGATGGGAGTCAGCTGGACTGTGGATCAGAGACTCCGCAGTTTTGCACGGTTTAACGATTCAGCTTATGCGTTACCCTGAGTGGATTTTTACCAGCTCACATGAAGATGCTAAAAGCTCGGTTAAGGTCCAGCTCTCACATTTCATTTGTTTTAGCCTTTTGCTGTTGACATAGCAACCAAAGTCATGTCTTCTTCTTGTTTTTATTTTTTAAATCAAAATGATGGACCTTTTTGTGCCCACTTAAAACAAGGTAAGTTAAGAGTGACTGCTTAGATACACGGGTGGGCCACTGGTGGACGTGAGCGAACCACCCAGGACTCTGTGTCACGGCTGTTTTAGGCAGTAGGTTGGAAGTTCATTGCTTTCAGCTCTTTCCTGAACAGCTCAAGTGCCTCTGTTCCCACCCTTTGGAAGATGCTCTGGTGCGGGACTGTTTCTGTTAAGGCACAGTGAACAGACATACCCTGCCTGTAACTGACAGTAATCCTGCCAGTAGTTCCAGAGGAAAGAACTGACGGCTCATCTGAATGCGTGCGTTGGAAAGATGCGCGAAGTCCGGCGTAGGAGAGGACCCGGGCGTCCTGGCTGCTGAGCATCATGTGTTGTTGAATGTTGGCGCCTTGCCCCTTCAGTCCTTTTCTCTTGAATGCTGACACGTTCCCTCGGCACCTGCTCTTTGGGCACTTAGTTTGTAGCCTGTCCGCCAGGCGCTGGGTGATGGGCGCGGTGGGAGTGGGTGATCAGAGGTGGCCTCGCCATTTGGCTGCAGCGGCTCAGCAGAGGCAGCGACAATAAGGAACCAGCCCTGCAGCTCAGGTTTGGGGATCAGCATTTCGGGTGGAGGGGGTGGAGGGGGTGGGAGGGGAGAGGCCAGGAAGCAGGGATGAGCCTGGCTCTTTGAAAGCATTGTCTGTTTGGAGATGTATTTGATGTGACAGCTGGGGGGGTGGTGCTCCTGGCACCTGGTGGGAGAGGCCAGGGATGCTGCTGGGCATCCTGCAGGGCGCAGACAGCCCCCCTCAGCAGAACCGTCCTGCCCAGTGTGTCAGTAGTGCTGAGGGTGAGAGAGTGACGTGAAGGATGATGGGCGAGGAGAGGTTGGCGGGTCTGATCGCAGAGGGTCTTGCTGGCTGTTGTTTGAGTCTTCCTTTCATAAGATGAGTTAAAAGCTCTTGTAAAGGTTTTAACAGGGAAGCCACAGGATCTGGTTTATATTTTGGGAGGGTCTCGTAGGCTGCTCCGTGGAGGATGGATGCTGAGTGTGGGAGCAGGAAGGTCCTCCTTGTGGTCTAGAGGAGGGATGGCCCGTGGCTGGGACTGAAATGATGGAGGTTGAGATGCCGAGAAGCAGATGGACGTGGACTGGGTTTCAGAGCCAGTGCTCATGGCACTTGACGGACTGAAAACTGCTTCTTACTTTTTTCCTGTTGTCAGTGCAGGAAGAATGAGATCAAGGCAGAGGCACTCAGTTGTGGTTTTTATCTCCTGTGTAGCAAAGGGAAAACTTTCCTGTCTGTCAGGAAAGTAGGGAAGACTCCCCTGGGTTCTGCCCTTGATTCACTGTACCCCGAGCTGCAGTTTTTAACATAAATTACTTAGTAATTTTATATCTCTTGGTTTGTTTCTGTCTGTTTCATGAAATTAGTTTAGAGAATGTTGGCATTTAGTAGAGTTTGAGGCGGTTGTGATCAGTGAGCTTCTATTTGGTAGATCTTTTACTAAAGTTTCTGTTGAACAGTTTTATTTTTCCCTTTTGTTGAAAGTTGGGTTGCTGAATAAAAACCAATCTCATTTTAATAGTTCTTTCTCTTGAATTTATTGTTGGGTTTAGCTTTTTAAAATGTATTTAATTAATTAATTAATTAATTAAATGTGTATTTCTAGTGTGAAAAAAGAGCTGAATGTGAAATAGGACTTTTCCCTTTGCCAGTGGAGAAAATTTTTAAGAATTTTTGTTTGTTGTTCAGATGATCATGCATTAAAGATGAAACATTTAAAATTTGAAAAATCTTCCTTGAATTTAGGAACTTGATTTAGTCTCATGGTAAATTTTTTGATACATGATTACAAAAGGCAAAGTAAACGTCTTTATAGCCAGAAACTGGCTTTTTTGCTCTTTGTCATTGACTAGCTTATGAGAGAATGTCCCCCCGACCCGTCTGATCGTGTTATCTAATCATGCTATCTTAGCTTTAATGTTCTAATTATGATAAACCTCCTTTAATGGGGAAGCTTAGTGTCAGTATTTTCCTGTACTTTCTTTATAAAGGAGTTTTCATACAATGAAAGATTAGAATTCACATGTGATCTATAGCTTTTGTTGTGATGTGTACATTTCTGTGGCTCTATGTGCCAGAGAATGAAAATAGCAGTTTATTTCAACATCAGATTAAGTATGAGACCAAATAAAATGCCATTGGGAAAGTAGCAGAGCTGTCCGCAAATGTGAAAGGTTTTGCATCAGTATCTTTGTGCAGGTGACCAGGTTGCCTGTAACCACTCCTGCCGGTGAAGGCGGCCTTTCTGCTGCCCTGGAATAGAGGCTTTTCACCCAAACCACAGCGCTGGCGGCCAAGGTGTTTCACACCCAATAGAACGTGAAAGCGCAGTTGACTTGGTTTCCTCTTGGCATTCTGTGTGTTTTGACTTAATTAAAATGAATTTTTAGAAATGGTATGCTTCAGTGCTCGGCAGTAAAATAAATCAGTTGAAGATAATTAGAATACAACCACGGGCAACGGAGGAATAAAAGCCTGCCTGGGCGGCGGCGGCGGCGCTTCCTGGCGTGGCCGCACGTTTTGTGTGTCGCTGTTTTGCTCTGAGGCCCTGCTGTCAGGTTGCCAACACGTGGTTGATTTTCTTTTACTTTTCTACATAAATGAGTTTTAAATTTTTGATATTGTGGTATTCCCAAAGTTTCTATTGATTAGATTAAATCGTAACTTTGGAGATAGTGAAGTTAACATTTCTTTTTTATTGTAGGGAATGTTTTTATTGCTGTTTTAAGTTTAAAATAACATTTTAAGTATACACTGGATACTTACGAAATCATGGAACTGGGTTGTCAATGGATTTTGATTTAGATTCTGCTCTAAGGAGTTAAATATTCCATTTCCTGGTAACGTACAGATACATTTATCTCTGGTTTGTATAACATGAATTATAGAGTTTTATATCATGTGAAAATATTACTTAATTCCTTTTTTTTAAATAGAGGTACTGGGGATTGAACCCAGGACCTTGTGCACACTAAGCACGCGCTCTACCACTGAGCTATGCCCGGCCGTCACGATTTTATGACTGATTTCAGAATCATTTCTGTGAACTGCAGGTCTTAGAGTAGGCAGTGTTGACAACCTGTGTTTATGCGGAATCATGGGTTGCATGTAGCCCTGACTGATGCAGGCGGACGTGGGGGACAGAATGGAGTTGCTGGAGAGGGAGGCAGCTGTGGGTCACACGCTGGGTGCTCCGGAGTTCAGGGGACCTCGAGCTGGTCAGTCCCACCCCCAGCCCTCCTCCTGGCTCTGATCTCCCTGTCCCCACAGTGCCTGGTATGTCCCTCTTCTTTTTGAGCTGGGCTGGATGTTTATAGTCATACATTTGGCAACATATATAACCAATGACAGCTTACTCTAGAAAACTTTTATATAGACCCTCAGTTTACACTTTATAATTTAACATCGTAAAATGTCACCATTTTTCTCCTACAGAACAATTCTAAATGTAATCAGCCTCTAATTCAGAAGCAGCAATATGTGCATATGGGCAGCTCAGGACTTCAGGAAAGAAACACTGAATTTTGTAGATAGAAGATCTCATGTAGAATTTTCTCTTTGTTTCCAGATTCTTTTTCAACCAATGTTCAAGCAGAATAGTAAGTTCTGTGAGTGTTACCCTCTCGATCTTTACGTGTAGGTAAATAGTGTAACAGAGAGGTGCTCCCCGAGCCAAGGGTCTGGGTGATACTGCTTTATTCTCTGATGTTTACATCTACTTAGGATATTTTAGTTATTCTGTAAGAACACAGCCATAAATGCAGTGAGTAAAACAGTTACTTATGAACAGAATTGAAGAAAAAAGAAAACCCAAAAACCCTTATGTAAGTTTAAACATTTTAGCATTAATACTCATGTTACTGAAACATTCCATGTGATTTTAAATAAACATATAGCACTTCCAGATTTCTTTAATTGAATTTTAGTTAAATTTACATTTTAATAGAATTGCGCAGTGATGCAGTTGGTACCTGTCCTAAATGTAAACCCCCTTATATGAGTTAAATGAAGTTTATCCCCCCCAGTCCTTAACTTATATTTTAAACAATGAGTTCAGTATGAAGGTACCAAAGTGTTAGTACCAGGCCAGTGGTTTCCTAACAGATGGTGTTTCTCACAGCGACACAGCGTTGGAGCTCTGGCACGGCTTCCCTGTACGTCCCCACCTCCAGAAGCTTCTTGCCTGTTTTACTTAAGGGTTAGGTGTTCGTATATGCCTGAAATGAAGACAGTCTCCTGGAAGATTTTTTTCCTACCTTGCTAAAAAGCCTAGAAATATCTTATGAGGAACATTTTAGGTTTGTTCAGACACTGTGCTGTCAGTCCATTTGTGTCCAGCTGCTTTCTCAGTTGAGAGAGAGTTTACTTTTAGCTCTTCAGGGAGTGGTCATCCCATCTCAGTTATGATTTTCTGAAAATGATCTTATACCTTTGATCTCTTCTAGAGTGTTTTTATGATAGATGTTACAAAGCTGTTAGAAACATTTCTGCTAACTGTGCTTTTCAGCGGAAGCCAGTGCTGGCGGTTTGCTGTGCCGCACAGGAGTCTCCCAGCACTGACACGCTCTCCGAAGGTTAATCACCAGGCATTTCGATTACTGCAGACACTGGTTTTCTTCACATATCAGGCATATAAGTGAATGTTTGGTAAAGTGATTATACGTTCATGTCAGTAAAATAATTACTTTTTCCATTTGTCTCATTTTGTTCTGCCTGCATGAGAAAGATACACATAAACACACACACACACACACACACACACACACACACACACACACCCTGTGTTGTTTTTTAAGATCATTTTTTCTTACTACACACGTTTAAAATAAAATATATCCAGTTTGTCATCTTTTGGCAGCCTACAACAGTTTTGCGATTTTTCTCAAGTGGGAGAAAGTGAAGATTTGAGAGGCGGGTGGTTGATGGAGGGAAAGGGCTGAAGAGGTGGGTGGGACTGTTCCCAGGGCCCAGGGCTCAGGCCCGGACTGTCTGCTCTTAAATGTGTGGACACGTTTCCTTGCCAACATCCCTCCCATTGGTGAGATTAAGCCTCTGTTGTCTGTCCTAATTTAGCAAATCAATATTCGTTGAAATGAATTGGTAAATTGGGGAGGGTAGGTGCCCAGTTTATGCTGAACATGTGCTTCCCTCATAGCTGAAGAATCAACCCTTTATGGTTCATACTTTTAGTTTGAGGGTGGGGTGGGTCGTTAGTGGTTAGGAGGCAGCGCAATCTTCAGAAATGTTCAGAGCAGTTTGCGCCCTTTACCAAGCGCTGGCCGTGCTGCAGACAAGTGAGCGGGGTCGGGTGGCGCGGCCCTCAGTCCGGGCCGTGGCCGGGAGAGAAGCAGCGTTGCTGAGGCGCTGGCCGGGGAGGTGTATTATCTCGGCAGGTAAAAGCCCTGCTCTTTTCCTCCCCCAAGGACCTGTATTTGAAGTTACCTCTGTTTTATTATTTATCATCATACTGTTTAAAAAAAACTCACCTTTTAATTTTTTGTAGTCTCTTTGAAGTGCTGTTTCTCGTACTTCTCTCTTTCTCTCTTTTCTGAATGCTGTGGGATTTCCATTATACAGAATTTATTTATTGGGTGACAGCAGACTATGTTAGTTGTTTGGGCCTCTGTTCTGTAAATTATATTCTGAAGTTCCTCCTGGTGGCATGGTAGCGTGTCATCTATTCAGTATTTGGTAACCATGATTTACTTTAACCTTTTTGATTTATCTTTGTAGAAATAAAAATTTTTTAAGGACTTTGGATTTAGTATATTAAATAAATACTTTTAAAAAATTAGGGCTGTAGGGAATAGATTTTTCATATTGTGACAAAACGGATGACTTAGTTTTCTGAAAAATATTAAACTGAAGCTTTAGAACAAAAAACATAGAGCTCCTAATTTGGAGAAAATTGCTATTAGAAATTTTTTAGCCATAATGTCATGTTAAATTAGATCAAGTATGATAAATTATAAGCATGTAAAAAGGATGATTGTTAAGTAGTAAAGAAAATGTGTTCTTTCTTTTGTTGGTATACGCGTCACATTGAGTTGATTTGCAGGTATTGACCCATCCTTGCATCAATTAAAAAACGTATAGATTTGTCTGCAGAACGGAATACATACTGCTGCTGGAGTTGCTCTCATCCAGCGGCTGGCTGAGGCGGCAGGTATTGCTTCTCAGCTGAATGATTTCTCGCGTAGTTTTGAGGATAAGTTGTGGTCCAGAATGTTTAAAACAGAGAATTTTCATTTCCATTTGGCTAGTTAAACACTTCACCTTGTCTTTTCCCCGCTAAGTGGTTTCTTGCCAGCGGTCAGCGCTCTGCAGACCAAGCTGTTCGTAGGTTATGCTTTTGGGAACATCCTTGGCTGCTGCGCGTTGAGGCAGAACCGTGAGGAAGGCTTCAGGACGTCAGCGTTTGAAAAATACCTGAGTCCTGCCATGTGTTTGGGTTTACGTCAGTGTGGGAGTGAGCTGTTACCGAAGCGTATTTAACGTGTCAGGTGGATTGACCTCGTCACAGACACTTGCATTAAAGCCAGTGCACGTGGACACTGTTATTTTTATTTAAGAAGAGAAATGATTAGGAGGTAGGTTCAGCTCCTGACGTAACTGAAACCCAGAAAAGCAGTAGGTTAAACGTGAAAGGTGTTTGTCTGTGTCTCACGGCAGCGTGGGGCACGCCCGCAACCCTCGGGGAGCCCCACCGCCCGGGGGGAGCCCCACTCGCACGCGCAGTGTGTCCTCATAGTCCTGGGGGAGGGCTGTGCGGCCACGTGGGGAGCAGGCCCAGTCCAGGCCCGGGAATGCTCTGGGCAGAGGGCATGTAGAAGGCGTTAACAGACAGGAGGAGGTGGCCGGTGAGAGGGGAGGAGGGGAGCTGGAGTGGGGTGGCCCCAGGAAGGAAGCTGTGTGTACAGACCCATTGAGGTTGGAGGGATGCTGACCCGCTTGCGGAGCTGGAGTTTGGTTCTGAAGCTAAAAATAAAACTGGAGACATAAGTAGTGGCCAGATCATGAAAAGCCATCTTTGCTGTTCTGAGAAGTTTCAGCATCTTTCCTGAGATTGTGGAAAATTACAGACAGATAGTAAAAATGATGTGTCATTTTAGAAGGACTGTTTTAGAGGCAGTGGAGGCTTGTGATTTGGAGGAGGAAGGCTGGAGGGAAAATGCCAGTCAGGAGACTGCAGATTTGATCCAGGCTGAGGATAAGGAGGACGTCCGTTTAGTGAGGCAGGACCGGGAGCTGAAGGGGATAGAATCTCTAAAACCCGGAGACAGCTTGGATCTGGGCAAAAGTGAGAGCGAGGAAGCCGGTGTTTCCCACAGTTTATAATTGGTGTTCTTAATTATCAAACAAAATCAGACAAAAACCTCTTACATCCTGGTTTGTTGTATTTCAAATGTGCATAATTGCTTTTGTTTAAAAAAAATAGTTCTGAGATTCATTACAGGTGATTATGGATTCATGTTGGAGGAACAAGCTGGCCCACATTTGGTGTATTTTAGTTTTTACATATCTTATGGGGAAATGATTCTCTAAAGAGTACTTTTATAGGCTAGGAGATCTTTCAAACTTAATAATAAAACTTATTTAGTTCACTTTCCACTACATTATCATTGAAACACGGGGCTTGCCTTCTAAAATATTGTTTCTCTACTGTGGGGTTAGTTGAACTTTCTTGTCTTTTAAGCAAACTCTAATTTAAAATTTTTTCTTTTTCATTGAAATGTAGTTGATGTACAACATTAAGTTACAGGCACAGTATGGTGGTTCGCAGTTGTTAAAGGTTACACTCCATTTATGGTTAGTATAAAATATTGGCAATTTTCCCTAATTTAAAACAATTGCACGTTTCGTTTGGACGTTCTGCTGGTAATGAGCCGCTTAGACTGGGGTGACTGGTAGGTTTAACGGCTGGCGTTGTCTCTCCTAGTGTTTCTCCGCAGGAGAAAAATGTATCTTTTTTTCAGGTTCTAACTTCCCTGTAGGACTTTTCAACTATTTGCATTCAGCAGTTCTTGAGCTCCTGGAATATGCCAGGCACTGATTTAAATAGTAGAAGGTAGGTCAGGCACCCTATCTCCTCTTTTGCACGTAAGAATCTTACATTCTGAATGTAATGCAAGAAAAAAGAGTCTATAACAGGCCTTAAATGTGGTCTTTGCTGACATACTATTTTTGTAACTAATAGAATATGAGCTTTCTCCTTGAGAGTCCTTGCAGCAGCATGGACGTTTCTCGCACACGGCATGTTACGTCACTAGGTGTGTGTGTACTGTGGCCATTTAGGGACACGCTTTGCATTGTACAGATTGATTTTGGTTGTAACTACTTGCTGATGCAGAACCAGCATTTAAAAAGGAAAGGAGAGACTTCTGGTCTCCAGTTCTGCATGTAAGGAGCTTGGAAGTCATCACTCCATCCAAACAACAAATAAAAAGCTGAACCAACTGAAAAAATCAACTTTTCTTGGATCTGTAAGAGAGGGCAGGACACAAGGCACACGGCTGCTGCCAAGCCTGGAGAGACAAATGAAGACAGGGAGTTGTGGCTTACAGGCGCAGGGACCCAGAGCGAAGCCAGTGACGGAAAGCAGCACCACATGGGAAGGCCGGCACAGTGATCAGTGAATTGCAGGAGGCTCGGGGTGCGTGCACACATCTGAGTTAAAAACTCCAGGGGGACCCAATCATAAGGGCCCCCAGTGTATAGTGAGATGTGCCTCCATGAACCTAGACCGGCTTCCCACCGTAAATATCTGAGAAAAATTCCCTCAGGCTCTGGCACAGGGAGGGGAAGGGAACCAGAGCCCTTTGTTCTCAACAAGGCCTGCACTCGGGAAACTGGGTAACCAGAGCCTAACCTGCTGAGAGGTTATCAGAGTTCGAACTGAGGGAAGGGAAGTAACTAACTCTAGCTGACCCTAGCCGTCCTGTTCCACCCAAAGGGAGTAGAAAAACCCTAAGGGACAGCTGCGAAGGTCACAGTCCTGAGGCACAGGCTCGATAAGGACTGGGAGCCAGTCCGAGGACTGCAGAAAGCTTCCTCTCCCCCTGCCTCACCACCACGTACTGAAGGCTTCTTTACAGCAGTTTCTTTTGCCTGGCACATCACGTCCAGCTGTCAAGAAAATATTGCCTGAGGAGGGGAAAAAAAAAGAACAAGAGACATAGTAAACATCAGAACCGGCCAGTGGCAGGAAGGTTGGAATTATCAGACTGGGAACAGCTATGATTAATATGCTAAGGACTCTGATGGATACAGTAGACAGATGCAGTAGCCGACGGGCAGGTTAAGCAGAGAGACAGAAATTGTAAGAAAGCGATCCCAAAATAAATGTTAGAGGTCAAACACTGTAACTCGGTAGTAGACTGGACACAGCTGAGGCGGGAATCCCTGCGCTGGAGGATGTTCAGTAGAAACCTCCAAACTGAAAAGCAAAGAGAACAAGACCGAAAAAACCAGAACAGAATATCCAAGGACTGTGGGGCAACTCCGAAAGGAAGTAAGATACATGCGGTGGGAATATCAGAGAAAGAAAGAAAGGAACAGAAGCAGCACTTGAAACGACAGTGACTGAGGATCTCCCCCAAGTTAATGTCAGACACCAAACCACAGATTCAGGGAGCTCGGAGAACACTTGTCTGTGTACGGTAAACGGAGCGTTCAGAATTCCTGTGGTGCGGGTACTTTTGGTGTTTGGACAAGATTCGTTTTCTGGGGCTCTTTTACTGGTTTTTAGATACTAAAGTAAGTATAAATGATAGTATACGTGGTGCTTCAGTTTTGAAAGAGTTTCTGTGTTGTTGAAATTCTAATCCACCTTGCTGTCCCTGTCTTTCAGGGAATACCTCGGTAAACAGCTCCAGTCTGAACAACCGCAGACCGCGGCCGCCCGGAGCTGAGCGGGCCTCCAGCCTCGGGGTCTCCCGCCTCCCTTCCCGGGGACCGACGGCCTGGAGTGAGGGTCTCAGCAGTGAGGGTCAGGAACAAACAATTTCTCATTTTAGTGTCCTTTTCTTCTCTTGTGTAGCTCTTCCCCATGCTGATTCCCGATAAAAGGGTTTGCCCGTTAAGTTGTTATTAAAGTAGATGCTTTCTGTACCTAAGGAAAATACTACTGTTACATGTACTGCTTGTCATTTCTCTATTTATTGTTCTCTGGAAATGAATATAGTTATTAAAGGATTCTCACTCCAAATATGCTTTTCTCTTTCCTTGTTCCTTACTTGTATTTTAACAAAAATACCTATTGTCCCAACCAGATTGGGAGAACTGATTTTGCCAAGTAGTGAATGGTAAGTAAATGTTTTGAGATTATGCACATCTACACTGTCTCCTGTCCGTCCATCTGTCCGTCCATCCACACATACATTTTGCAGTAACCCTCTGCTAACATTTAGAGAGCTCCAAATGTTAAATTAACTTTTAACACATCGTGGTCCAAAAGATTTGCTTAGGGAGCTCAGTGAAGAATTTTAGCTTTAGATTATTTTATTGCATTGGATTTTAGTACCTTAAGTCTGTTTCCTTTAATACTTTTCAGTTTAAGTATTGTCAGTATATATCCCCCACCTCCATCACCTCTTTATTCTGGAACTCCAGGCCTTCAGTGGGGCATACGTGGCGTGGAGCACCCCCGCCCCAGAGCAGAGCCCTTTGAACCTCGTCGCCTGATCTGAGTCTCATTTTTCATTCGTTTCCTAGCAGTTCTCTGAATGTCGAGTTGCTGAGTGAAGGCAGTAAGGCAAATGAACAGTTCACAGGCTGAGTTGTTCTCCTGTGCAGAGACACCCGCAGGCCCCGCCCCCTGTGTGAGGCCCTGTGGGAGCCGCAGTTAGGGTGATGGGTGTTCTTGGTCGGTGGGTTCCTGTGACTCAGTGGTTTTTCTTAAAGAGTTGATTTCATATTTGCCAAGAAAACAGGTAGACTGATCAAACCAATTTTCTCTTGACTGAAAGTTTCAAGTTTTCACAACTGCTTAGACCTAGATGTTTTTACTTACCGCAACATGGAGAAAACTAGACAGTGGTAATGACAGTCTGCATTGGCAAGGGATCTGTTCTGATGTTAAGGTGTTAACGGTCTGTGAAATTAGTAGGTTTTTAAGACACTCACGTCTAGAAGTTCTGGTAACCAGTGACACTGAAGGCTTCTGAATTTTGTAAGAACACGTTGATTCTGTGATGTCACACTTTATGATTTGAGTTGCATTTTGCATAACCCTGTGGCTGTAAAGTAGACAGTCGTCCTGGTGGAAATTGTTAGAGCTGCAATCTCCAAGAAATGCTTTTGTACAGGGAAGCAGTATTCCCACGTTCTCATGTTTTAATTATTATCCCAAATATTAAAATGAACTATCTCTAGGCACCTTTTTTTCCTTTTAAATCTTTACGCTCAGCTTACAGAACTTACTTATAAAAATTATAAAACAATCACTTTCATTTTTTTCTGTGCTTAATGTTTTTGATTAACATTCAATGGTTAAATCCTTCATAAATTTAATACCACTTAACATTTTCAAGTAAACCACAAACACTAACAGTGGAATTCTAAATCCAGCAAAGAAAAGCTAAGTAGGTAACATTTTTTTAAAAAGGACCAGTTGATCATTTATTCCACTGACAGGCTAGATGCTGTCATTGGGTACCCAAGTATGGAATTCCACATCTGTGCTGAGAATCACCTCTTATTTTTTTTCCTTCTAGTTTTATTGAGATATAATTGACATCCAGCACTGTACAAGTTTAAGGTGTACGGTGTTACGATTTGACTTACATCATGAATTGACCACAGTAAGTTTACTGAACGTCCATCTTTTATACATACAAAGTTAAAGAAATAGAAAAAAACTTTTTTCTTTGGGATGAGAACTCTCTGTCATTCTCTTAACAACTTTTATACATGACATACAGCAGTGTTCATTATATTTATCATGTTGGACATTACATCCCCGGTACTTACTTATCTTATAACTGGAAGTTTGTACCTTTTGACCACCTTTATCCAATCCCTCCCCTCTCCCGCCACTCCCTGCCTCTGATAACCACAAATACGGATCTCTTTTTCTATGAGTTTGGTTGGTTTTGAAGTATAATTGACCTACATCACTATGTTAGTTCCTGGTGCACAGGATAGTGATTTGATATTTCTATAATTTCAAAATGATCACCAACCAGGTAAGTCTAGTTACCACCTGTCCCCACACAAAAACATTGCATAGTCATTGACTGTATTCCCCACACTGTACATTTCATGTTCATGACTCATTTATTTTGTAACTGGAACTTTGCACCTGTCCTTCCCCTCACCTCTGTCTCTCATTTCCCCTCTGGCAGCGCTTGTTTTAGCTCTGTGTCTCTGAATCTGTTTCTGTTTAGTCATATTTATTTGTTTTTAGGTTCCACACATAAATGAAATCAAGCAGCATTTGTCTTTGTCAGACTTATTTTACTTAGCATAACTCCCTTTGGCTCCATCCATGTCATCACCAATGGGAAGATTTTATTCTTTTTGCACCAGTACCATACTGTTTTGATTACTGTAGCTTTGTAGCATAGCCTGAAGTCAGGGAGCATGATTCCTCCAGCTCTGTTCTTCTTTCTTAGGATTGTTTCAGCTGTTTGAGTTCTTCCATGTTTCCATACAAATTTTAGAATTGTTTGTTGTACTTATGTGAAAAATGCCATTGATATTTTCATACAGATTGCAATGAATCTGCAGATTACCTTGGGTAGTGTGGTCATTTTAACAATATTAATTCTTCGAGTCCATGAACATAGTTTATCTTTCCGTTTGTTGTTCCTTTATCAGTGTCTTGTAGTTGTCAGAGTACAGGTCTTTTACCTCCGTCGTTAGATTTATTCCAGGTATTTTGTTCTTCTTGATGCAATTGTAAATGGGATTTTCTTAATTTCTCTTTCTGATAGTTCATTATTAGTGTATAGAAATGTAACTGATTTCTGTATATTAATTTCATATCCTGCAACTTTACTGAATTCATTGGTGAGTTCTAGTAGTTTTTGGGGGGCATCTTTAGAGTTTTCTATGTATAGTATCATGTCGCCTGCAAACAGTGGCCGTTTTACTTCGTTTCCAGTCTGCATTCCTCTTACTTCTTTTCCTTGTCTGGTTGCTATGTAGGATTTCCAATACTGTCTTGAGTAAAAATGGCTGGAGTGGGCATCCTTGTCTTATTCCTGACTTAGAGGAAATGCTTTTAGCTTTTCACTATTGCATATGATTTTAGCTGTGGGCTTGTCACATATGGCATTTATTATTTTGAAGTATGTTCCCTTTTATGCCCGTTTTATGGAGAGTTTTTTTCATCGTAAATGGAGGTTGAATTTTGTCAAAAGTTTTCTGTATCTATTGAGATGATCATACAGTATTTATTCCTTAGGTTGTTAATGTGGGTGGCATGCTGATTGACACTACACTAACAGAGGAAACTTAAATCTGACAAATTCTAGGTAATTAATGCTTTTAAATATAATTAGGTATGCGTTTAGCAGAACAAATTCTGTTAAGCATTTTTAAGCATCTTAATGAACAGTGTAAACAAAGGGCACGGTGATTACAGATTGTGCTACTGTACCTACATAAACACGATCTACACAGAACCATCAGGGGTCCTGGCATGGGGATACCCAGAGCCTTGTGCTCAGGCTTGGCTGTCACAATGTGTGAGAAGCAGTGGGAAACCAGAGAACGTCTGAGGATGTGTCGGCAGCACTGAAAAGTAGGTCAGACATAAAGGGACTGAGGAGACCGGGGAAAGCTGGACCCGGTCCGTGCTGTTGGGATGGCTTTTTGGCTCAGGATAAAGAGCTTCCTGTTAGAGTTGTGTAGCATGAAATGTTGCCTAGAGGAAGTGATTCTAAAATTAACTCGTGTGCCGTGAGTCCTATTTTACGGAAGGCCTGTGCCCAGGGCTGTACGTGGCTCCTCTCATTTGCAGCTTAGAACAGCCCTCCTGTGAGGACACGATAGTCGCCTTCTTTCAGAGAAGAGGGCGCCCCCGCGAGGGTAAGCGACTCACCCAAGCCAGTGGTGTTTGAACTCAGCTTTAACAGCCCCTCGGCTGGGACAAGGAAAATCGGGGGAGATATTCTAAAGTCTAAAACATGCACCAGCTTTTACTAGATGAGTTACTACATGATAATGCAGTAAAACCCTCTTCCTTCCTTCCTTCCTTCCTTCCTTCCTTCCTTCCTTCCTTCCTTTCTGAAATACAGTTGATTTACAGTGTTGTGTTAGTTTCTGGTGTACAGCATAGAAATTCAGGTACACATGTATATGTATATATTATTTTATTCATATTCTTTTTCCCTATAAGTTATTACAAGATACTGAATGTAGTTCCCTGTGCTGTGCAGTAGGTCCTTGTTGTTTATATACAGTTTATATATAGTGGTGTGTATCTGTTAATCCCAAACTCCTAATTTATCCCTCTTTCTGCTTTGTAAATTTTGTTTTATTTAACATTTCTTTTAGATTCCACCTATAAGTGATCTCATGTGATATTTGTCTTTTTCTGTCTGACTTACTTCACTTAGTATGATAATCTCCAGGTTCATCCATGTTGCTACAAAAGGCATTATTTTATTCTTCTTTATGACTTAGTAATATTCCATTGTATATCTATGCCACAGCTTCTTTATCCAGTCACCTGTTGATGGACACTTAGGTTGTTTCCATGTCTGGGCTACTGTAAATAGCATTGCTATGAACACTTGGGTTGCATGTGTCTTTTCTAATTGGAGTTTTCCCTGGATATATGCCCAGGAATGGGATTGCTGGATCATAGGGTAACTCTGTTTTCAGTCTGCACCAATTTACATTCCCACCAACAGTGTAGGAGAGAGTAGAACCCTATTTAATATAAGTGGAATCCCAGTATTCATCACAGACAGAAGTGGACTTGCTCTGTGTTAAAGTGGAGATGCACTGGCAGATCTCCTCCCTGGACCACTCAAGTTGGCTGTACCTCCTGCAACTTCATTCTTAGGACTCAAGGGAGCAGAGTTTGAAAACCTTTGCATGAGATGATCTTTAATGATCCTGTGATTTCTATGGAGATGAGAAGTGATGCAGTAAGGCTTGGGGGTGAGAAAGCTGAAAGGCAGCTGTGGTGATGAGAGTCTGGTCACTCGTGCTGGGGAAGGATGCTTTAAGTCAAACCTTTAATGTTTAGGTAATTGTGGATTCCTATGCAATTGTAAGAAACAGCAGAGAGAAATCCTGTGTACCCTTGCCTCAGTTTCCCCCAAGGATAACATCTTGCAAAATTATAGTACAGTATCGGAACAGGAGACTGACCTTGGCACAGTCAAGAATGTTTCCGCCACAGAAGGAGCTCTCCTGTGGCCCTTTAATAGCCACACCCACTACCTTCCGCTCCGTCCTTAACTCCTGGCAACCACTCATCGGTTCTCCATCCCCATTATTTTGCGTTTCAAGAAAGTTGTGTAACTGGAATCATACAGTGTGCAACCTTTCCAGATTGGCTTTTTCCGCTGAACACAGTTCTCTGGATTCATCCAGGTCATTGCGTGTTTCACTAGTTCATCTCTGTAGCTCTTCACCCACTGAAGGGCAGCTGGGGTTTCCAGCCTGGGCTCCCTGGTGTGTTGGTAAAGTCATGATCTGGGACTGAAAAGTTGAGGAGCAGGTCTTGGAATGTGGGTGCTCCTGGAAGCCCGTCCACCTGGACCAGCACAGCTTCAAGCTGAGCCACATGTGATGTCTTCCGACTGTATCAGGAAGCACCATCTGCCAAGTGCATTAAGATTCAGTTGACGTTCCAAGTGAAACCAACACGCGCGCTGAGCTATAAAAGACATGTCATGCATATCCAGCTTCAAAGACGTTTAATAAGCATGTGACTAATGTCTGGTGCAGATTTAGTCAAATGAAGTTTTATTTTGAGGTGAAAACATGACACCAAGATGGAAATAAATCAAATGATTAAGAACAGAGTTGCTGTATCACCACCATACAATCCGACCATCCGTCGGGGACAGGGAATATTTATTTTAAAAAATCTTAGCAAGATTTTTTGGATGTAGAGTACATTAATTCAGTTCAAATCAGGTAAGAGTTATTTAAAAAACCCTACTGTGTGCAAGACTGATGTAGGGGCTTTTGTCCAGGGGTGTGTGTGTGTCCAGGTGTGTGTATCCATCCAAGTGTGTATATGTGTATATGTATCCAGGTGTGTGTCCATCCAGGTGTGTGTGTGCTCAGGGGTGTGTGTGTGTAAAAGGGAATGTGTAAGAGATGCTACTTTGTCTTTGAAGAGTTTATAATATAGGAAGAGAGAGGAATCATAACCTTAATGTAAGGCAAATGTGATGAACACTATAAGAAAAATTTAAAATGTTCCATGTGGTGGCCAGGAGTGATTTATTGCTTTGGTTTGGAGAAATGGGGAAACGACTTACAGAGGAAGAGATGAGATTTGAGGTCAGTGTAACTTCTCCACGGAGGCTTTTCTTGGTCGTCAGTCCACAGTCACCTGGCTTCCTGCCTGCAGTTCCCTAGGGTGACTGCTCTCAGCACCTTAATGCCACCATCCTGGTTGCTAAACGGAGCGGGTACCTGTCAGTCCTCACCTAGCAGACCTCACGGCACTGGTCATCCTTAACCAGTCCTGCTTTCTCTGAGGATGCTCCACTGTCAGCTCTGCCTGACCCCAGCGAAGAGACGGGACCTCTCCCACCCGCTCAGGAGAGAAGGAGCAACTGTGCTCAGGTGGAAAAGCCACCTCCGTGGCCACATACACACCCACCTTTGGGATCACCTTGCAAAGATGCAACTGTTAAAAATGGCTCCTGCGACTGATACATGAGCTAGAAATGGGCGTTCCTGAGAAGAGAGCAGATGATCTGGGCCGGGACAGCACGGACCCCAGGGAGAGGACCACACCGAGCCCGCACAGCCGCGGGGGAAGGGCTGTCACCGCCCTGCAAAGGAGGAAGCAGACGCTGGTCTTGGCAGCCACCTGCCTCTGAGGACGGCACGCTCCACGCAGGGCCGCGCCTTGACGTCATGACCGTTCCTCCTCACTTGTTCTTTGTCCCACTCCACAAAACAAGGACAATCCGGGATGCTGGTGTTCCCGAGGCCCTTTCCATCGAAGTTCCGTCAACCCACATAGGGGTTTCTCAGTCTTAAATCTACGGCTGTTGAGTGAAGGTGACGTTAGAAGCAGTGTTTCGGTCAACAGTGAACTCAGATGCATTGCAGATTGGGGCAGGGTGAGAATGCCACTGTGTATTTGGGGTCCCCAGCTTCCTGTCTGGACCCCTGGGAGTAGGCATCGCTCTTCGGGGAGAGTCCCCTGAGAGCCAGGCTGGGAGAGCCTCACAGAGGGTCGAGGCCCTTGCATTTTATCCACCCAGATACACGCTCCAGGCCTTACTTGAGGTGCCCACGGAATCAGACAGCAGGGGGACAGAGGCGTTCTGGGCGCATTAGCTGTTCCCAGACCAACGCTCTGCATTTTGGGAACGAGGCAGACCCCTCTCAGTGGCCCATTTTGTGGACCGTGTCTCACCTCTCAAGGTGTATGGTTTCAAGGAGGATGAGGTGAAAAGATTCATGTTTACTGCTGTCAGAGAAATGTTACAAACCGACAGCGGAGATGCATGATTGTCCCACATCGTCACAAACTTACTTAGACGCAGAGGGAAAAACCTGTTTTCCTTCACATTTGCCAGATCGTTGGAGACCGTGAGCACGGCGTACCGAGTAACAATTACTGATACGGCTTTTGTAGGCGCCACACCTGCCAGCCACACAGCCCACCTCTTCTTTTTGCTTGTTTCCAAAGAGAAGATTATCTTATACTCTTAAGAGCAGAGCATTTTAAGCATGAATAGGGAAAAAATATCCCCATCTCCAGTCACTACCCTGAACTTCAGAGAACCAGTTTAATTACAGTCAATTCACGATACAGTCAAAGCCTTGGCCTGCTGCTGGAGTCCTGTCAAATCCATTATTCTAAATCTAACCATTTAAAATTACCGTTAATTTATTTGTATATGATAATTCATATTTTCCTTTCCATGAGTTGTCTTTTTAAAGCAGACAGACACAAGCAGGAGAACTGGAAGTTAGCATGAAGCTGTATGTTTTAGTTCATAGTCAGTGGGAAAAATCCTAAGATAGTCAATACTCAACTTTACAGGTTTTTACTTTTCAGTCCAGTTTTATATTAACTTGGTAAACTAGGTGTTTCTACGTTAAAGAAAATCAAGTACAATGAGCAGCATTTGGTAAGTCTAGGAAAAGCCTTTTTTTTTTAAATGCCTTCCCCCCACTGAGAAAGAGGATAACTCGGTAACAAATCAGTTTGAAAGGCAAGTGATTTGCAGAGCTTTACGTCCAACACAACTGAAACAGGACCTGAGTGAGCTGTCAGCCAATAGGTCTTTTTTAAAAAACAGGTCTAGTCAGTTCGCGATGTTGTGTCAATTTCTGGTGTGCAGCCTAATGTTTCAGTCCTGCATACAGACCTGGGTTCCTTTTCTAAGTGGTCAGGAGGCTGGGATGAACTGCTTCCTTCCTCCCTCAGGCGGCAGGGCTGGGGGGACCCCTCCTCTGAAGGATGGAGGCTGGCCCTGTGCTTCCGGGGGCTGAACACGTTTTGGAACCGCGGGTTTCCATCCCGGAGTGGTGTTCGTCGTGCCTGTTTTTACGGCGTTGTCAAGAGGGTGAACTGAGGTCATGAGTTTGCCTCAGGGGCTTGTCCCGGGTCCTGACACACTGCTGGTGCGCCATTATTTACTCCAGATAACCAGGAACAAGCTTGTGGGATTATGTCCTTACAGGAGGGAGGCCCTCCACAACCGTCACGGTAAGTTCAGTGTGGAATCAACCTGGGGAGCCATTGCCCTGACGCCCTCACCGGTCTGTCGTCATCTGTCCTAGACTCTCTCGTGGCCTAAAATTTCAAGCCGAGCTGCTGAAATTACCTGCCGATGCCCGCTTTCTCAGCACCATGCAGCAATGACCGTGGCCGTGGTGATTTAGGAGACTAAAACCTGGATGGAGTCTTTTTCAGATTTCCGTTAATGCAGATGAGCACCTGGAGTTGAATAGTGTGACCTTGTTTGCGTCCTGGACGCGTGGGTGGATGGTGTGGGATGTCATTTCCCAGAGCAGGTTGGTTGGTTCTGCCACCTTGCCCAACACGCAAGGTCTCTGCTCTCCCTTTCAGGGCAGGAGACCATAGGGACGCCGCCAGGGCACTCGCCGGCTGGCTTTTTCCGTGCACATCTGGGCACGTTGGAGGCAGAGCAGAGGGCTGGTTGCACTGGCTCACTCTTTTCAAAGGTGCAGTGGAGATGAACCTCATTTGAATTGTCAAGTCAGTCCTCACCATAGAGGAAGAAAATGTGAGCAGCACAAGGAAACTGCGGCAAACAGACAAAGAGCTTGGGGTGGCCGAGCCACGTCCCTGCCCTTCCGGTGCCCACGTGACAGACACCAGGACCAACAAGAGTGGAGTGAAGACCACGGGTTCCAGGCTGAATCCTGTGGTTCTGGCTTGAGACTCTCCACCAAGGCTCCTACAACTCCCTGTTCTTTAGTTTTACAGGAAAGCAAACAGCTCATCAAGACAAATTATTTGTGCTGGTAAATAACACAGGTGATGGAGGGCAGTCAGAAAGGGCACATTATACCTCAGTGACCATTTCCAGCACAAACAGAGTCGCACGGCCACACCTGTTGACTGAAAAAACTGCACAACCTAAAAGCTGAGAGTTGTGTTTTGTTCGACGGACTTCCTGAGGACTCGAACCGGGAGGCAGCCTCCCAGATCGCTCTAAGAGACTATTCCGCTGAGGCAAGGGAGGAGTTAGGAGATACAGGAGATCTCCAACAAAGACCAGGTAGTTGGAACATCAAAAGATGGCTGTTAATTAAAGAAAACCAGACATCTCAGGTTAAGGAACTTAGCGCTTTTCTACGCATGGGAAGGTGCACAGGTCTGGACTCACTGAGATCATCCCTTTAGGTGCACCTTACCTGTCTAGGGCCGGTGTCCTGTTCTTTCCCATCCTGAGTCCCCTTAGTGGGCACTGCTGTGGGGGCAGCAGAGGCCGGGCTGCCTGCGTGTCCCCATCCTGAGTTCCCTCCGCTCGCTGTCGGGGGCGGAGCTGCTGGCTGATGACTTGACGGCCACAGCATCCTTTGTTTGCCCATCTGGCTGGCAACAATTTTCGTTCACACACCTGCGCTTGGCGTGCGAGTGCTGACGGAGCATCTGGTAGCTGACAGCTGTCCCATCTGCTCCCTTAAACGGGGTGGCCTCAGGCCAGCGGTGGGGAGGGCTGGAGGTGTGGGTGGGTGCCGCCGTAGTCAAGAGATTGGGTATAAAGGTGGGGTGTGTGCGGGCGGGGGTCGGGGGCACAGATCACAAAAGCCAGGGAATAGAGTCTAGATGGATCTTTAAGATTAAGGGCCAGGGAAACGTGCAGAAAATTCAGCGTTTGAAGCCAAGACACTGCAGATACTAACTACAATACATAAAATAGATAAAACAACAAAGTTATACTGTAGAGCACAGGGAACTATATTCAATACCTTGTAACAGCCTATGGTGAAACAGAATATGAAAAGGAGTCTATATATGTGTAGAGCTGAATCACCATGCTGCTCGCCAGAAGTTAACACGACATTGTAAGCTGACATTACTTCAATAAAAAAAAGAGAGGACTGTTTCTTTTTACTTTTTAAAATGTGGCTGCTAGAAAATTTTAAGTTACATGTATTTCTACTAGCATTATATTCCTACTGGAAGATACTCATCTGAGAACAGCACCATTTCATTGCTGATTAGGTTCTGAAATGCTCCCGTTAGAATGGATTAAAAATTCTCCCATTTGCTTTCCCAGTTCTTCTGAGTTTACTGAAACATTTGGTAACATTGTCTGCTCAAGGATGGCCTTTCTTGTATAAAACATCAGTTATACATTTTCAGATTATAAGGCCAGTGAGAGGGTCTTTTTAAGGTTAAAGGCTCTGGACTCTCAATTATTCCACATTCATGAAATTTTTTTTTCCTTCTCTCTAATTTTACTGATGTGGTCTTGCTCAGTATACATAAGATGTAAATGTTTCCTTTGCTGGAGTTTATTCATACAAAATCATAAATAGAGTCATGGCTTTAACGCGGCTCAAAAACTGGCCAGTTATATTTACATGGTCTTCTGCTGGCCGTCTGGTGAGGCTCATTGAGAATTCTTTCGAATTGTGTTCAGACGCCTTTTTTTTTTTCTTCTCTGTCTTGAGATGGGCAAAAAGAGAAATTAAAATCTACAAGTGACGAGTGAATTTGGGAACCAGAGAACCAAGAGCAGAAGAGGCTGCTCGCCAGCTTCTTGCTGATACACGCCGGTATTGGGATTCCATTTTCGTCTGCAGCTCAGAGGGCACAACGGACTTCGCAACAGACAAGGGAAGTTTCTGAAGCCGTTCCGAGCTCCGTCAGGGAAGGCACAGTACGGGCGAAGTGGGCATTTAAAACATGAATTGGGAATTTGAGAATTGCGCCTCTTGGGGAGAGATGGAAACGTTCGCTGTCTTGGTGGTGGTGGTGGTGGTGGTTTCATGGGTGTAGACATCTACCAAAATCCATTCAGGTTGTACCTCTGAAATGTGTGTAGTTTCCTGTGCAGGAGCCAGACCACAGTAAAGATGTTAAACAATGAAAAAAAAGTGCCCTTCGTGCCCCTTTGCCTTCCTGAGCAGGTACCTGTCTTCACAGCTCCTGAGCTTCAGAAGGCCCCCTGGATAGAGGCTGAGAACGGGGACCCCGGGGGTGGTGGGGTGCGGGCTGCCGGGGATGAGGTTGGGTAGACCAGCTGTTTGGTGCTTTCAGCTCATCTTTTAGTTTTCAGGACACTGTTACTTCAGTCACAGCGATTCCTTGAGAAAAGGTTCAGTGAGGGGACGTGTGTGTAAAACGTGTATATTCACTAAAGGCATCGTAGGTTTAAGAAACTCAAAATACACTCGCAAAGCAGACCCGAAGGTGGTACCGAGCTCTATGGCGTCTTCAGTGGACCCCCTCAGACTGAGGCCGCGGTGGCCCACGTGGCTCAGCGCTGGCGCCGCCGGTCCTGCCGCGAGCGCCGGCCGTGCGGGAGCCCCCGAGAGGCCGCTCTCCGGGCCCATGCATTGTCAGTGCTCCGGGCCCGGCCGGATCAGGGTGGCGAGGGACGTCGTCTGGCAGCCTCTGGGACATCAGCTGGTCTGGGGCCCCTCTTCTGCTGCCTCACGTCTTGGCTGCCACATTTGGATCCTTAGGAAGTGGCCTTGGTGCTCTGAGGGAGGACCGTTTTAAGGAAGGGCTTGGACAAGGGGCCTTGACCCTGTTTGCCTCAAAACAGGGCAGGCATGGAGCTGGAGAGACCAGGACAGCAGGCGCCTCGGAGAGGACGTGAAGAAGCTCTTGGTAGCAAACGGGAAAAACGGCTAAGCCGCCCTCTTCCATTTAAAGTCCAAGCTCACTCGTCCTCCGATGCCTTGTCGTGTCCTCATTTCAAAGACCTTCCCCAGTGAAGATCTGTCGCTTTTCTGAAAGCCAGATGGCGAGTGCTCCAAGCAACTGCACGGTGACCGTGTGAGGGACACTGCCTCTTCACCCAGGCGTGCACGGCATGCCCTCTGCAAAGGCAGGGCTTTATTGCTGACTGTCGCTCCTTTCTCTCCCTTTCTGTGCTTCCGCACTCCCAGCCTCCTGCTTTCAAAGGCCCCTGGGCGAGCTGCCTGTGATTTAAGTCATCTCTCCACAGCGGAGCCCTGGGCCTTGGGTGATCTGCGGTGGGAAGAGATGAGGCCAAGAGTCAATCGGTTTCTTATTTGCACACAGTGTCTCGGCACATGATAAACCATCAGGTTTAATAACAAACCAGGGGGACTAATCACAGTTTTCGCACATTATGAAGTGCGTATCTCAGAGCTGTAGTCGTCAATCCGAGGGAAATGCGGGCTAAGTGGGGATTTTAGCCGTAACCCCACCGTCGAGTTCCTCGCGGGCACACATTATACTTCAATAAGGCAATAACTCATGAGAATGCGTTCTTGCAGTGAATTTCTGTGCGGTATTATTGCTTTAGAGGAAACTCAATTCTAAAAATCTTACTTCCCATTCACACATCTGAAAATATGTTTGGACTTAACTGCTTTTATTCTCCAATTTGGTTATCAACTTTTAATTATTGCCATTATGCACCTTCTTCCTGAAAATGAGTGCTTTATAAGTACCTCGGTGTCTCTGTCCTCGAGCTCGCCAGCCCTTGGGAGCCAGCTGCCCCTTTAATGTCTAAACAAAAGCGAGCCCTGATCTAACGGGACCGCAGCAGTTCCGTCCTAAAGCCCCGGAGGGCGTCTCCGGAGGTTCTGGGCTGTGGTCACAGGGGCTTTCCTGCTTGCTGTTTGCTGCCTCTTATTTCAAGTGACCTCTAGCTGTTTGCCTGCTCTCTCTGGCCGTGCACGATGCCGCTGTCTCTGTGAATGTCTCTGTCCATTTTGTCCACGCCCCAGATGCTAGAGCAGTGCCATCCCCTTAGTTTACAGAACAGAGCAGGTGAGCATGGGGCTGGTGTGAAGGCTGGGAGGAGAGACAGCTCAGTTAGACCCGGGACAGGAGATGGTTTGCATCTTTGTCCCCAGAGTCATTGCCTGTACCTCAGACTCCTTCCCTAGCGACTGCCCCCTTCCCTGGAACGCCTCCTCAGGGGCAACAGGCCCCCTAGTCATGTCTCCTCCCCACAGACCACCAGGACCCCAGGCTGCCTGATCACAGGCCTGTCAGTGGGAACCCCAAATCTCTTACCTCATAGTCATCCCTAAAGAGACGCACTCGACCACAGTAGAGGTAACCTTTTCCATATTTAGTCATAATAAGATGAACGTGGTTGGAAGCACCTGCATTTGGATTACTGCACCAGCGTTCAAGACCTGTATGGGCAAAATTGCTCATAAAAAAGGCCCCTCCCAGAACAGAGGTAAAGTTTCCCCAGGGATAAATTTCAGCTTCTGGCTGGGATGCATGAGTCACTGGAGCTTTAAAAACAGTGCGTTCTGGAGGGTTTTCTACCTATCTTTTTTATTCTCCAGCCAATTTTGACAGCTCTGATTATTTCTGTCATCTATTGCTGTGTGACAAATACCCCACGCCCCCAAATGAAGTGTCTAAAAACAACAGCCACATATCATTATTCATGAGTCTGTGGGTCAGTTTGGAAGTTCTGCTGGTCTCAGCTGGGCCCACTCGTGTGTCTGCATCAGCTGGTAGGTCGGGGTGATGGCCAGTCTCAATGATCTGGGACAGCCCAACTCACTTGTCTGACATTGGCGGGCTGCCAGCTGGGGCGATGGGGGGGTGGTGTCTCACTGTCCAGCAGGTTAGCGCTGGCTTGTTCACACGGTGGCTGGGAGGGTCCAAGAGAGGGGGTGGAACCATGCCAGAGCTCTTGAGGCTGGGGCTCAGATCCAGCACAAAGTCACTCCTTTTACTGCCCCAGCTTCTCAAGCCAGTTTCAGTAATTCTGTTTTCCTGTCTTTATAGAGCATGTGGTGACTGTGTTCAGGGGAGAAATGTAAGGCAAGGTCAGCGTCAATCCTATCTTGTTTGTTTATCTAAAACCTCTATTTTCTGGCTTTAAAGTGAATCATCTCACTATTTGACCTCATCTTTTTCATCAACAACATAAAAGTTGACTTTCTTTTGGAGGCTGTTTCATAAGGAAACCAAATCCCCCTTCACAAGAGTTGCTAAATCTGGTCACTGCAGAGAACAGTGGGCCAACCCTGAGGGGTCCTCATTGGCCGGGTCCATGCTCCCCACCAGCGGAGTGACTCCTGCGGCCTCGTGGCAATTTAAATCCATGCTTCAAGAAAGGTGACAGTTCTCCATCTCTCGATACCCAAGAGACGTTGCTAATAGTTACAGCTGCAAACATTTCAAAGGGAACATCTGTTAGATTTTTCTGCATATAAAATTTATATGAGAATAAAAGTGTAATTTGCTCTATTCTCTGGCTGCTTAGCACATTCTTCTAGAATCTTGGTGGGAGAACACATATATACACATACATTTGTGTATGTACACAGAAAGGAAAGAGAGGGAAAGAGAAAGAGACTTATTATTTTAAGGAATTGGCTCATGTGATCGTGGGAATTGGCAAATTCGAAATTTGCACAGTGGCTAGAGATTTAGGTAAGAGTTAATGTTACAGTCTTGAGTCTAAAGGCTCAAAACTTGGGCAGAATTTCTCTGTTGCAGTCTGGAGACAGAATTCTCTCTTCCTTAGGGAACCTCTGTTTTTCCATTTAAGACTTTCAACTGATTAGATGAGGTCCACCATTCTGAAGGATAATCTGCTTTATTCAGAGTCTACTGATTTAAATAATCACATCAAAAAATAGCTTCAGAGCAACAACTAGACTGGTGTTTGACCAAGCAATTTGACACCATTGCCTACCCAAGTTGACAAACAAAATTAGCTATCACAATGACCTTGGCTGTCTCCATCACAAGCACTTGGACCAGACTTTGGCTCAGAATCTGGTGTGCCCATGGAGCAGGTCAACAAGGACTTCTTCCTGGTGAGGACAGCAACACAGGCAGTGCCCACTCCCAAGGAGAGCAGTGGTGGGGGTGGTTCCCAGCAGAGGGTCCAGGGCCTGTGGTTGGGATGGCAGCCAGAAGGCAGTGACGGTGCTGAGGTATCCACAGGGATGGTTTGTGGCATAATTTTGAACTGTTTGGCTGTGTAACCTCAGCCACTGGTTCTCTAGCCCCCGAGAGATACTTTGAACAACTCAATATCATTTACTAAACTCCTGCTAAGTTAGTCAAACTTTATTTCTGTAATTTCCAACTGATTCCCGAGGTCATTCGAAAGTGAGGCCTGAACATTGTGCTATATTGAACCTACTCCTCTGGATGTCTGTGTATTAGACAAGGAAGGCATTTCCGAGGCGTTCTGGTGTCGTGGGGGGTGGCAGTCAGAGACAAAGACAGAAATGTGAGCCGATGGGAGTGCCGCTGAGGGGGCCACAGAGGGGATGAGTGAGGTCACGGAGCAGACAGCCCAGCCACTGGGAGCGATTTATGATTCAAATGTGAAGGCAGGAGTCCGGTCTCCAATTAGGTGACATATGAGACCTATACATCCTTCTGGCAACCTCTTGATTCAGGACAGATACCTCCTGCGTTGAGGGAAATTTTGCCCCATTTCAACAGACAGAGTGGAGAGGACGTTCCAGCACGTAGAAGGTCACGTAGTGCTGGCTTCTGCACAGAGCAGATGTGATTTCTGGCTGCAAAATTCAGAGCAAGAGAGAAAGAGCTCTCTTAAAATAGATTAGCTGAGTATTTTCAATGCCCTTGAAGCATACGCAGTAATTCTTTCTCCCTGCAGACACATCTTCTCTTTTGATTGCTCTAGTCGCAATAGTCCTTTATCCTCAAGTACTCACGCGGCCCTGATGCTCTGTGAGCTCCTCCATCTCTTGTGAGTTTATCAGAGTTCACAAGGTTAATTATTTCTTCAGAGACCACAGAGGACAATGGGAGACACTGGCAGCGGAGTAATTGTAACGCTTGGAATGGCTCGGGGCTCTGTACCTCGTGTAACTTTGGGATACATTTTACTCGCTCTCCTCCCAATCCCTGTAGTGAACTTCCTTTTTCACCTGTGGCATCAACCAGAGAAAGTACTAGCTGTCCCAGCCTCCATGGCAACATAATAAAGCGTTAAAATGAAAACCTGTGACCCTGAGCTTGGCAGGTGTTTGTCACCTCTCACATAGAAGTGATAATTGACTCAGAATTTAGCTTATTTCTGTCGGACACAAAACCCATCAAGAAACAATAAACACTGATAACCAGATAAATCGAACTTAAACAAATGAGAACAGTAAGACTTAAAAACAGTATCTCAACAAGGACTCTTTGGGACCGGTTAACCAAGTCAAAGGGTAGTGTTTGAACCAGTTACTATGGAAACAGGGGAATGATAACAGCCCGCCAGGCAGTGCCTCTGGTCCAGGTGAGGTGAGGGGGCATCTCTGTCGCGGCTCCGTCTCGGCAGGTGAAGGAAGGCGGGCAGCTGTGGTTTCACTGAGAAGTGGTGAGGACGGAGAAGAGAGGAGTGGGAGGAGGTACAGCTGAAGGGCTGGAAATGAAATACGGACAGAGGGGCCTGAGAAGGAGGCAGAGCGAGATCTCCATGCGGAAAACTATATAACACTGTCGAAATGGACTTAAATCAGGGGGGAGGTGCACGATAGTTATGGATTAGAAGACTCAGTATTGATATACAGAACTTGGATAATCCAATAAAAATCTAACAGAACATTAAATAAAACCTGATGGACTGATTCGAAGATTTATACGGAAATGCAAATGACCAAGAACAGCCAGTGCACACTTGTAGAATCAGAGGAGGGGGCATGGCTGGTCCCACGAGGCATTAGGACATCACACAGGTATGGTAAGACGTTACACAAGGGATGTTGGTGCAGAGGTAGACTTGGGCTAAAAACTCAGAACAGAGAGCCCAGAAAGGCGACAAGGCACGTGCTGACACCGGTTATGGCAGAGCTGTGTCTTGGAGCAGTGGGGGACAGCAGCCTTTGCAGTGCTTGATGCTGGGACAACCAAGAGCCTGGCGGCCCTCACGTTACACAAAAGTCAGTTCTGGATGGCTGAGACGCCTAAATGTAAGAAGCAAACAAAAGCATTTAGAAGATAATCTTGAGAGAGAACCTCTGTGTAACCAGGCATCCTCTCTTCCTGGTCTGGACAGGTGCGTGAAGCTGCGACTGGAGCGGGCGATGGTGGCGCTGCGCTCTCTGCCCGAGTCCCGTGCCTGGGGCTTTGTGGTTGGTGCCCTGCGGTCGGTCCCTCTGGGGTGCTAACAGGAATAGCCCATGAGTTCTGCTGTGGCTTGAGTCAATTCCGGGCAGAAGAACGCCATGTCCAGGGGTTTTTACTGTGTGTACTGCAGGACAGTTTTATGGACGATCAACTTGATTGTCTTGCCAGCATGTCTGTCTTCTCCTCGCTGTCCTAGAAACGTGTATATATATTGTTTTCTTTCTTTTAAGTAGCACATTTGCTCTTCAGCTGTGGAAGCTATCTGCTCGCCAGTGCTGGGTTCCTGGGCGTGTCCGCAGCCGCCCTTCCTGTGACTGGCGGTAAAGTGAATCGAGCCCCGCACTTCTTGTCCGAGTGCCTTGCCGTGTCTGAGGCTTTTCCGTTTCCTTTCCATCCCACCTCATATTAAAGTATCCTCAGCTCATTGTCACTTGGGGACCTCAATTTTCAGGTGAATGAGATTTCTGGCAGAATGGCTCCAACATTCATGATCACTATCGCAACGGGGGGGCTATTTTTTATGGGTGGTTGATGCTACTATAAAAAAACAAGAGTCCCTCGCAGTTTTTGAAATATATAAATAAAGGAAAGAGAAAGAAATTAAAACTATATATACATTTTCATCGCCCTCCCTTCAGATGAGGGGGCCATGTGACACGGGCAGCCTGTCTTCTTGAGTAAGTCATGCTAACACCTGCTTTCCTTTTCTCGATCTAGCACACGTCTCTTACGAAATGGGCCAAGAATATGTGGGTTGTAATGGTAACGTTTTAATACTTAGATCGAGCATTTAATTTTCTTACTAGGGTTATGGAAGGAAAATTTAACAGCACTTAAAAATCACCAGTAGATCCATAAAGACTTAGAAGTTTTGTTTGTTGGACACAAGAGGAATCAGCAGTGGAGCGATGGTGTGACTAAATTCCCCGGCCCCACCTTTGTGTTTTCTTCCTGCTCCCTGCCCATCGCACCCACGACCAGCGCGGTGACTGGCTGAACAGTAAGTGAACCAGCTTTGCCAATGCCTGTATGTCTTTTGCCTCTAAATCTACATCCTTTTCCTCTTCCTCATTGGTTATCCATCGAGGATTCACCCAGAGGAGAAAGAAGAGAGGTCTGAGGTTGAAGCAGTGAAAGAAGAAAGGATGTGCAGTTTGGAGGAAAGCAGAACGAAGCCACCCCCGTGGGCCCCCTGCCTGCCTCTCCCTGGACTCCGTTTCTGAGCTGGGAGGACGGAGGCACAGACGTCTTTCCAAATCTCACTTTCAGAGTCTGTTTTAACATTTCTGCCAGCGGTGAAGCCAGACCACGTTAGCTACACGTGCTCGTGATTTAAAAAAATGTCTTAACACCTTTATTGTGGTGTGATTCCTGTACAGTAAACTACACACATTTTAGGTGTACAATGTGATGAATTTTGGTAGATGTGCACACCCATAAAACCACCACCACCATCAAGATAGCTAGCATTTCCATCACTCCCCAAGAGGTGCGATTTTCGAATTCCCAGTTTATCCCTTGGGATACCGGGTTAACCCCTGGTAACCATAAGTTTGTTCTCTATGTCTGTGGGTCTATTTCTGTTTTGTAGATAAGTTCACTTGTATCCTTTTTAAAAAATTCCATATATAAGTGATATCATATGGCATTTTTCTTTCTCTCTGGCTTTCTTCACTTAGAATGATGATCTGCTGGTCCAAGCATGTTGCTGAACATGACATTATTTTCATCTTTTTTATGACTGAGTAGTATTCTATTGTATACATATACCACAACTTCTTTATCCAGTCATCTGTTGATGGACATTTAGGTTGTTTCCATGTTTGTCTATTGTAAACAGTGCTGCTGTGAACACTGGGGTGCATATGCCTTTTTGAATTATTTTTCTCTGGATATATGACCCAGGGATTGCTGGGTCATATGGTAAGTCTATTTTTAGTTTTTTGAGGAACCTCCATACTGTTTTCCACAGTGGCTGCATCAAACTGCATTCCCACTAGCAGTGTAGGAGGGTTCCCTTTTCTCCACAGCCTCTCCAGCATTTGTCATCTGTGGACTTTTGAATGATGGCCATTCTGACCGGTGTGAGGTGACACCCCATTGTAGTTTCGATTTGCATTCCTCTGACATTTAGTGATGCTGAGCATCTGTTCCCGTGCCTGTTGGCCACCTGGATGTCTTCCTCGTGCTCATGATTAATTATTCTGCAGACTATTTTACTTTCTTTCCTGCCTCTGTTTTAAGTCTGGAGCCTTGTTTTTCTTTCTCTTTTTGCCTGCTCTTTTGACTTACATTATCTGGTTAGATTTTACGTGTCCTTTTGGGTTATTTCTGACACAAGGGATAATTTAGAAAATACGTGTAGAGACCACAGTGTCTTGAGTCATCACCTAATCTCTCTGCCCTTGAACAGCCTCTCACTTCTGTTTCTGAAGGTGATTTTATTGTCACACGCTATTGCTGCCCTCAATATTTATACCCCTGAGAGTGATTTGTGATTTTATGAATGCTTTTCTAAGTTTCTTGGGGACAAAAAAGATATCCCACTTAAGAAAAATCTTGCTTCATTAAGATTAATTTTGTCTTTGAAGAATATACAGTATTTTAAAATACTTTACTCTGAATATAGACTTTCCTGGATAGCTTCCCCTATTTAGAGGACACTATTGTCCATTCTCTTTCCTTGTTGCTTTTCTTTTCTTTGTGGTGGGGAAGGTGATTAGATTTATTTATTTATTCTATTTTAGTGGAAGCACTGGGGATTGAACCCAGGACCTCATGCATGCTAGGCATGCCCGCTGCCACTGAGCTGTTCCCTCTCCCCTCCTTGTTTATTTTCTGTTTCTAAGTTTTAAAAGTTTTTATTTGCAGAACAGTTGCTAGAGTAATTAGAATGCACTGAATTCTGGGGCTTGAACACATTTGAAGGGCTGAATGCTTTTTGAATGATTTTTTCCCCCATGAGCCTTTTAAAATATAAACTTCAAGTAACAGCGACCTTGACTGTCAGCCAGCAGAGCTCACGGGGCGCTCACGGGGCGCTCACGTTTTTACTGCTGTCAGGAAGCTGTTCGCTTCGTTGAGAGAAAACCATGTTCTGGATGAGGAAGTTAACTGGGGAGTTAGCAGTTTATCAGGGGTGAAAATAAATTGTCATTCACAGCTAAGTGAGTTTGGCCCTGAGCTGCTTCCTGGAATCCATTTCCGCAGGCCAGGAAGCTGCGGCGTTGCCCTGAGCGCCGCAGCCGGAGGCGCCCCCGGAGGCCTTGCGCCCCGGGCGCCCATTTCCACCCTCCCCGGGGCGCGGGCGGTCGGCCTCCGGAAGCACTTTCCCGGAGGAGTGACTTGGTCCGCTACTGTCATACATTAGAGAAAAATAAAGTCACATTCTGCTCCTTTGGAAGGAGAGGAAATCTCCTGCAGAAACATGTAACAACTCTCGTTCACCCGAGTCCAGCTCCCGGAGGGGAGCCTCGGGGAGCCTGCGCCAGCCGCGAAGCGGGAGGAGCCGTGGGAGGCCGGTCCGCTGCTCCAGGACGGGGGCGGGGCGGGTGAGGCCTTGTCCTGAGAGCAAAACCCAAGGAGAGCCCCCCTCCATGTGTCATCAGGATAAAGCCTAAGTTAATACAACATTTAAAAAAAATCAAAATCAGTGCAAAGAAACAGGACAATGAGTGTGCCAGTGGGGACTTATATGGACGGATGAGTTGGAGGGGGGCATGCAGGGGGCTGACACCTCATCACCCCCTGACTTGAGCCTGAAGAAAAATGAGAGGAAATCCCCAACGTGACTGAGGTTAATTTCGTTTGCCTATTTGGTAGGAATGGGGTTCAAAATAGAAACCAAATGCGTTTATTGAAAAATAGATTTGTGTGAGGATGCCCTCACACTTTAGTTTGTGAACTAAGGATCATTGTCTTTAGGCTGTATAACCATTATTCTGCCAATAGAGAGTTTTACACATTGTATTCTCGGCGCTCACATGCTGTGGATGAGCAGGACCTGGTGGGTCCAGGCACTGCTGTTCCCTCTCGCGTAGAGCACATGCCTTAATCAGTGACGTGAACAGTGAGTGGCTCTACGTGAGGTGGGGGTTTGCACTCTTCTACGCAGTAGAAGAGATAACAAGCTTCTGGGTTTTTTTTTTTTTTTTCCTGGTTTACGTTTTTAAGAATTAAATAATGTCTAATACTAATAATATATTTCTCTATGTGTGCGTATACCATAATTATAGTAATAATAGTACTTTCTATAATTTTTTCAATGAGACAATTGCTATGGACTGAGTGTATTTCCCCCCCGTTCATATGTTGAAGCCCCAATGTGATAGTACTTGGGGGGGGGGCTGTTGAGAGATAAGTCATGAGAACAGAGCCCCCATGATGGGGATTGTCATCCTTACAGGAAGAGGAAGGAGGGGGAGCCCTTTGTTTCTCTCTCTTGGCTTTATGAGGACACAGCCAGCAGGTGGCTGTTTGCAAGCCAGGAGTCAGGTCCTCACCAGGCACAGGTCCTCTGGTGCCTTGGCCCTGGACTTCCCAGTCTCCAGAGCTATGAGAAAGAAACTAAATTTTGTTGTTTAAATCACCGAGTCTGTGGTCTTCTGTTACAATGACCTGGACTAAGACACAGTATTTTAAAGGCTATGAAGTGCTCTACATGAGTAAGTTGTCTATAACATACTAACACAAGCAAAATGTATCCTCCGATGTGTGCAAAGGCTTATTAACAAGGTGTCCAGCAGTGAGTGTGCCTGCATCCGGAGAAGGCTTGAGCTCCAGGAGAAGTGGATGCATCTTTGGGCGCACTGACGATTGTGCACAGGTGGGGCAACTTCAGTGTGTTTGAAATGTAGCGATGGGGGTGGGGGCAAGGGCGCTTGAGCTGGGAAGGAACGAAAATGAGAAACCCCGTTTCTCTGCACCCTCCCCCATTCGGTGCTGGCACCACTGTCTATGTAGCTGCCCTAGAGAGTGTGCGGCGGCATTTCAGCGTGGTCTGGATTTTCACTTCCCTAGGAGCCAGTGACGCTGGGCGTCCCTTGACGAGCCTGCTTGCCGTTTGCACCCCACCTTTGCCGAGACGCCTTCTGCCTCCTTTCTAACTGGATTGTGGTTTGTTGCTGAGCTTTGAGGGTTCTAGATATGAGTCCTTTGCCAGCTATGTGGTTTTCAAATATTTCTTTCCCCAACATCTAGCTTGTCTTTTCATGTCTTAACAGGATGTTTCATAGAACAAATGTTTTTCATTTTAAGTCCAGTTCACCCGCTTTAGTTTTAGGGGTCATGCTCTTGGTGTTATGTCTAAAAAACCCTTAACGAAGACCTAAGTCCTGAAGATCTTCCCCTATATTATCTTCTGAAATGTTCGTTGTTTTACATTTAAATTTATAATTTATCTGTGGGCTTGTTGCTCTGGATCCCATCACTCATAAGTGGGCATTTGGGTCTTGTTGGGGCCGGGGCTGACGCCAGAGTCCGTCCGCGTCACCGCCGTGCTGCACGGCCTCTCTGAGTCACGCTGTTTGATCTCTCCTCTCTGCAACGCAGGACGAGGGGGTGTGGGGCGGACAGAACGGGCTGTGGGATCAAAGCCCTGGTGTGACTCTCGTGTCTACCAGCTGCTCTTTATTCTGAGCTACGTTGGCTTTTGAGGCTTGGTTTCCTCACTTGCAAAATTGAGATGATACTCGTTCTATATATATATTCCGAGTGTGTTTTGAAAATTTCCATATTATATATTCCCAATAGCTTCATCTCGCAAGCATTTTCTTATTCCTTCTTTTACCCAGTCAGACAGTATCCAGCACCAATACTTGCAAGATGCAGTGCGGTGAGCTGTGGAGGACACAGTGGTGAAGGAGGCAGACGCCCTGCCTAAAGGGGCTTTCAGCATAGCAGTGACTAAAAAGTGTGAAACTCTGGAATCAGAAGGGCTGGAGTTCAAATCCCGGTTCCACCAATTCTGGTGTTTGAACTTGGGGAAGTTCCCTAATCTCACTAGCCTTCCTTTTTATTTTCCATCTATAAAATGCAGATAATGACACTTAATCCTGTTAGTGGACTGCACGGTCATTAAGTGAGATAATAACTGCAGAACCCAGCCAATAATAATATAGTTATGTAGAGAGCAGATGATGTGTAAACAGCTACACAGCCTACGCGGGGAGCATGGATATTTATGGAAATGTCTGCTATAACCTTCTGGCCATATATTTTAAGAAATCAGTGTATGTACAGTTGCCAAGTTAAGCTTCATGGTAATAATACATGCACTTGAATTTCATAATTAAACAAACTCAGGAGAAATTAAGCATCATGAAACTCACTCTGAATGATTAGGCTACAGACCCATCCAAAATGTAATTTGATGTTTCTGTAATAATCTAATTTCATGGAACAAATTCTGAATTTGTTAAAGCCCAGAGTAATTTGTGATTTGTAAGTGTTCTCCTAAGAAGCAGACCTCCATAGCATCTTTGTTAAGTTCATTAAGTCATCCATTTGAGAGGAAAAACAATCCTTCCCCATGTAATTAACAGTTCTTCGTTAAAGGATGGACAATGAGCTCTAAAAACAAATACACATAAGTGGAATAAAGATAGAATATTTCCTATTCCAGAGGCCCGAGATTATAGTAAAATCATCTGTATAAGTAAGTTTCTCACCCAAGGGAAGTAACTCTTTCAGAGGAAGCAGGCGGAATGGAAGAGTCATGGCTTCAGAGCCGTGGGGGAACTTGTAACTTGCATCGTCTCACAGGGCAGTTGACTTAACAATAGCTGTTCACTGGGAGAATAACTGAGGTTTTAGAGAGGAAGCATGACTCGGTAGATTCATTTTCAAAGGTGGGTTTTGATTAGTTATATTTATACATTTATTAGAAAAATAAGGCTGCATCAGATTTTTTATCACTCCATCAGATTCTAATCCTAGAAAATGCGCATAATATTGCAGAGCTTAAAAAAATTCTGAGAAAGCCTGATCATAAATTACCTTCCTAAATAAAAAAGCGTGATGCCCATATAAATGTCAGTGCTCTTCTTCTTTCATTGACTTAGTAAACACTACTGAGAGCCTACAATAGACCAGGCGTATGTCAGGCCCAGGGAAACGCAGATCTCACTAGCTCAGTATATTAGGTGAATCTGTTACATGAACCACTAACTGCAAGACGCTGTGGTAAGTTCTCTTCAGAGGGTTCAGAGTTGGCATGAAAATTACCAGCTCAGGCAGCTAGGGTCAGGGCAGATTTCACCCACGTGCTTTGCTTGGCCTGGTGCTAAGAGGCAAGGCGGAGAAGGATGTTCTGGGAAGATGCAGCTGCGTCACGAAGCTGCCAAGTATGAGGGTGAGTTCGGGTGATGGGATGAAGTTTGGTGTGTCTGCAGTGTGGTTTTCTGGGATGGGAAAGGACAGAAATAAGGAGAAAGGAAAGGGTGATTTATGAGGTCGGAGAAACGGGCACAGAACGTATCGCCATGAAGGGAGCGCATTGCAGCCGCTGAATATATGTAAACAGGAGACTCACATTATTACATTTCCTCTTTGGCAGCTTTGGGTGGGGGTGGTAGACTAAGTGGTGACGAGAGCCCCGTTTTCAGCTGGAATATCACATTTTCCTACCTATATATTGATTTAATCACAATCACATTACTTTTATCTAGGCTCAGATACTGTGACTTGGACACCGTTGCTTCAAGGTCTTCCCTTTCTTTTCCTGTTTTCTTTGGGGACTTGAGTCATCTCGCAGGAGTATTTCAAACTCAGTGTCCCAATGTCCTATTCACTATTAAAATTATGAAACATTTAAAGAACAGAAATGTGTAGAAAGCACCAATACAGGCATTCAGGTGCCCACTGCACAGGCTTAGTAAAAGTAATATTTGGCTGCATTTAACTTAAATATTTTGAGATGAAAAATTTATAAGTACAGCCAAAACACCCCTTTCCTACCCCATTCCGCTCCCTCTGTAGGTAACCACTGCCCTGAAGTTGGTGTGTATTCTTTATGCGCATGTTTTACACTTTTCTACATAAGTACACGCACAGAAAACTATGCCCACACTTCTACTAAAATTTGCCTAGGTCACCTGTGGTTCCGCTGGACTGTTTTTCCTAGTTCTTGCTTTATTGGATCTCTTTGTAATTGAATACTCTCTCATTGAAATTATCTGTTATCTTAGTGATTTTATTGACATCGAAACCCCCAGGTTATCCTCTTAATTCAAAACATTCTTTTCTTTCCTACCAATCCCTTAAGCGTTAGATTCCCTGAGTCCACTTTTGATCAGCACCCTGGACAGCAGCAGCGCCGACAGCCCCTGGCCCCTTCAAGTTATTCGCGGCTGACACTCCAGCCATTTCCTTTCCATTTCAACAAAGTCTTTCACATTTTGTTATGTTTATCCTGAAGTAGTGCATACTTTTTGGTGCTATTGTAAATGGCATCAAAAAATTAATCTCCAATGGTCTGTTGCTAGCATAGAGACACACAATTCAATTTCTGCTCAAAAAGCCCCTTTATATTCTTTAACCTGCTTTTTTAAAAACAATTTATATTCTTAAAGATTGTTGAGGCCCACAGAGCTTTTATTTATGTGAGTTATATCTATTCATATTTCCATACAGGAATTAAGCCTGAGAAAATTTAAAATACATATTCATTACATCCACTTAAATGACAATAATTATGTGAAATGTAAAGAACTATAATTTCCCAGGGGTACCATCATGCATTGGTTATTTGGAAAATAATGGCTATGCAGACCTTTCAAATATTGATGCATTTCATGATACAATATCATTGGGAAGCTGGCAAGCAGCTGGCTTTCCCGGGCTTAATTCAGTTTGGGGATGGAATGAGCCCTCGGCTGGAGGCACAGTCTGTACTGTGTTGTTGTTTATCTGTTCACCCAGATGCTCTTCCCTCAGACTAGTAGCTTCTGGAGGGCAGGACCCACATCCACTCAGAGCCTGGTCCAAAGCACCTGCTTGAGACAGGAAGAGGAGCAGCTCTGGGAGAAAGACACACAGGGAGAGCGATCAGAAACGCGACAACCGTGGGATGTCGGGCAGAGCAGACCCAGCTCTGTCCTTCCCACGGCCCACTTCATCGTCCACCACCCGTGGTTTGCTTGCCCCGTGGCTGACTTGGTGGTGGAAGGAGACTGTTGATACCAGATGGAGAGACTGAGTTGATCCTTGTGGAACCAAAGACTTCATTTTTGTGCTTCATGTGGAAAAAAATCACATCAGCTCAATTTGACAGGAGAACAGCAGAGCTTCCATGAAGAAAGGTCTGTCTATAATTGGAAAGGCACATGCACCCTTTACAGCAGCACTGTTTATAACAGCCCAAACATGGAAGCAACCTAAGTGTCCATAGACAAATGATTGGATAAAGAAGATGTGGTATATTTATATACACAATGGAATACTACTCAGCTATAAAGAGAATGAAATAACGCCATTTGCAGCAACATGAATAGGCCTAGAGATCATCATACTAAGTGAAGTAAGTCAGACAGAGAAAGACAAATGCCATATGATATCACTTGTATGTGGAATTGAAAAAAATGATACAAATGAACTTACTTATAAAGCAGAAACAGACTCACAGACAGAAAACAAACTTAAGGTTACCAGGGGGAAAATGTGGGGGTAGGGATAAATTAGGAGTTTGGGATTAACAGATACACACTATTATATATAAAATAGATAAACAACAAAGTCCTACTGTACAGCCCAGGGAACTATATTCAATATATTGTAATAACCTATAATGGAAAAGAATCTGAAAAAGAATATATATACACATATTATATGTATAACAGAACCACTTTGCTGAGCAACTGAAACATTGTAAATGAATCATACTTCAATAAAAAATTTTTTAAAAGCCCCAGAAAACCCATGAACCAAACCAAAGATCACATATTTAATTTCACAATCTGTTAGCCGGGGTAGCATTTATTGATAACCTATATGTTGGCCTTTACATACATCATCTCATTAACACACAATATCCTGGTAAGATTTTTACTGATAAGAATAGAGACTCAGAGAAGTTAGGAAGCTTGCTCAAGATCAGAGACTTAAAAATGCAAGCCCAGTTGTTCTGACAGTGGTGTGTTGGGACGGAAATAAGGGAGTTTGGGAGGGTGGGGGGGCATATTTTAATTTGAAATATTATCTTTGACACTGAAGGGTGGCAAGTTGTATTTAATTGCTGGGAAATTTAAGGATTTCTCTCGGTAAATAATGCTTAGCAATAACCTTAGGGCTCGTTTCATTAGACAAGAGAGAGTAAATTATCTACCTTTTAGAGGTGGTGAGGATATTAGGCTGCTATTTGGCTAATTGCTCTTCTGCTGTGTTAAATGGCTGCTGATTCCGATAGGTGAGCAGTTCATTTCCTATGGACCAGTCAGATCAAAGTGACACCTGTAGTAACTGTTGTTATGAAATGCATATTCGTGCTGGAGAGGGGCTTGCGTGGGTGTGCTCTGAAGCGGCGAGGAGGGCGCATACACGAGAGAAGTCATCGATAAAAAAGAGAGTGGGCTGAGCATCCGTCCTGCAGGAGACCTGGTTACCACTCACCCAGGGAGGGATGAAGTTGTTTAATGCATATTTTCATTTTTACAAGCCATGAGTTTGTAGCTTGAAAAAGTATCTCCTGAGTTCACAATGTGCAGGGAATGGTGTGCTGAGTTACCATGGCGATCACCTTTAGTGCTATTAACACTGCTGATTATGCTGCCTCACCCTTGATGTGTTTCATAAGCAGGAATGTTTCCTAGCAGCCACGTTCATCTGTGTTACTTCATAATGTGATTCCTTTTCTTCTCTCCATGTCTTTGATAAAGTAAATTCTCTGAAAGACGTTCAGATTATACCTTTAAGCGAACATAAAGCAAAGCAGAATTCATGTTTCCTGGCAGCAGATTTCAGATCAGAATTCTGTTGCTTGGGACTCACTTTTCGTATTTCTCCCTTTTACTTCACATCTCTGAGACTGCTTGAAGCCACCTGTCCGTCCGTCCATCCATCCGTTCTTTAATGCATTACGTGAATTAAGCACCAACTACACACGAGGCTTTGTGCTGCATAGGGCTTATAAAAATAAATTATACACTATACCTCTTATCAAGTTTGCAAGCTAGCAATAAAAAGAAGATAACACATGTACATTGCGTAGATATGAAAGTTTTTGGTAACTACCAGAGGGTGCGTGTACAAAATGCTATTGAGAGAAGGGAATCACTTCTGGACAGAGGCCAGCAATTCCACCTGGATGCCTCATACTTAACGGGCAGCAGCTTAAAGATACCTGCGATGGATTGTTAGGGCCGTGACAGCTGTCTTGTACTTAGGAACCAAGGCAGCACTTCAGCACTACGCTTGGGGGTCATTTAAAACAGTGAAGTCACCAACAAGAAATGTGAAAACATGGCACTTAACAGTGTGGAAGAGACACGTGTTAACAGCAGGAGAGCTGAGACGGGGAGGCAGTGTCACCTGCATCTCCCTGAGCTGGGAACACGTGCTCGGGGTGACAAAGTTTTCACCTCTCCGAGCAGGTCTGCACGTGAAGGCCGTGGGAGCGCTGGTTTTGGGGGTACACAGAAATGTCAGTAAGAAGGGAAATGTGCCCACCCGGGGTCCTGGAGTCATGAGGATCCACCGTGTTCTCTAAATTTTTATGGTGTGACTCCAAGCGTGTGGGGTAACTTCTGTGAAGCTACATAGTCCAAAGCAATAGAAATCCGATTAGAGCTGTGAGGCTCCTCGTGTAAGCCCTGGACTATGGGTCAGATTCTAACAAAGTTCTGCGGCGTTTTCAGCTTATGTTGACATAGGTTTGCAGAAGACAGTGAAGGACTCCGCAGTGATAGTTAACTAAACAAACCGACGCACGGCGAGGCTGACCGGCCGTCGGTCTGCTTAGGTCTCCCTGTGCGGTGAGCACAGAGTCTCCGTAGCCAGACCTTGTGTTCCAGACCAGCTCTGTTTCTTAATAGCTGTGTGACCTTTGGGGGAGATACTAACCTCTCTGTGCATCAGTTCACTTATCTGTAAAACTGGGACAGTAATAACACTAATGTCATAGGGTCCTTGTAATGAGTTACATATAGGAGGTGCTTCTAGGGTGCTGCAGAAGCACGGACTATGACCGTTAACGTTAATATTATCTGCGCAGTAAGTGGGCATGTTTCTACTCACTCAGGAAGTACTGTGTATTCAACGGTCATGTCTAAAGTCCCGGCATAGAACACGGCACGTCGGAAGTGGAAGCTGACAGCTGAATTCTTTGTGTAGGTGATGGCAGCTCTGCCCAACAGGACCCTCTGCAGTGACGGAAATGTTCTGCATCGGCGCTGCTCAGCTGGTGGCCACTGGCCACACGGGGCCGTTGGGCCCTCGGAACGTGCTTAGTGTGGCTGAGGAAGGGACTTCTACATTTTATTTAATTTGAGGTGACTCCAGCCTCCTGCGATAGGAAAGGGGATCAGACGCAGCATTTGCTCACCGCGTCCCGGCACTGCTCACTGGGGTTTTCTGGCTGGAGGACTTAATCTTTCTGTCCTTTGCAGAAGCGTCCACATGAGGCAGTCGCAGCTGACGAGCATTCCAGCAGGCTCCCGCCACATCCCCTTGTTCTGACTCTCACACCCCCGACGTCCTTCTCCTGGCTAAGTTGGCTCTGCCTGGCGCTTGACCTCAAGGCCGATGTGCCCAGCAAGGACGGACCTCCACATGCCCCGGGGCCTCTCCTTGTTTCCATACGTTAATCTCTCTCCTCCCAACACGGGCTGCTCCTGAAGGTGCTGACCAGCGGGCAAGCCCTAGAACGTGCCTTGTGAAGTGTCTGCCCCCTACTGGCCCCTTGCAGCGTGCAGTGGTGGCCCCTCCACACGTTGGAGCACAAGTGTGGGGCTCTCCTCACTGCCCCACGGGGAAGCCAAGTCCCTGGGAGGCTAAGGGACTCGTCCAAGCTAATTCATCACTACGTGTCTGAGCTAGGACCAGAACCTTCGTCTTCTGAGTTTCAACCCCGTTGCTCGTGAATTATACCACATCTCTTATGATGGCTGAACTGTGTTCCCTCGCCCCCCAAA
The DNA here is from genome assembly GCF_009834535.1 of Camelus ferus. Classification (NCBI taxonomy): domain Eukaryota; kingdom Metazoa; phylum Chordata; class Mammalia; order Artiodactyla; family Camelidae; genus Camelus; species Camelus ferus. Next base: position 26,179,013 of record NC_045724.1, read on the forward strand.
TTCACGCTGGAGTCTTACCACCAGTGCCTCAGAATGTGACCGTTTCTGAAGACAGGATCTTCAAAGAGGTAATTAAGTTAAAATGAGGTTGTCAGGGCGGGCTCTGATCCAGTATGACTGGTGTCCTTATAAGAAGAAGAGTCAGGACAGAGACACACACACAGGGACGACCATGCGAGGACACAGGAGAAGCATCCATCCTCAAGTCACAGAGACAGGGCTGGGAAGGAACCAGCCCTGCCCACATCCTGACCTCTGGCTTCCAGCTTCCAGAACAGCGGGAAGATAAACACTGCTGTTTAAACCAGGCAGCCTGAGCTACTGCGTTACAGCAGCTAAGAAACCAGTACGACACCCGGCCTCCGACAGGCATTTTAAGCTGAAGTAAGATGTGAAGATACTTCTGCTAAGTTGCTGATGGTGTTAATGGAACAGGTAGCAGGTGATACCACCGTAGCAAGTCCGGTGCTCACCAGCGCTACAGAGTTCACGTGAAGACTGCTAGCACCTGAAGAGTCATGTGAGATACTTCTGCTTGAGAATGACAAGCAGTGATGTGGTGATGTCAGGTACTCTTCAAGAAATAGTAACATTTCCAGATGGGCAAAGACCTGAAACATCATTGTTTTTTTAGATTGTCATGAAGTTGAAACATCATTTTTGAGAGGAAAAGAAGTAAAATGGCAAAGATGGATGCATCCCCGTATTTGAAGTGCTGGCCAGATTTAGTCCTTTCTGTAAATTGTGCTTTAGAATATGGAGGTGTTCTAATATAACAATAAATATGCAAAACTTACTGCATCTGAAATTGTTTTGTGCCCTATTTTGATAGCTCCTAGATTTCTTCATTCAAGTCTTTTTATAATAAATTGGAATTTCTAAAATTCCATCAACTTGGTCACTCTCTAATTTTCTCTGCAGCAAATCCACCACGGTCCAGAGGACACAGAGGAGGTGGTGGTTATGACCTTTGTGCTAATCTGAGACCACACAGATGATGACAATGTTTAGTGGGATTTTAAAATCAACACGTCACAGAGACAATAGGAAATATCCCAAAGGTAAATCAATAGAGGATTGGTTAAATAAATTACAATTGATCTATATAAGCAAACGCTATGTGGGTATTAAAAGTGATGGTGCAAATTACATTTTCAGGCCAGTAAAGATGAAAGATGCCTGAGACATAGCTTTATTTAAAAGAAGACATGCCGGGGGAGAGTACAGCTCAAGTGGCAGAGCGCACGCTTAGCACGCACAAGGTCCTGGGTTCAATCCCCAGCACCTCCTCTAAAAATTAATAATAAACCTAATTACCACCCCCACCAAAAAAAATGAATAAATAAAATTTAAAAGAAGAAGAAGACATGCTAACAAATAGCATTAAGTTTTGTAAAAGTCAGTTACATGTGTATATTATCCCTACGTGCCCGTATGTGTATACGCACATGTGGGAAACACACAGCAGGATTTGTATCACATGTCAGCAGTGCTTACCTGCATCTGCTGGGAGTTTTACAGGTGCTTTTCAGTGTGTATCTTTATGTGTTATCTAAAGCCTTGTTAAGACTGTGTCCATGTCTAAAAAGAGAAGCGCCCAGGTGAAGCCGGGCGCTGTCTTCCGAGTCTGTCTGTGGAGCGGGTGTGAGAGCTGAGTCTCCGAGGAGGACACCGGACATGGTGGGGGCAGAGTTCTGCTGTTCTTGAAATCCAGGGTAGGCAGAATGTCTGCTGATAAAAGGCTCCATCCGGCTTCTACGTTTTTAACAAATTAACACAGAATGGGTCAATCTGACACTGGAGAAGGCTTCCACTGAGTACATTAAGACATTGCACCCCAGGTGAGTTGAAACTAGTTACTTTTTCTTTTAATCCTAAGAGAACAGTTTTATTTGTGTCCTTGTCATGACAGTCAACCCCTGAACGGCCAGCATCAGTAGGTTTATCTCAGGAATAGCTGTAAAGTAGTCAGTTTCTACCTACATCTCTTTCCTTCTGTCTCCATTTAGGTGTTTTTTTTAACTCTTACCACCTGCACAGTTTTACATTTTTATTTTAATTTGATGTTACATGATACATGCCTATGTAACAAATTCAGACACAATAGGAACATTTAAAGTGAAAAATGAAAGTTCTCCATTTTGATTTCACCCCAACCTTTCACTCCCTGGAGGAAATCACGATGAACTGGTCTGGGTCTCTCCAGACACATAACACCCACACCAGAAATCTTCTCCCACAAGACAGTCAATAGGATTAAAAGAAAACCCTAACATTGTGGACAGCGGTGGCTGCGTGGCAGGGCATGGGGCGGGCACACCGTCACTTACTTACCTGTTCCCATGACGACTGATGTTCAGGTTGTCTCTTTTTTTTTCTGTTTTAATTAATACTTAAGGTACATCCTCCACACTTACGTAGGCTTATGTAAGTCCAGGATCCCAGATGAAGAACTATTGAGCCAGAGGTGTGGACATTTGATAGGCCCTAGTTCTGCCTTCAGGTGAGCAGAATTTCTGAGGGACTTGGGAGCGCTTTGCACACCTGGGGGAGAACACTTCTTGCTTCTGACCACCTCTTCTCTGCCTCCCCCAGCCTGTTCGTGGCCTGATAGGCGAGCATGCCAGGATCCCATTCGGTCAAGGCTGAGGTTTTGACAGGAACTGGGAACTGGGAATGTTCCCAGAGCACAGACAGGCCCTCTGGAGAGGCACACATGTTCCTGCAAGGACTGGGGTTCTGCACAGCATTTAAAAACTTATCATGAAACACCTAGACTCAGTGTGCTGCTAAAAACAGGAACAGAAGAACAACGAGCTTAATGGAACGGCTGCTTCCCCTGGAACTATTTGATACTTTAATTTCTGAGATCTGTCTTAAAACGTCACATGGGAATTTTATTTTAAAATCTTGTGATAGAGAATCCTTTGTCATTCATGAGAATTCTCTCCTGGGGGTGGGCAGAATTAAAATAGCAGTCCCAAAGTCTTGAAAACATCCGCCTGGTCCAGGGGCCGGGCGCCTGTCCTGGCCACGTAGCCGTGTTGGGGGTTTCGGGGTGACAGTCCCTCCTGTGGCTTCACCGACATGAGCTGGGCTCCTCAGTTTATCGTGTGTGGACTTCCACAAACCATCTCACGTGCCGTTTCTGTTTTCCCCTCTCCCCGGAATTGTCAGCATCTTTTGGCGATGGCAGTTTCAAAGCTCAGCAGTGTGCTGAGATGGGGGTGGGGGGGTCCCAGGTGTCTGATAAAGTCATGGGTCTTGAGACAGTTGTTTCAGTTGTGGACTATCAGCATCATGGAGTGACATCGAGAGGGCAGACGAAGCCAGGCCGTCTCAGTAGAGTGCTGGCGGCCAGTCCCTCACCTGTGCACCCATCCACTCGCACTGCGCTCACGGCCCGCCTGCTCGGCGCCGTTCTACACGCGGGAGAGGAGAGGACAGAGTCCCTGCACCCAGGGGCCGTATGTTCCAACGGGGAGTGTGGCAGGGAAGCAAGAAGCCACACCAGAAGGTAGAGAACTGCCCGCCTGGAGGGACGCCTAGCGGGGCCGGTCGCCGGGAGGAGGCGTGAAGACGGAGGGCGGAGCGGGGGGGAGAGGGGGGGCAGGCAACTTGGGTGCCGCCTTTGCTGGAGGAGATGATGGCCTTTCCCGACCCCGCCAGCGTGGCCTGGACCCTTTCCCGGGTGAAGGTGTGACGGCGGACGGAGGCCGCGCTCCGGGGCCCCGCCGGCCCCGCGCCGCCGGGGCGTCAGGAGGGCTCCGCCTGCGGCCCCGCCTGCCCAGCCGCGCTGTCGCCGCCGCGCGTCCCCGCGGAGCTGTCACGTGGCGACGACACTGCCCCCTGGCCTCAGCGACTGAGATGTCTTGCTGTTGGCGCACAGCGCTGGTTTTGGCTGACAGTGAAACTCACGGACACGGACACGGACACGGGCTGATGAGCTCTGTTCTGAAGTCTAGGCGTCTGGCGTCGCTGCACCAGAGCTGCCCCCGGGCTGGCGCCGGGGAGGGCCTCACTCCACAGCCCGGGCCTCTGGGCCGAAGAGGGGGCGGCAGCTTGCGGGGGGCGGGGGTGGGGAGTGGGCCGGCTCCTCTGCTGGCTCAGGTGATGAAAGACTTCTGGAAAATTAAAAGGCTGATTTCCGTCAGGTGCACGAAGCTTTGCTTCCCTAAGTGTGCATGTGGCTGCTGCTTGGAAGAAGACGTATCTCCCCCCCCAAATGCTTACATTTCAAATTGTTCCACACAACAGGTTGGAATTGGAACCCAATAAACATGTGTCTGTGTTTATCTTTCTTTATGGCCTTTGTTTTAAAGTCCATTTTGTCTGCTAGGAGTATTGCTACCCCCACTTTCTTGCCATTTCCATTTGCGTGAAACATCTTTTTGCATCTCCTCACTTCACCCTAAGTGGTCTCTTGTAAGCACCGCACTGTAGGCTCTTGTATTGTCCAGTCTGCCACTCTGGGTCTTTTGATGAGAGCATTTAGTCCACTGGCATTTAAGGTGATTATTGATAGATACGTGTTTATTGCCATTTTAAGCCTTGTTTTCCAATATATGTATGTGTTAGTTGATCCAACACACGTCTACTGACTGCGTTGTGGTAGAGCTTGGATATGAGGAGGGACACGTAACAGTCCCGTATCAAGTGCTTTACCATCTAATGTGTTGAAAAAGGCTGTTACAAGAAGGGCTGCCTGTGTACCCGAGGAGCCCAGCTCCTAACTTCAAGTCCTTCCTGCTCCAATTACATTTGCCATCAGTGGTGTCTTCATTTAAATTCAGATCTGTCGTGATAACTGATAGGAAAGGGCACTTCCTAGGAATCATGAAATAAGCACCCAGATCTTGTACTTACTAGTGTGCTAATTGTATCCATCAGGAAAGGCTAGCTGCAGTAACAAACAGCCCCCAAATCTCACTGGCTTAACAAAGCAAGCTTTATTTTTTGCTCATGTTGTAGTCCAGGGAGGGTCAGGTGTGTATATAGTGAGGGTGAGGCTGTGCTCCTTCAGTTTCTTCCGTCGTCTCAGGCCTTGAAGGTCACCCCTGAATTCCCTGAATCTGATGGGAAAGACAAAGGAAGGAGAGTGTGGAGGACTAAGCAGAACTTTATGGTCCAGCTGGAGACCTGAGTGTCTCTTCTGCCCACATTCTATCCAGAACTTGGGCACAAGACCACATATAACTTCAAAGGAGATTAGGAAGTATATTTTCTGTGTGTCCAGAAAGAAAAGAAATGAGCTGGTGAGCACACAGACAGTTGTTGCTGGAGAGAAAGCCCGGGAAAGCTGCCTGGATTAAGCACCAGCTACCTGTCATAGCCTTTATGTTAGGTAGGTCCTATAGGGGTAACCAAAAGGGATTCATGCTATTAATCCCCTCACCAGGTTTACAAACCAGTTAGAAGACTAAGAGACACACACAGACCATCGTAACACCAGGCAGTATGTGTTAATTGCCTGAAGTGGGGAAGTGGTATAAAAAGGTATTTTAGGAATTGGTGGGGGAGAAAAAGCCCTTCTGGATACAGGGCAGGTGGCTGATATCTCTACCTGGAAGTGTCCAAAGTACCTTGAATTCCACGTGACCCAAAGTGACACAACAGTGCCCTCCAAACTTGTCCCTTTCTGTGACAGTTCCCGTGGACCAGTGGCATCAAGTCCCAGACCTCCACGTCCCTCGCTTTAAAGCAGGGACACCATGTCGGAGGACTGTGCAAGGGTTCACTCTACACACTTACGAAGCGTCTGCGCTTGCAGTGGTTTCTGTTCTAAGCTCTGGGGATACGGTGTTGAAACAAAAAGACAAAGATTTCTGCCGCATGGAGTTTAATGGGGCTCGTGCTGCTTACGAGCTGTGAGAGTCGGTGCAAGTGCGCATTTGCAGTTTTTCGGCAGTACCCGTGTGATCCCGGCGGGGCGCTGCCATGCCGCTGGCCGGGCTGGGCTGCTGGAGAGCCACGGCCGTCTGCTCCAGGCAGCCGAGCCCGTCGCTGCGTGGTCGCTAGGGTGAAAGCTGCCCGGCAGCAAACTGACACCCGCAATTCAGATCCTCAGCTCTTGCGACTTGGGCTTTGTCTTGAAAGCCACTGTGGCTTGTGTTTCGCTGCAGCTTTTTAGTACAAATGCCATGTTCCTCCTAACTGCGCTGTCTTCTGACGCTTTGGAGGGGAGTGACCTCTCTCAGATGCCTTTGTTACGCCCACTTTGACACAAAGAAACCTTCCAACTTTAGTTTAAAAATGGCCCCCAAATCCAAAAAATCCATCTGGCTGTTGTTTCTGTGTCTTGTAGTGAGAGACAGACAGAAATTTCAGTTACAGAGACGTCATATCCTCTCCCTTGGGGGTCAGGGTCCAAAAGCTGCACATAAAGTTTGCAGAGTCTCATGTTGACAAGACTGCCCTTGAAAGTCCCTGAGGAAGGGCCGTGTTGGGGACTGCTGCTGTCTCTCAGGGGTCCAGTCCTGTGGGTTCTTCTATCCTTTGTTTTCAGCTGATCATCTGATGGAATCGTCTCCTGTTCATAGAGGATGTTGACAGAGTGAAGTGCCTTCAAGCAGCAGAATCACAGCCAAGGAGCTGAGGCTGTGGGAGGGTGCGTGGGGGTCTGTGCTCTCTGGGTGGACAGGCAGCCCTTCTCTGGCACTGTTTCAACGCTCCTCACCCAGCTGTGCAGTTGAATTTGTATGGCCGCTTGTGCATGGCACACAGCACTCACGGCTCTCCCTCCTTATCCCTCTTCTTGGAAGCTTCAGGGTTTTGTTGTTTGGCTCCCAGGACCCTTTCCAGAACCAAGTCCAGGTCCAGCTGATGAGGAAGGGGTGGAGATGCAGGTGGAGAGGCTCAGGTAGAACAGTGACTGACTACAAAGGGCGGGTATCCGTTCTCACAAGAACACAGCAGACTTCAGAGGACTGAATGTTTGCTGGGAGGAGGACAGACCTGGAATGTGAAATTTTGGGATCGTTGCTCTGTGTCTTGCAATATGAATGGCCCCTTTGATGTTGGTAGCAGAAGGGGCAGTAGTTCCTCTCTGCTCTGGGGGGAAAGGGGACTACTGCAATGGGGGGCGGGGGATCTTTGCAATGGGGGGAGGGTATTATTACAGTAGGGGGAGGGGAAGTTGCAATAGGGGACGGGGGCTGTTAAAGTTGGGGGAGGGGACTGATGCAGTTGAAGGAGGGGCTGTTGTTGGGGAGGGGCTGTTGTTGGGGGAGGGGACTGGTGCAGTTGGGGGAGGGGCTGTTGTAGTTGGGGGAGGGGGGCTCTTGCTGTAGGGTGAATGCTCTGAGCATGCGTCTACAAGTGTCTCAAGGGTTCACCAGAGAGGGTTCTTCTCTTTTATAGGGAGGAGTAAACATAGCTAGGAAGAGCCCGCCGGGGGGAGGTGGGCTCCAGGCTAGCTGTGTGGGGCGGGAGGCTGGAGAAGGTCTTCCCAGAGCCCAGCCTGTTCTCACGGGCTCTGTTTGCTGCTCAGGCTGGGGCCGAGCCGGAGTTCCGGAGGAGAGGGTCTGCGCCACAGTTCGGTTAACAAGCCTCCTGTCCTGACGGATCAGGGAGGACCAGCGTGCCGCTAAGCATTTATGAGGCAAAGACGGGACTCTGGAAGGTCTGTGAGTGGCGGTGTCGTAGGAAATCAAGCGGAACATCCGTGACTCTGACCCAGGCCACCTGGGGAGGGACTGGAGGTAAGCCATTCCCCCAGCACGAAAGGGGTGTTTCTTGACTTTGTTTTCCAGGACCACCAGACTCAAGTCAAGTTCCACATTGTCATTAAAACACTTCCAGGGCTGAAACGGTCTCAGAGTTTAGTTTGATCTTCTCACTTTGCAGATGGCAAAACTGAGGCCCAGAAGGATTTTTTTTTCACCAGATTCATGTACGTGGTTCAGGTCAAAGGAAGCACGTGCCAGAGGCTCCCGACACCCAGTACTGCCCTTCTACACGTGGTGACGGCGCATGGAGTCACGTGAGATTCAAAGGAGGTAAGTCTGAAGATTCTCTGGTAAGTTGAAGGCCAGACGTAAAGCAAGCTCACGGCGCCTGAGCCGGGCGCTCAGCTCCGCCTCGGCCCCAGGCCCCCCCTTCTGCTTGCTGCTTCTCCGGGGCACTCACCTCCTGACATAATTTGTTTACTCATTGTGCTACCTTACGGCCTGTCTCTCTGCACCAAAATACAAGTTCTGTGAGAGAAGGGGGTTTGGTTTTCTGTTTTGTTTCCTAGTGAATCTTTAGCGCCTAGAATCATTCTTAGGGGTTAGACGCCCGGAAAAGACGCGCTGAAAGATCAATAAGCCCAGGGCGTCTTGAGACGCAAACCCCTTCACCGCAGCTGTCGGGTGGGTGCACCCCGTCCCCCGGCCGGCGTTTACGGGACGCCTTCAGAGCTGCAGGAGTCCTGCCAGGAGCCGGGGATCCTGCCAGGAGCCGGGGATCCGGTGACCCTGCGGGCAGGGAGTGGGGCGCCAGCTACTCACTGGTGAACACGTGAAATCTCAGGGAGGGACCCAAACACGGCAGAGGGTTAAGTAAGGGGGCTTCCCGCTTAGGCTGGGGTTAGGGTGGAACTCTCTGGGGCAGCGTTTAGGGCTGGAGGGCAGACATGTTAAACCACCAAAAGAAGCCCTCAGGGAACAGCCCGCAAGAATCAGGTTTCCCTGGGATTCACATTGGCATAATGTTTTATCTGTTTCTAAAGGCTCTTTCATCATTATCACCTCATGCCTCCAAGGGTTAGGTTTTGTTATAAAGTGTCTGCCTGATTAGAAAGGGCTATAAAGTTTTCCTTGAGTCTAGAATCCCATCCTTCCTGTTTCTATGAGCAGGGGACAAGAGAGCTAACCTTTGGAATTTCTGTTTTAATTTGCATCAAAACCTAGCTTTCTAATGAATAACAATAAAAGGCAGTAAACAGATAAAGGCAGGTCTGATGCATAAATGTTTTTTCCCCTCTCTCTTCAGTATAGGGCTAGAAGACATAATATATGATCTGCACTTACTTTGATGTTGGAGAGGGGCTAGCCTGGTCGGATCTCATCGACTCAAAATAAACCCAGCTTAATGATGACACCACTGTAAGTTTTAAGTATATATTCTGTCTGTAGAGAAGAAAGGGAGAATCAAAATTAGTTTTAATGACAAAGTCAGGAAGAGGTTGAATCGGTTGATGCATAAATGAGACTGTCACTAAAAATATGTTCAAAAGAAGCTTCAGGGTAATAAGAATGCTCATAAAAGCTTTCTGATTAGTGTCAGACTAGAAGAGAACAGTATCTTTAAAATAGGCCACACTTTAGTTTCTGCATATCTGTCGCATCAAACCTGGACATTTTAATAAAACATTTATAAATATATGAAATATTTAAATTGATACAGTGAAACCTGTTTCCTGTGGAATCCCCGAGTTGCCACCAACAGGTCCGTGCAGTGATCTCTAAGCTATGTTTGCAACAATGAGCCTGAGGCACTGTCAGAAATTCCTTTATCCATTCACCACGTGTTTGCGGGGTTCCTGCTGTCTGCTGTATCTGGGGGTACAGAAATAGAGGCCCCCATCCCTGCCCTTGGAAAGCTCACTGTTGCAGGTCAGCAAATGACGTCAGACTTGTTGAGTGCTATGTGATCATGAAAAGAAATCTGGTGTTATATTGGCTTACACCCTTGACAAAGTGATGTGTGAGTGTGTGAGTCTACGAAAATGAAATGACCATGGCTGTCCGCACCTTGAGGAGCCCAGGCCTCGCCGACGGGCAGGCTCCCTGCGGCCGCCGAGACCCGAGCTGTCCTCTCAGGCTGGTCCAGGGCTCCTCCAGAAAGGAGGCTGCAGGCCGCAGTGTGTGAGGACTTCTAGCCATGCTGATGAAGGCAGAAGGGACTTGCAGGACTAGCAGACTTACACAAACAGTTGAAAACTACATAAGCCTGTTTATGGTTTTATTTTTAATGAAAGCGTCTGTCTGTGGTTTTCAGAGGCCACACAAGCGTTCTTTCCACCTGCTCCCCCTTCCCCGCCCCGCCCCTCCTCCCCGCCCGCCCATCCTCCGCCCCGCCCTTCCCAGCCCCGCCCCGCCCCTTCCCAGCCCCGCCCCGTCCCCGCCCGCCCCTTCCCAGCCCCGCCCCCGCCCCGCCCCGCGTGCTTACAAGGGCTCAGCAGCACTTTCACCCAAAGGACGAGTCAGAGGAAAAGGCGGATGGGTTCCGGGCAGGGCGCTCGTGTCCGTGTGACTAAAACCCGGCAAGAAACCCTGAGAGTCTGGAAGGAACTGGAGCGCGGATGTTGCTCACGACCTTCCCCAAACCAAGTAAGAATTAAAAACAGAGGCCGAGTAATCAATCACATAAGCTGTCACTACTTTCGGGCTTCGTATTTCAAAAAGTGATTTAGATGTTAGCCGTCCAGGCGACCGAACACTGTTTCTTTCCATAGGGCTTTCCCTGGCGGAAGCGCACAGAGGAGACCAGACAACAGATAACGCGACAGAGGGCGTGCGGGCTGCTCCCCTCTGGGCTTCACACCGCCTTCCAGAAGGGCATGTGGGCACGTGACTAGTTTCTCTCAGGCCAACTGGGTACGTGTTCTTCTTAAAGTAATCATATTTTAAATTCGTGTTGCAGTTGAAATTTTTGAAGCCCTTTCAGGAGTGAGTATCGTGGCCCCTGAATTGGGAGGCAGGTGTATGGGCCACGTTCCTAGCGCCTATAAACTTGATGCTTTCCCATCTGCCCTTGTGCGTAATCCAGACACCACCCAGTGGTGTTCCAGACGCGTCTGGTCCCGGGCCACCCACTCATACGCCGGTCGCCTCGCCTTGGTCTCTTGCCTCCCTTATGGCCCCTCTCCCGGATCTCGGCGGGGAGTCCTGCTCCCAGGGGCACGTTTTTTAAAATACAAACCAACCAGTCCAGAGTCTGCATCCTCAACGGTCTCCCTTATCAGGCCCTCACATCCCGGGCTGCTGTTCACCTGCCCTAATTACCCCAGAGCCAGACACCAGACAGCAAGGACCACCGCCACGCCCCAGAGCTGCTGAAATTATTCAGACTAGCCAGCCCTAAGCCTGCCTCCCCTACTTCGCCTGTTCCTTCCAGTGGAAACCAGAGAAGGGTTCTTGCACACAGTTTCTCCCTCTGCCTCATGTCCAAGCCTGGAGATTGCCCCTGTGGCCCTGTGGCGGGGCGCCTGCTCCCTCTCCTGGAATCTGTGAGTGGCGTGAACTGTCCTTTCAACGGCAGTTGTCTCCTGATCTGTGGGTCTTCTCTTTCCTAGAAATAACAAAGTCTATTAAAACACAGGACAAGTAATCTAGCAGAGGCTGGGGATGGAGGCCTACAAGGTGCAGACTTGGCTGCAAAATTTTGCAATAGGTTTTTCCGTCTTCGAGCCCCAGGCTTCGTCCCTGCACGACATTCTGGTGGGATGTGGAGTGAAGTGAGGGAAAGATGTGCCTTGTCATTCCTCAGGCTCTGTCTGCCCACTTGTCTTGGTTGGGCGTTTCCAGTCCTTGGTCGGGACATTTTTAAAACTGTAGTTACAAAGCACTAGTACGTCACAGTCCCTGATTTCCCGATTATGAGCAGACCTCTTTCCACTGAGCTGCTGTTTGTGACTGCCAAGACTTTGAAAGTGTTTGACTTCAGCTTTACTTCCCGCATGCTGGGTCCACATGTGTCTGTTTGACTGTTTCCTAGGCTTAGCGCAACGTCTTGCACAAAGTAGGTATTGGCTGGATGGTAGCTGAACAAATCAGTGGATGAATCATTCAGCTATTGAACCTAGCTGTCTCAAAGCCACCCAAAGTTTATAAGGGTTGGCTGCAAAGGACTCCATGGGTTTCTATGGTAGGCTGAGTAATGGGGGCCCCACAAGGTATCCGTCTTTGAACCCCTGGAACCTGTGGCTGTTACCTTACATGGCAAAAAAGGTGTGATTTCACTTTGCAGATGTGATTAGGTTAAGAATCTTGAGACGGGGGCAGTGTATAGCTCATTGGTAAAGCACTTGCTTAGCATGCACACAGTCCTGGGTTCAATCCCCAGTACCACCCTCAAAAAAAGCCCACCTAATTACCCACCCCTCCCCCCAAAATCTTGAAATCAGGAGAGATTATCCCGCATTATTTGGGGCCCCTAAATACAATCACAAATGTCAACAGAAAAGAGGCATAGGGAAATGACAGCACAGAAGAGTGGGAGGCAATGTGACCAAGGAGGCAGACATCAGAGTGATGTGACCGCGACCATGGAACACAAAGGAACTTGGATACGGCAAAGAAGCGTTTCCCCCAAGAGCCTCCAGGGGGGAGCGTGGTCCTCCTGACAACTTGATGTCAGACTTCTGGTCTCAGGAACTGTGAGAGAAGACAGTTTTGTTGTTTTAAGCCCCTAAATTTGTCATAATTTGTCGCAGCAAACTCAGGAAACCAGTATAGTCACTGAGGAAAACTTTCGGGTGTTCCTTTCTGGAGAACTCTAAAAAAAGCAAACAAACAAAAAAAAAGAAAACAAAAAAACCCAAAACACCACGGTCACACACTGGAGTGGCCAGGTGACAGGAACCAGATTTGATGGTCTCTAGAAGTTCCTTTCTAAGAACTTTTCTTTGATTCTAAGGGAAGCTTGGTTACTGGGCTTCAGTTTCTTTCCTCGGGTAAATGACATGGGTGCGCTTGCAGGAAAGGCAGGCAAGGGCGCAGACATACTTGGTCATATCTAGAGCTCCTGGAGGCTCAGGGTGTCCCGGCTGCCATCACTGTTGGTCCATTCTCATGACTGCCAACTATCACTCAGACAAAAGGGAGGAAAGGACATGCTGTCATTTCGCAGGGGTTGCATTTCTGTGTCTACTGAGCTAGCGTTGGAGACAATGGATCAGAGAGCTCGTTGACCTGGGGGGCGATGTTTGAAGGTAAAGGAGATACGAAGGGGATTTTTAATAAAACCTTAGTCAGTCTTGGTGATGAAATTAGCATTTTGTTTTGTGTGATGTTTTCCTGCTTTTTGGGATCAATTAGCATATTAATAGATCACTGATGATTGTTGCTGTTGTTTTGAAAATCAGTTCAAGTAAGATGAGCAGAAGTGTCTCAAATCTTGATAAAAAAAAACTGAGCCTTAAATGTGAAATAAACTTAAGGAAAGTGCAGCTTTGGGTAATCATTTGGGTATGAATTGTTAGAATTCTTGGAGTCAGAGTCACAAATATGTCCAAATAATGTCCTGTATTTTCTTGTCTCCTAGGCAATTATTAGAGCACCTTTGAGTTCTTTTTTGAAAAAAATCGATGTCTTATGTAACAAGCTGGCAGTTAAGAAGACAGAACATATGACTCCTTCACCCCCATTTAAGAAAAACACAATTTGGTCACATAGATGGTGTAGAATGTAAAACTCCACAGAGAAGTACACCTAGCCTCAAGGGACACGGAGTCCATATACAGCGTGTTAGCGAAGTTTACTGACACAACTTTGATGCATTATATTTCTTTCTTTAATATAGAATTTTACGTAAACTTCTTTTACAGGACACCCCCCTCACCAGCAAGCTGAGTTGCTAGGTTATCACTTGGTCTCATTGTATCTTCAGCTTCTATTCCGTGTCTAGGTTTCATCCAATATCTGCAAAGATGCCGTATCTAGCAGAGTTTAACCATTCTCCATCTAAAGAAGCTCTTACAGAGGACAGCCAGCTGTGTCCCCCTTACAAGGGAGGTCAACTAGTGCCTCTCCTCTCTTAAGGCAGGTTTATTTCTGATTCTGACATCTGCAGGACACATTGTGCCCAGTCAGGTGGCGTCTGAAAGGTCTCCGGGGGAATCCAGCTTACTTTCCTCCCTCCAAGCCAGGTCTGGTGGGAACTTGGTGTTTCAACATGTGCTTTTCATGAGCTTTGTTTTACCTTTCTGGAATTCCCTCGGGAAGTTAGCCTGTGCCTTAAAAACGTAAGCAGGTGGCCAAGAATTTATATACTTTCTCAGCCAAGGGAATTGACTTGTTTAGTAACACTTCTGTATTATCATTGCCAGTGGGACGAGTGATGTGGGCAGAAAGTACCTCCTAGGTTTCTGGTGCGTGACTGTGGTGCTCGCTGAGGAAGACAGCACGAGGTGAGGAAGGCTCCCTGGAGAAGGTGCTGGCTAGGTTCGGATGTGTTTGGTTTGCACGTCGAGAAGAGCTGGAGCCCTGCAAGTGGATGCGAATGCCTAGGGGTGGACTGCAGGGTGAGACGTAAGGTTGTTTGCCACCGAATCCCGAGGCGCATCCACAGGCCAGGACGGAGGGGGCGTCCAGGCCAGAGTGAAAGTGACCAAAAAAGGGAAACACTGTGGAGAGCCTGCTGTGTGTCAGACATGGTGCTGAGAGCTGGGCATTGAGAGAGGCCTCGCCGAAGAATAAAGCTGAGAGTGTTTAAATGATAGAAAATAGTCAGACAAATGCGTCTTGGGCACGGAGGCCACTGGTGACTTTAGGAAGAGCCGCTCAGTGGGGCGGTGGGAGCCGAAGCCAAATGATAGAGGCTTGAGGATGAAGTGGGGGATAAGCAAATGGGGCGACGAGCGTAAACAGCCTTTTGAGTGATTTGCCTATGACTGAGGAGGACAGAGTTTGGATGGTAGGTGGAGGGGCTCAGGAAACAAAGGGGGAGATGGTGTCAGCAAAATGGTGAAGGAAGGAACTCTGAATTCTACCCTCCGTAAAAACAGTGAGAAGCTGGCAAACGTAGCAGAATCAGTATTTTGGGAGCTCTGGAAGTGAACCAAATGCTTGCAGCAACGTGGGGAGTGCTTGCATAAGAGAAGTGCAGATTCTTGCTAATAACGGGTAGCTCTGTGGCATTTTAACTTCCTCATGTCTTTGGAGGTTCCCAAGTCAAGTGCCAGGGTACCAGGATAAGGATGGTCTCTGACGTGAACACTGAAATAGCCAGCAAGGATGGCAGGTGCTGAGATGGGGAGTGAGACAGGGTCTGATGTTAAAATGTACTCTTCCCATTTAGATTTGAGTTTTTACTTCATGGCAGGTGACGTGGAGCCACAGAAGTTTCCTAGGATTCCGAAAACCAGGCTGACTTGGATTTATCTAAGAAACCTTAGCTAAAAAGCAGGGGTCCCAGGGCTGGCAGCGGTTTTATTTTTTATTAAATTCATCGCACTTCATTACCAATCAAAAGCACACCTTTGCATACTTCCTTTGCCGTCGCCATTGTGTCAGGTACCGTGTGGGGTACCAGGGAGATCTAAAACGCGGTGCCTGGGGTCAAAGCTTAAATCTGAGTTTGAGAAACATAAAAGCAACACACGTGAGATATAAAACAAGGAATCACGCACACTAAATTTTGTGATCCAGACTCTGGGTCCTAAAAGCGTTTGAAGAAGGAAGAGACCAACAGTGGGTATTAAAGACGACGCAGAGAAACCGTGACAAGCTGAGGCTGGATAAATGGGTATGATTTGGAAAACGGCTAGGGAGGAAGAAACGTGTTACTGGTGGAACGAATCACCTAAAAGAAAGCCCAGCAGTGCAGGTGAACATGGTGTGTTTATGTACGGAAAGAACGTGACTGGACCAGAAGGAAGGGCACGTGTCGCCTTTAGAAGTTAGAGTGGGCAGTGGGAAACAAAACGAGAGCTCATGAAACAAAGAGTAACTTCGCATGACGAGCAACACAAATTTAGTTAAACTTTACTTTTCCCCTACATCAAAGTAATGCAAGCATGACTGTACTCTTAATTTTTCAGAGATTAAAGTTTATCTGTAAGCTTTATCTTTCTTTTCTTCACTTCATTATAATGAGTTTAAACAAAAATCTTCTGTAAACTTTAATCTTTCCCAATTTAAGCCACTCTTGGTTAAGCAAATGTCTCACATTTCTCCTCACTTACAGGACGGCTTCCTCCCCGACTCCACATAAGCTGAAACAGCAGCAGACACGCCGTTTTGGTTCCATGTCCCATCTGGTGATCGTCTCTGCCCTCCTTCGAGTGGACTGCCTTTTCCCTAAACTCTTCTTAAAAACGCTGTGGACTTATGTACCCCAAACTCCTCCAGAAACAAGGAATGCTTCTAAGAAGATGAAATGCATAATCTTTGCTGAGGGTTCACATTAAAGTTACGTGTTCAGAGTATTCCAACACCTGGCCAAATAGTAACTTGATTTTCCACACTCAGTCCCGAAATGAGGGAAAATTGACCATTTCCCACGTCACTTCACCTTCTGTTCTGCATTCATCGTTTTTTCTCTTGAACAACCTCTAAGCAAAGGTCCCAAGAGGATGCGTTTTAGCAAAAATACTCTTTAGAACTGGATTGTTTGAGACTTGCGTGCAGCGTAAGGGAACAGCTTGCCTTAGAGCGGCGCACTCTGCTCACTCTGGAAGTCTCCCTGCCGAATTAAGAACAAACAATAATGAGCAAATTGTAGCTGGAGCTTATTATGCACATATTTCTTTCTTAATTAGAAAGTGCCCAACTGGGACAAATCATGTGACTATCCACAGAATAGACTTTTTTGCACCAGTAATTTTACTTTAAATCGTTCGTCAAAGCTGTTATTCCAGTCAGTGTGACAAAACGGCATGGAAACCCCAGGGGCATAGACGGCTTGTCCGCCTGTTTCCCTGACGGAAAGGATGCTGTCTGGTAGCTCTGCACATCAGGAAAACGCACTTCCTGCAGAAGTTCAAAACTCTAGTCTGAGTACTGGCCGTTGTAATCTGACAAAAGGCTATAAAACCAGATGTTGAGGCTGCCCAGAATGGTTCTCACTGGTGTCTGGCTTTTAATCCTGTCTCCATGGGTTCTATTCTGTGGTTGCCCAGGGCACCCAGTAGTACTGACAACTGATGTAACAGAGCTAAAAGCTTGAAATTAAAAGCCTGAAATCCAATTCTATTATTAACATGCTATGTAATCTTAAGCAACTCCTCAATCTCTCAGAATCTCATCAAAAAATAAGGATAATTGTAGTTAATTTTTAGAACTATTAGGATTGTTAGAAACACTAAAAGAGGTATAATTATACTTAGGGCAGTGTTTGATACTTAATAGAAATATAGTTAATGCTTCATAATGAAACTGACTTCATTAAATCATTCAATAAATATTTATTATGGGTCTAGCTGGGGCCAGGGGCTTACCTAGTTACTTGGGATGTCAGCAAATAAAATAGCGAAGTCTTGTTCTGTTGAGGTTTGCGTCTGTGTGAAAGTGTATGTGTGAGTGTGCATGTTGTTTCCCTGCATAATTAGCAAGTAAACAAATAAGTTATTAGGTAGTGGTTTGTACTATTTTGGGAAAAAAACCTCAAAGGATCTACGTGGAGTAGAGGGTGACAAAAACAGGGTATATTTTTAAGATGTAAAAAATAAGAAGAGAATTTTTTTTTTTTTTTTTTTTTTGCCTGGGATAAAAAGAAAAAGAAAGGCACAGAAGGAAATGAAATCCTGGGAGGACGTGGTGGGTGGAGTTGATACAGATTATAGAGTCTCACAGTTGTTTTAAAGGCTTTGATTCTTCTTTGAGCAGTAGTTTTAGGCAGTGGAGTGATGTGATATGATTTACATCTTAAAAGGGATGCTTTTGCTGCTACAGAGTGGACTGTACCAGAGCGGTTTTTGATTACTGATTTAATATCTTATTAAAAGTATGTTCAGATTTTCTATTTTTCTTGCATCAGTTTAGGTAATTTATGTATTTATAATAATTTGTCCTTTTTTCTAGGTTATTTAATTGATTGGCATATAATTGTCCATAGTATTCTCTCATAACTCTTTGTATTTCTGTAGGTTTGGTAGTAGTGTCCTCACTTTATTTGCTGATTTCAATTGTTTGCATCTTGTCCCTAATTTTCTTAATCCAGGTAAAGGTTTGTCAGTTTTGTTGGTCTTTTCAAAGAAACAGAGTTCGTGTTCTCTATTCTTCTTTTCCCCCCTTTTCCCCCCATTTATCTCTGAGTAGACCATTAATTATGCATGGTGCTGAGTTAGCAAGGAATTATTGTTTAAAGGGATCTAGGCACAGAAAGTTGTCTTGGTAAGCTATTTCAAGCATTATGGGAGAAATAATTCCTTTTTTATAAAGCTGTTTCTTAATGTAGAAAAGATAAGAAATGATTTTTTCTCTTACAAAAATACACAATGTTGATACACAAATAAATACTAGAAATGCCTACATAAATTATTAGCAATTATGATTCCAAGGCATATTAAAATCCAAAGGCAAAGCCTCCTACAATATGGTGAACACAGACTATAACTGAAACTGAGCAGGACCCTGCAGGGCCTTCCTGGGACCAGATCTCCCCACCTCCTTGTCCCCTGACTCTTGCTTGTAGAAAAGCTTTAGCCTCCTAGGCCTTCCCCAAGTTCCAAAGAACATATTTAATCAGAGAAATGAAGAAATGAAGAAACAAAGGGAAGCAGTCAAGCAAGACAAAATCATAATTGTTTAGCCATAAACAAAGTCAAGGACCCTTAGTTCCTCCTCAAGGCTAGAGATTATATTCTGAGTCATATGTTTGAGTTGTTCTGCAGGTACTAAAACTCCCACCAGATGGAGGAAGTTGACTGAATGCTGACCTGAGTATGAAGACCTCAGACCAGCTGGAACAAGAAGGTTGATGAAGCTGACTCCTGAAACACCACCTGGTTACCTCAAAGCCAAGCAATCAGAAGAACGTCCATGAGTTTGATCACGCACCCTGTGGCCCTCTCCCTCACCTTGCCTTTAAAAGCCTCTTCCCCGAAAACCATTGGGGAGTTTGGATCTTTGAGCACGAGCTGCCCATTCTCCTTGCTTGACACCCTGCAGTAAATGCTGTGCTTTCCTTCACCACGACCTGGCATCAGTAGATTGGCTTTGCTGTACATTGGGCAAGCAGACCCAGGTGTGGTTTAGTAACATAATGATGACTCACTACAAATCAAACAAGCGTTTGTGTTCATAAACATGGAGACATTAACTTCTAAAACTCACCACCCACCCCGAGAAAGGTAACAGTCAGAACAGTAGTATAGCTTCGTAACATCAAGATTAAATGCAAAGCTGAGTCTGTAGAGACCATTAACATTAGCATCAAATTAAGAATCGATGTCATCACTGTTACATAAACATTAGCTTGGAAGTTCTGTCTTCTACAATAAGACATGGAACAGAAGTAAGTATATAAAATATTGGCAAGGAATAAAACTGATCACTTTGTAGTTGAAAAATTTTTTGACTAAAAACGTCAAAGCAATCAATTGAAAATGAAAAAATATGAGGTATGAACAAAGGAATGAGTTCACATTAAAAATCAAATGGATTACTGTATGTCAAGAATGACTAGTTAGAAAATATAACAAAAATTTAAAAGACACACTTCAATGTAGCTACAATACATAAAGTGCTTAGTAGACTCTTAGTCACTTCCTGGGTCCCTTGGATGTTGCTATTGGCAGGGTGTGCGTTCCCAGGGCCCTACAGGGAGCAGCGCTCCACAGAGATGCTGCAGAGTGACACAGCGACTTGGGGAGGCAGTCTCGCAATTTATATTAAGAGTCACTAAAATATTCATGCCCATTTATTATACTAATATTACATCTAGGAATTTGTCCTGAAGAAATAATCCAAAGTGTAGGAAATGTTACATGCAGAAAAGTTTCTAGTTCCCCAAAAGTAAAATAAAAAATTATCAAAATCCTCAGTAGTAGGGGAATAATTAAGCAAATACAGTTCCTTCTTATGATGGAATATGATCTGATTGTTAAACTCTGTGCTTAGAAACCCCATCTTCCAACTGGCTTGAAAAGGTTCCTATTAGATGGAATTATAATTGAGGTCCAAATAGTCCCCATCAAATTACGTATTTGCGACCGAGAAAAAAGAGGTTGCAGAAGGGCTCTTCCCCACTGCATCCGACGCTGATTAGTCTGACTGATTATAACGTTGACTCCTTTGCAAATTTGCAAGGCATGGAAGAGTCTGTGCAAGTGACAACAGGACAGATAGCTTTCGTTGGTCACTCAGCGGGAGGGTTCACCTAGAATAAGCTTTGGGAGCAGGAGAGAACCAAGGTAACGTGTCAGATACACTCGGCAGGCACCAGCGCACGCAGCGTGAATCCCATTGTGGTGGAAAGGTCTATTTTTACATTTCCTCTCATTGTTCCTGTTACCTAGTCCCTGCATAATACTTCTCATCAAAATTTCAAGGTACTTTGCAAATTGCGGCTCTGCTTTGAACTTAATTGCTGTGTGGTGACAGTTAAATAAAGGCTTGGGAAGGAAAAGGACATTTGCTTCTCTCTGCGCGACAATGCTGTGATCATTCTCTGGAAGCAATCACCTCTTCTTGCTCACTTCAACTCCCCTCTTCCTTCACATCCTCTTTATCATCGCAGAAATAGTTCCTTGGGTAAAGACGTCTATTTTAGATACCGTTATGATCCCAGATGTGTTCCTGTACATGAGAAACTTGCTATTCAAGAATATATACATACAGCAAGAATCAGGAAAAGTAGCAAGAAAACAAACAGGGACTTTTTGGCATGGCTCTCAGGGCTGCCACTGCTGCTCCTGGGACTGGGAGGGGAGCAATGGCCCGTCACCCAGTGAGGGCCCCGCCCAGCCCCGCTGAGCTCCCGCCCTGTGCAGGACATTGAAACGTGCTGCCGACACGATCTGATTTTAACTCTCAAACACTGCATGAACTAAGTATTATTAAGAGCCTCATCATCCTTACTATTCAGGTGAAAAAACTGAACCGCAAGGAAGGAAAACCAGCTGCCATAAACCACGCAGCTTGTAAGCAGAGTAACTTGGGGGTAAACCCAGGTCTCTCTGCCTCCAAAATCTGAACTGACAGCTCAGTGAACACATTTTTTTGTCTTTCTTCTAGAGCGTTAGTGTTTAAAATATTTTTTTTTAATTAAAAAAATTTAAAGCTGTTTCTGTGTGGCCTTCCTACCACTCGATCTTCAACCACCCAGGTATTTTTTCAACTTAACTTGAGTGCCTGGGAAAATATGGCAAAAACTGCCTGCCTGGTTTAATCAGTTTTAAACCTGGAGCTGGCTGACGGCTTGCGTTAACTCCGCTGTCCCCTCCATCCTCTGGCCTCCGTGGGCTTCCATGTTTTAGGAAGTTTGAGAGCTCCTCACTTCCTGCTGTAGCAGACATCTGTCGTCTCCCCAGCATTGACGGTTTCTCTGTTCTCCCGCCAGCCTCAATGCCCCAGTCCAGCTGCAATTCCAAGTCTTGGCTGCAGGGGACTTAAGCCCACTGGTTATTCAATCCCCCTGGGACAGGGACTGGCTCAGATGTGGGCACATGAGCCAGTCAGACTCACAGAGACGTGAGAGAGACCGGCCTTAGGGAAGGGGAGATGTCTCACCTCCTGGGGCAGCCGTTGGCAGAGTCTTCCTTGTTCTGGGTGGTGTGGGGTGAGGGTGCGGGGCTCAAAGCTGCTGCAGCCGTGCGCCACCAGCGGGAGAGTCCATGGAGCTGCCGAGGACACACCTGACGTGGGGAGTCACGGCAGAGAGAGGGAGAAGCCAGGGCCACTGGTGACATCATTCCAGCCGCTGCACAAAGTCTAATCTAAGCAGTGTGTTTGCTTCCAGACTTTTAAAGTATGTGAACCAATAAATTCTCTGTATTATGTGCATCATGCATGGGTTTCTGCCACTGGCACCTAACTGATAAAACTGCTTTCTAGATTTCTCTAGAAAGACAGTCTTCATGAAAGACACTTTTGTTACTACAGTTACTCACCTTAAAGGAGTTCAGAGCTGCTATTCGCAGGAAGGGTAATAATTAACTGGAATAGTATTTCTGTTTGAAATATTGGAATTTATGCCCATTTTAGGATTAGCCGAAACCAGTTTTTATTTCAGTAGTTGCTACTGAAACACGTTCTCTAAAGACGGCGGAGTCGGCATGGACCTACAATTACTGACAGGCTTCTGGTTAACTGAGGTTTATCATAAACAATAATTTCAGCTCTTTCATTGCTGAGAGCCCCGTGAGACCACAGAACGCCCCTTCTTCTGTCTAGAGGGTCTCCGCTCAGCCAGCCGCTGTGTTTACTGAGACTGAGGGTGAATTGTTTAACCTTTTGATACCATTTTCTGTAATTCTAGGGTGATATTTGCACATGTCCTTGGCCTTTTTTTTTTTTTTTTATAAACTATACAAAGCTTATTCCAGAATGTTAGTAAATGTGGAAAAACAACGAGCTGAGGGCAGACTGGCATTTTTCACTAGTTAGGGGGCCATTTAAAATGCAGTGTATCCTGCAAACAGCCTTCAAACCATTTGGTTACAAACACTGTGACATAAAAAAGTGAGCTTAGCATTGCCTTAATATCTTATTTATTGCCATAGAAGGAATTTTTTTTTTAGAGATGAATTTTACTGGCTTTGAACTAGGCTAGAGACATTAAAGCCCTTTGGGGAAAACAGCTCCCATTAAAAGCAACAAGATGTGCACCGTGGAACACAGTGTGGTGTAGAAATAATTCAGAGATTTGCAGCCAATTAAGCTCATCATGAGTTACTTCAAAGAGTCAGTAGGGAGCCCAGAGAGGTACAGGGAGGTTTTAAACCTTCATAAGGAGAGCTGGGCAGCCTGCCGGGGAGTTTGGTATGTTTTCTAGTCTTTCGGGAAGTGGGAGAAAGAGTGTATCATTTACACGCTGATGGGCGTCCTGACAACGTCCTGACTCAAAATATCACCTGGACAATTTGCTTCATTTTCCACTGTGGACTCTTTTCTTCAGAAGGTAGCCAGAAATCGGGTAGGTTTTGCCCGAGAAAGGGAGCGAGCAGAGGCCTCCCCTGCGAAGCCCGCGCCGCCGTGGGGCAGCGGCAGCCGGAGCCCGGAGCCGCGCGGGCACCTGCTCCCCGAGGGCTTCCGCCGCGGGCGCCCCTTCTGCCGCCGGGCAGAGATGGGGCCGGCCGGCCGGCTTCCACCGGGAAGCGGAGGCAGATGGTTACTGCGAGAAAGGCAAGACTCTCCTGAAGTGGTCTTAACTGCTACCTGCGTTACCTAGTTTCACGAAGGCCGTGTTGGAAGAAGAAGATGCTGTTTAGAACGTGACGAACTTGGCAACGAGGAAGGGAAGACGTGACCGAGAGGCCCCGGCGGCGCAGCGCTGCGCCGCTTACTTATCCCGAGTCCCCCAGAGTTACGGCATTAATTCAGTACCTTGTAATAACCTGGAGAGAAAAAGAGTATGAAAAGGAATATATATATATATATATAACTGAATCACTATGCTGTACGCCAGAAGCTAACACATTGTAAATAGACTATACTTGAATAAAATAAAAAAAAAAAAAGTTTAAAAAAAATGGCTCTCAAAAATAAAATAAAAGCCTGACAGTAGAGCTGGTCTGGTCCCTGGGTAAGAGGGGCAGGCAGAGAGGTAAGCATGTGAAGACTGCGGCGGGGAGGATGGCTCTCTGGCGGCCCTGCAGGGCCAGCGCACAGGGGACATCCAGGGCTCAGGGCTGGAGATAGGAACTGAGAAGCCAGTGGGGCCCTGCTGGTTAGGACATGATGAGCATTCAGAGAAGTAAGCATTTTAATCAGAAAGTCACCAGGGAATTTTAAGTGAAGTAACGACATGGACAAATGTTTTCAAATGAACTTTATGTTTTAGGGCAGCTTTGGATTTACAAAAAATCATGAAGATAGTTCAGGAGTTCCCATGGTCCCTGCTCTTGGTTTCTCCTGCTGCTATCTTACAGGACGATGGTACATCTGTGTTGTACTTATAAACAACACATTATTATTTTAACAGGTTGTATAGTTTTCCATGGGTGTATATATTATAACTTACTAACCTAGGCTTCTTTTTTTAAATTTTATTTTATGGAGTTATAGTTAGTTTACAACGTTGTGACAATTTCCAGAGCAGAGCACAATTTTTCAGTTATACATGAACATACATATAGTCATTGTCACATTCTTTTTCACCGTGAGCTACCGCAAGATCTTGTATATCTTTCCCTGCGCTATACAGTATCATCTTGTTTATCTATTCTATATCTACCTGTCAGTATCTACAAATTTCAAACTCCCAGTCTGTCCCTTCCCACCTCCTTCACCCCGGCAACCACAAGTTTGTATTCTATGTCTATGAGTCTGTTTCTGTTTTATATTTAAGTTCATTTGTCTTCTCCTTTTTTTTTTTTTTTTTAGATTCCACATCTGCACAATCTCATATGGTATTTTTCTTTCTCTTTCTGGCTTACTTCACTTAGAATGACATTTTCCAGGGACATCCATGTTGCTGCAAATGGCATTAGGTTGTCATTTTTTATGGCTGAATAGTATTTCATTGTATAAATATACCACATCTTCTTTATCCAGTCATCTGTCGATGGACATTTAGGTTGTTTCCATGCCTTGGCTGTTGTAAATAGTGCTGCTATGAACACTGGGGGGCAGGTGTCTTTTTGAAGTAGGGTTCCTTCTGGATATTTACCCAGGAGCAGAATTCCTGGGTCATATGGTAAGTCTATTCCTAGTCTTTTGAGGAATCCCCATACTGTTTTCCACAGTGGCTGCATCAAACTGCATTCCCACCAGCAGTGTAGGAGGGTTCCCTTTTCTCCACAGCCTCTCCAGCATTTATCATTTGTTATCCTTGGCAGGAATTTTTATATCAGGAAATCTGTCGATCTATTCTTTTACCTAAAATTAAAAGTTTAAAGTGCTACGTTTACATTACTAGATGCTAAAAATTCATTAAGTAATATTAATAGCCATTCCTATAAAAACACAAAGTAAAAGATGATGGTAGGAAATAACTTATACACATTAGAGAATATTTTCCAAAAGAACTAACACTAAATATTATTCTAACTTTTGAAGCAAAAATCCATTTCACTTTAAGTCAGAAGCTGGAGAATGCTGCTGATCAACTCTCATTAAAATTCTACATTGCCCTCGAAGTTCCAGCAAAAAGAAAATGAAATACTTAGAAGAAACTCTGGAAAATTAGAGCCAAAATTATTTACATCTTTGCCGATCATCTATACGTATATGTAGAAACCTTGCGAGACTTCAGGGCAGAACTACTGAAACTAAGAGGAAAAGTCGGCGAGGTGAACAGATACACTTACAGAAAAGCTGCAGCTTTTACTTCAATCATGAGTAGATGAAAATGTAAAGTGAAATATTTTTATTCACAACAGTGAAAAGAAACCTCTACAAATAGAGACAAATTTAACAAGAAAGCCAGTGGACCTGGAAAGTTACTGAAGATGGTGAGAGATCAGAGTGAGCAGTTACTCAGCATGTCCTAGGATGGGAAGAGTCAGGGTAATTTAATGCCAGTTCTCCCAAAACTGATGTGTAAATTTAATTTACAATTAACCTTGTAAGGGGGTAACATTTTAATGGAGTTGGAAGATTCTATCTTACAATTCATAAGAAAGGACACATACTTAAGAATAACAAGAAAAGTAGGCAAGAAAAAAAAATGAGATAGGACTGATTTTACCAAATATCAGAACAGTATAAAGTCAAAATAGCTCACTGAACAGAATAGAGATTCACACACACAAAAAAAAAAAGTCCCAGAATATATAAGAAGATAAAACATAACATTTGATATTATGGCAAAAAGCTGATTATTTAAAAAATGGTGCTGGCAAGACACCCCGCCCATTTGCAAGACAATAAAAGTGGATTCCTATCCTACCCCACAAAGGAAAATAGACTGTAGATATATTAAATACTTAAGTGAAAAAAAAAAAAAGAAATGATATGAGTCTTGTAAGGAAACATAATGGACTACAGGTAGAATATAGAAGTGAGGAAAACACTTCTTAATGAAGACAGAAAATCCAGAAGTTAAAAGAAATACACATATATAGTCGATTTAAAATCTTTTATATGGCAAAATACCATATAATCAGTTGAAGAAAATGGCAATAAAGATGTGTAAAAGTGTTACTTTATCTAACACAAAGCCGTCTGAAAAACTGTCTACATAAAATTTAACAATTCAACAGAAAAGAGAGCAAAGACTATGAAAGAGCAATTTCACTGAGCGACGAGTTCAAAAGGTCAATAAGCACATGGAAGGCGCCAGCCTCCAGGAGGATTTGAATGATGGTATCGGTAAGCTGGTCTTCTGTGCACAGCACTTTGGTAAAAATAGCACATTGACGGCAGGATGCGAGGAGAAGTGTGCGCTCATCACTCCTGGGCAAAATGCGAATCCTTATCACCTTTGTTTGAAAGGTATCAATAGCCATTAATAGACATACACTCACCCCATCGATTTCACTCTCGTGAACACATCCCAGCAAAATAAAGACATCAGTATGCAAGGATTGGTCTCTAAGGTGTTTATTTCATTATTGTAGCAAAAAGCGGGACAGAAACCATTCCATCAGAAGGAGAAGGGGTGTGCAAGATAGAGTCTCTTCGACTCACGGAGTTTTTCATGGTCTTTAAAAATAGTAAATCAAAACTCTGTCATCTGACTTGGACACACGTGGCTGATGTGGTTAAGTGAGAAATGCAACTGCGGAAAAGCATGAATAGTGAGATCTCATTTTTATGAAAGACAGAACGTGACCTTTGTGTATCTAATATGTGTGTCTGAATAAAACCATATAAACAAAGGAGAAAACTTTGGAAGGGTGCATTCTGGGTTAGTAATAGGAGTCACACTGGGACGTCGGTGAAGTGGAGACGGGAAGAAACGGGGACAAGAGAAAAAGGGAGACCACCATCGAGGCGATGGGATCCCATCTGTGCGTTCACGTGGATTATTCCCCCCCCCCCAACTCCGCTCCAGCCAGCTGTGGGCCTCCTTGCCGGTTTCCCAACGCGCCAGATCAGCTCTCACGCATCTTCACCCACGCATCCACCCACTTGATGCTCAGGTTGCTCCGTGTCGCGGCCATTGTGACTCCTGCTGCAGTGAATATGGGGGTGCAGTTGTCCGTTCAAGGCAGGGAATTAATTTCCTTCAGATAAATACTCAGGAGTGGAATTGTTAGATTCTGTGGTAGGTCTATTCTTAATTTTTCAAGGAACTGATGTCCGTTCTGTTTTCCACAGAGGCTGCACCAATTTACATTCCCACCAGCAGCGACCCAGGGTTCCCTCTTCTCCACATCCTCACCAGCGTTTGTAATCTCTTGTCTTTTTGATAAGAGCTGCTCAAACAGGTGTGAGGTGATGTCTTATCGTCAACACATCTTCAAAACACGAGGCACGTGACTGTGGTGGGGTTCACGGCTGAAGGGCAAAGTCTTCCGGGTTCTCCTGGAGACCCTCTTCACCCTCAGAGTAAGGAGGATCACACTTTGAGAGCAACTTCTAGGAATAAAGGACTGCATTTGATCATTTTAAGAAGACTTGAGCTCGTCAAAATCTTAAATTTCAACTTTAAAGCATACATTTAAATTATTTTAAATTCAACAATCTCACATCTGTTTTATGGTCAAAGCTTCATACTGAAGAATGCCAGTGGTCGGTACACACACACGGACACCAATTCAACTTCAGGATCTTTGTTTCATCAATAATAATGTTAGTCCTGGGAAAGCGAAAAGGGTGTTTCATTACGTCTTTAGGAAGGAAGAGTAGTGACGGCCAGATCATCAGTGCTCATTACTATCTTAATTACTCCTGTTACCGGCGTTTAGTCTTCATGAGTCAACGTACTAATTACTTTGTCTGTGTGACCAAAGGTAATAATTAGTTAAATGTTTTAATCTGCAAGAGCCAGTTCCAAAATTTCCTAGAAATTCTGGAGTACATCACAAATGCTTTTTTCCCCCAGCCAGTAAGGTGATGGGTCATCTGTGGCTAGAATGCTCTCTGTCTCCATTCCCACTACAGATGGCTTCTGCCATTATTTTCAAGTGTAAAATTGCGCCCTGTGCCGACCATGAAATTGGAGTGCCCTCCTTCTGAAGGTCAAACATGATCATTGCAAGAAATGATTGTGAACATTAATGGGGCTCTTTTCTGAAGGGAAGATGATTAAACTTCTAAAAACGTGTACAGCCAAATTAAACGAAAGGTACAAAGTGAGATCGACCAAGGCCGCACACTGGCCAAGGGCCAGGCTGAGCAGCCTTGCTCACGGGACGTCTGGGGTTCACAGCTGGCGTCAAGGACCCTTGGGTCAGTTAGTTGCAAGTTTGTCAGGGTCACAAGTGGCAGCCTGGCCCAGGTCAGCTGTCTGGAAAATGCATGGCCCTTAATTGTAAAAAGGCATAGTAGGATGAATATATTAGCATAAATTCTTTTTTCGTCCCTGGAAGCACAACTCAGAGTACTACCACCCTTGGGGGAGCTGTGCTGTGTGTACACACAGAAGTCAGTGTTCACACACACACAAATATAGCCATACACAAATACAGCCACATACACACACACACAAATACAGTCATAGACACAAATATGGTCACACACACAAGAGGACAGCCATACACACACACAGTGTTACACACACGAGTCCAGTCATATACACACATACACACAGTCACACACACACTCACATTAATGCCCACGTGGAAGAACAATTAGCAGACCGCTGACACTCCTCTTTACTTTCCCACTGCTAATGTTTCTTAATTTTTTAATAAATATGAGAACACAGCAATATTCATCGTTATACAAAAGTGTGGGCCGACATGGTTTCTGACGTAAAACCCCTTGTGTCCTAAAGCAACCCTGTGGACAGTCACGCACATCCTTACTTACACACCATCACACGCTGTGGCGGTAAACAAGCAAGCTGCCTCTCTAAAAAGAAAAGGGCAGTTTCGTCTACAATTAGTTCTTACTTTTTTCCCGTGCTGTGGGCATTAACTCAGTCTGACTGTGAAGCAGTTGTGGGGGAGCAACCGTTTCCACACGGGGATAGCAAGAGAGTGAGGTTGTATCTATATTCTTGAAAAAGCGTCCTGCAGATGCTCTGCTGTCCATGTGGGTCCCCGTCGCTGTGCCCTTGGTTGGTCAGAAGCACGGTCATGCTGGGAACGGTCTCAGTTATAATCCAACCCTTTGGCAAGATTTTCATTAATTGCAGTTGGTACACTTTAGAAATGTAAGAGTACAAAAGTCTCATGATTCTTGTCGTAAATAATGAAACAATTGTTTTAACGACAGCAGTTGTTTTAACACGCGAGGTGAAAAACGATAAGCATCTTAGGGGAGGTACAGAGGGGCCTGTGGCCGCTCAGCGCAGGGCGCGATTCACGACCAGAGTGATGCAGGCGGAGCTGCTAACACACAAGGCTTCATGTTTTTGAAGTGCTTTACAAAGTGCGTTCAAACACACCATCAGCTGTTTCCTCAAACCAGCATGTTCATAGACAAAGAAAATGCCACCGTCATCGTGTCGTAGGCTGGCAGCGTGAGCGCAGGGCGGGGGTTCAGGCGACGAGCTGACCTCCCACGGCCAGTTAAGGGACAGAACTGAATCTGTGAGCGGCTTCAGGACAGTCCTATTTCTGATCCACCGATATTTTTAACATACCAAAGTCAGGAGAAGGCAGAGTGAAAAGAACAAAAACCTAACTCTTCTTCCTCCTTTTTCTAACTGAGTGTTTAAAATGACTTAGCTCCAGATAGAACATTTTAGAAAACAGAGCATGATGTATTGGAGAGAAAATCCTGGCGTGAGCGCCAGAATATCTAAGAGGTTTGCCGCATCGGTTCACAGTGTGACACGAGGTCAGGCATTTAATTTGTCTTGTACCTCATTTTTTTAACCTGGAAAATGAGCATAATTATGTTCCCTTCCTTTCAGGGATAAAGGTGGCATGAGGCTAAGTGAGTAGCAGTGTTTCCTCTTTATAACTTTGATGCAGAAGGAGGGAGAACATAATTTGCATCCAGTCTGGGGTCTGATTAAGCCACAACTGGTCCTCACTGCGTGCAGTTCACAGCGGAGAGACCGGATCTGCCCCGGGCTGGTTAGTCCTGCCCTGATGAGGCTCCTCAGAAGGCAGGCAGTCAGGGCCTGAGTGGTAGATGTGCCTTCTGAGTCTTTTCTAAGGGGAAAAAAGAAAAAAAAAAAAAACTATGTCCTGGCCATGCTGTAAATTGAAGTCAGTTTTACTTTCTGCCTTATATTTGGACAGTCTTATAACTTGTAAAACACAGAATTTAAAATTCTTTTAAAATTTACCTGTAAAACTACGAGGTTCAAAAATAATGCCCTGGTGATTAAATAAATGGTCCTTATTATTATTTTTTTAATTGAAGTCCAATAATGTTTTCACAAATGAAGCCCTCAGCTCTTTTTTGAGGGACTTCCTATAAAGCCTACACTTTGGTTCTGTTTATGTCTTAGAAGTTCATTCACTGAGTGATGTCACCTAGTCCAATAGAACTTCCTTCTTTTTTTTTTAACCTAACAGATTTCTTATCCCACCCCCACAATTAATATTTTGAAAAAGTTTAAAGCTTGAAAAAAGTTAAAATGTCAGCAGGGAGCACCTGCATACCCTTCACTTAGATTTACAGGTTGTTAACACTTGCCATGTTTGTCTCTTTCAGTATGTCTGTACACGCACACTTCTTTTTTCTGGAACAATCTGAAATAAACTACAAACGTAATGATGCTTTACCCCATGCTTTAGCAGGTGTCTTGTAAAAAAAAAAAAAGAACATTCTCATGATACTAATTTCACACTAAAGCAATTCTCCATTGATTCTATCATTTAATATGCCAACCATGCTAAAATTTTCCAAGTTGTTCCAAGATGTCATTTAACTTTTTAAATTTTCTTTAATAGCAGGATCCAAGTAAAATAAGTGAGTTACATTCAGTTATCACATCTCCTTAGTCTCCTTAGTTGGCATTCTTCTGGGGTAGGGGGAAGAATTTCTCCTCCCTTTGTCCTATTCGTTATGAACCTATGAGTTCTCTCCCTTCCTCCCTTTCTTTTTAAATAACCATTTATTTTGCAGCAATTTTAGATTTACGGAAGAGTTGCAAACATAATACAGAAAATTCCCGTATACGTCACCCAGCTGCCTCATTGTTAACGTCTCCTGTTACCGTTGTACATTTGAAAAGAAACTGACATTGGTGTATCACTGTTAACTAAACTTATGGATTAAAAAAAAATCAAATAATCCTCTACTCTCATTTTTCTTTTTGATGCTCAGATTGTCCCAAATTTGGCCAATCAGGGTTCACATTGGTCAGCTCCTGTGTCATCGCTGCATGTCACCCTCGGTCTCTGAACACTTCTAGCTTTCTGTCACATTGGAATTTTCCAGCCTCACTGTGTCTTTTCCCCTCCCAGATCTGGAATCAGTCATTTCTTTACTAATTTATGTAGCCAAACTTACAAATGATCTGTTTTAAAAATTGTATCTGGATTTTGGGTCAAAGTTAGAAAGGTTTCCCCATACTCGTGTTATAAAGATATTCACCCATATTTTCCTCCAGTATTTATGTGGTGGCTTCATTTTGATTATGACCATTTGAAATGTACTCTGCTCTGCCTGCAGAGGAGGGATGATGTCAGTGACGAGGAATTCATCATTAATCGTGAAATATAACCCTGAGAAGCTGCAGCACATTTTCTGAAAAAGGTTAAAAATATTAGGAGCATGCTGAAAAAATACCAGAGACAGTGTTAGAAGCAGATAATATCAAGAAACTGACTGACACCCTTGAACGTAACTCAGGGCTAGCTGTTTTGCTTATATTACTTTTTGATATTTAACTAATAAATACAAAGCCTTTGAAAATTGCCTTTATTGCATATGGATGTTATTTTTAGAATTTCACTTTTGAGAGTAGGTTTTGAATAGACTCACAGTTCTACTAGTAAACTAAACCTATTTGCTGACCTCTGTACACATAATACATACGTAATATGCATACATACATACATACGTAATATGAATGATTTTAATAATTTTTGTGCCTCCTTAAAAGCTCAAAGTGTCCTGGTTCAGATGATAAATTATAGTGTCACTCTCTACATTTGTCTTTCATATAAAGATATGAAGAGAGAGCTTCTGTTCTTTGGATCAAATTCAGACTGTTTCTTGTTTTATTTATTGAAGTGTAGTCAGTCACAATGTGTCAGTTTCTGGTGTGCAGTGTAATGTTTCAGTCAGACTGTTTCCTTAATTACTTTTAATTTATGCAAGTGGAGCTGGATCCCAGCTGGGATTGACTTGGTTTCTCGGGGTGGGTTACACCGAAGCCTGCAGCTCTCTCTCACATTCATTCCCCTTTCCTCCATCCCAGGAGAGGCCATCATTTCCTTCCATCTGCACCCCCCCGCCCCTCCCCAGGGGAATCCTGTCTCTTAGGCAGGGATTGATCGCCTCCAGAATGGGACCCGTGCGGGTCTGCAGCCTTTGTGGGAGCGCCTGAGCAAATGCCTTCCTTTTCCTTCAGAGGAAGTCATGACAAGCTGCTCTCTGTCTGCTGCTGGGTGTGAGTGTTGGAGGAGGAAGCACATAACTGCGGCTGCTACTGGCAGCGCCCTGACATCACTGGGGAGCCTGCCTTAGCAGAAGCTGATGCCTCGGATGGCGGAGCGAAGAGGCAGAGAGAATCCAGTCCTGGATGATACCTCTGAACTTCTGGCTTCTGGTCTTCTTGTTTTGTGAGCCAACTAGTAACCTTATTGTGTAAGTGTTTCTCCTGAATTGAGTGGTCCATCACTTGCAGATGAAGGCAGCCCAGATGAAACGTTTTCCCAGAAGAAGCTGTGTCCTCACCATCCTCCCGTAGTGCCCGTTTCCACACTTACACACAGACAGAGGCTGTCTACTCTCTCCACATGCATAGGAACAATGCTTTTAAAAAAAAATAATAAGTAACGATTCAAATAATGAACAAATGATTACATGCCTACAACGGCCTAGGTGTTGTCGATGGGATTTAGGAAACAGACATGGAAGGAGACAAGGTTTCTGCCTTCATGAAATTTCAGACGAGACTTTACCAACAGGGTGCCATGTGGTCACAAGGCGCCTTCACTTTGGTGGAACTGTGTCTGTTGTCATAGAAAAGGCAGGGCACGTATGACGGCAAAGAAGCTGTCAGAGCTTCTGTGCTTCAGACATAGGACAAAGCAAAGGCTTGAAAATGTTTCATGACCATAAGCCACCTTTGCAACTATTTCTTGTGTATTTGAAACAAGTATTTGTATCTGAATGATCTGATCAGACACCTAAACTGCCTGCCAGCTACATGCACGAACATTACCCCAATACCCAGACTTTCCCTCCCTCATCTGTTCCTCTTCCTATACACCTAGCATTTAAAGAATCTTATCGTCCAACCATACAAAATAGACGCCTTGACTTTTTCCTCTTGTTTAACCCCAGGACTTATTGAGTTTTCAAACCTGTGAACATCTTCTAAATTCTCTACCTCTTCTCCCACAAGCTTCTCATTCCATGTTCGCTGTGTGACTTCGGACAAGTTGTCTTACCGATCAAAACTCTGGTCCCATAAAAACAGCACTCCCCTTATAACATTATTGTGAGGATGGATTGAGCCGACGTTTGAGACGTGCAGTGTACCCCGCCAGGCACAGAGCGCTTAACACACCTTGGCCGCCACTGTGTGCCACACCTTAGGCTGATTCCCACCAGCTCTCTGTGGGGATTAGGTTGAAAGCCTTTCTGTGACTACGTACTTCTTGTTTTAATCCGCTCTTTTCTTTGTGGCCAAAATGACTATCCCCCAGACATAGATATGACTGTGCCTCTCCCTGTGGTTTACAGCAGCACCAAGGATGGTTCGGATGAGCGAGCGTTACGGGAAAGCTACCTGTGCGTTCACTGAGCTGGTCACCAAAAATACGAAGGCGATTGTGTCCAGCCCCTGCCTTTAAACACCATTTGGAGGGGGGGGGAGGGGAAGATGGATCCTTAAACATCTCCCTCCACATCCGGTGAAAATGGTGCGTGAAGGCACAGAGGTCGTGTGCAAGGGGTTTGACGGCAAAGCACGGACTAGACCCCATCTCGCAGGCAGCGGGAGGCTGCGGGCAGGTGTGAAGCAACGGCTTGCCACGCTCAGGTTACCGTTTTGGAGAACGCCCTTCGGCTTTGTGGAGGGTGGGTTTGAGGGGCCAGAGAGTCAGGCTCACGGGGAGAACGGACAGGAGGAAACCTGGGGAAATGGCAGACGGCTGGTCCTCTCGTCCCAGAGGGAGCAGAGACGGGGTGGGCTTGGCTGCTGACCAAGACGTCGGCGCAGCCTCACCCCAGACCTCACCCCTGCGTGCCTCGGCTTTACCTTCCGACCTTTCCCGAACAAACTCCCCCGTGTTGGCCTCCCCTTTTGTTTGAATGGGCTCCTCACCGCCTAAAACAAAACCCGAACCAACGACCTAGCCAGGAAGGAGGCGCAGTGCAGAAGACATACCCTGCGGCGCAGCCAACATCCAGACGGAGCTAACACCTGCTGGGCGGCGCAGCTCGAACAGCGCCTCGGCCCCGCGCGCAGAGGCGCTCCGCCGGCCTCGTTCTGCGAGGAGGCGCGGCTGCGGGGCAGGGGCTGCGCTGTCCGTCAGCGGCGGCGTTGGGCCCCGAGTCCCGCTCGGCCGCTGCGCACAGCCACCCCCTCCCGGCCTCTCACCGCCTGCCCCCCCCCGCCCCTCACCCCGCAAAACCCCGCCTCCCAGCGGCTCTCGCCCCGCAACCTGCGGAGGCGGCACCCGGGTGTTTCTGCGGCGGCGCTCTCCCCTGGATTCCCTCTGGGCGACGCTCCTCGCCTCTTCAGACGCAGCCTAAATACCAAGGCCCCTGCAGGCCCTGCCGCTCCCCTGCTCCCAGCCCCCGGCCGGACGCAGGAGGATGCACGGCTCCCCTCGGGTCCTGGGGAGGCTCGTCCACGCCTGCATTCTGATGCACCGCCTTCATCCGCTACCGTGTCTATTTCCCCGCTGCATTCTGACCTTCTGCCAGGAGGCATCGTGGCATCCGGCGCGTAGTAGGTGAGTGCCTGGATGGACAATCTGGTGCACAAATAATGAATAAACTGAACCAACAATGCTGGCGAGTGCTGGAAGTATCTGCCTTGAGCCATGATTTTCAGAAGGACAGAGTGTTTTTCAGACACTCAGGGGACCCTCAAGTCTCAGGAAGGGGGGCACGTCAGAAATCCAAGCCGTGATGGACTGAAGACATTTCCTTTATTCCGTGTTCCCCGTTTTCCAGGACACGTCTCCCCTACTGCAGTGGGTGCACTATGATGGCCAAGTTACAGCTCCCCACAAGTCAGAGAGGCCTCCCTGCTCCTCCGATTTGCTTTCAAAGACATAGAGGAGGCAGAATTTGGCTGCCATTCCCTCTGACTGCCGGGCGGACTGTTTGCATCCTAACGCCTCTCTCCTCTCCTGGGTGGTCGTGTCCACGTCTGTCCCACAGCGAGAGCCGCCTGTCTGACACCCGCACCCGGAACCCGCACCTCCGTGTCGCCGCGGTGGCACCATGAACTGCCCAATGCACTCCTGTTACAGGGGGCAGCGTGGGGCCCTGGTCTTTCCTCCCCCTGGGTCCTCATTTAAAACCCAGGTTCTGTGAGGCCAAGAAGCTGTGCAGGGCGCAAAAGCGTAGACTGAATGTTTCTAACTAGGGTGCCGTGAGTAACTCAGTGTTCTCACCTGCCCTGCGTGTGCACGCGCTGTGGGAGCTAGGGATCGACACACACATTTTATCCTTAAAGTGCTTTTCTTCTTTCCTGCTAATGAGTCTCAGACCTGATTACCAAGAGAGCAACGGGCATGCTTTCTGCGCTGTTGCTTTATGAAATAAGTAGTGTCATTAGAGCAAAACAAATTTGATTTTCGATTTGTTTCAAGTTGTCACTTTAGCATTCTGCCATCATTCTTGCCGGAGGCCTGTCAGGGTCCAACCCTTGTTTATCTCTTGCAGTGCAGTGAGAAATGGAGATCTACTCGGCAGGGGAGACGCGCCAGTGAGGCGAGGCCAGCCCAGAAACCCACGAGGGTTAACCGAGATTTCGGGAGCGGGTAGTGCCTGTGTGCCGTGGCGGCTGACAAATGTTTTAGAAACAAAACAAGCTTGAAAAACCAGAGAGCACAATTGACAGAATCTAGAGGGATCGAGACGGAGCTAGGATTTCTCTGTGATAGATGAGAGGATATACTGACTTCCTAATAAAACCTGAGGCTCACGTCCCTCCGGCCACGCCCCGTGGGGACAGCTCAGTGCCCTGGGACCACTGACTGGCAAGCCCCTGGGTGGGCAGCACAGAGTGGGGAGTGGGCAGGAAAGCAGGGGAGGTGCAGACAGACGCGTGGTCCCGCGTGTGCTTTGCACCTTTGTCCGTGTTAGATGTCTGACATGTATGTGGAAACATGTGCAGAATACCTTGTGCCTTAAAAATACTTCCTAGGACACCGTGAACTATGGATGTATATGTGTAGGTGTTGGAATTAACTGGCACGTGAACGCTACGGGGACACCTGTGTGTGTCACGTGAGAAACGGCAACCCCCGTTGCAGAGATGCTTTCCCCGTCTTAGAAAGCCACAGGGAAGGGGCTTGGCTGTTTAACGTGTCTGTTTTGTTTAACTGGGAGATTCAGTAGAAATCACGAACAGGTTCATAAGACAAAGAAGAGAATGCCTCTTTCCTGGGAACCCGGCTATGGCAGTGAGGAAGAGCGTTTCCAGGGTGCCCTAAATAGTCAGACTTCACCGGCTCAAAGGAGGGGAGAAGTCTCAGTTGTCAGTTCTACCAGCTGGGGTCTGGTTGCTTTTAAGTGTCAAAGCTCTGCAGTCTGTTGTATTATAGGAGTTCTTAAGGCATTAAAACACACACTTCACAGAGACTTGGATAGAATACTTATTTCTCACACACGCTAAAATGGGCAAAGTTTTATTTAAAAGTTGTGTGCGTTCACCAGGGCGCACGTAGGTGAATGAGAACCTGTGAGTGCGTGGAGGGCGCGACCCACGCTGGGGGAGCTCAGAGCTGGGGCAGGTCTCCTGGGCAGGGGGACAAGGAACACAGAGACGATTTTTTTGCAGGTAGTGGTAGAGTAATTTAAACGAACAACCTCTTGCTGACACTTTCCAGAAAATGGCATAACGACTATTTTACTTGAGTGACGTAGGTAACTTGCCTTTTCTCCACTTTATTTGTTTTAATGAACTCAAATGAAGGACCCCGCTCAGCCACTGGATATATGCTAGAGAGAGAACGTGGACTTAAAAACAGTCTTTAAAAGTTGACAAGGCTGCTCAGCTACAAAGCACCATCATCGTTCTGTCTCCAAGACCAGCTCGGCCCCCGTGCAACACGGGACTGTGCCCGAATGCCGAGCTCATCGGCCTCCAGCGGGAGCGGCTCCAGAAGAGCCTGGCTCAGAGGGTCCCGGCCCCGCTGGGGTGCCTGTCGGTGTTCTCGGAGGCAAAGAGAACAGGATTACCACCCTACTGAGCAGTACTTGCCTTTCCCGGAACACACCCCGTGTGCACAGCCCTGTCTCTGAGCATGCTCTTTTGCGCTCCTTTTTTTTTCTTTTTCTGTCCTGCAAACGCCTTTCACGGCCCAGCTCAGACGCGGCTTACTTAGTCCAGGAAGCCTTCCTTGACCGCCTGGTAGATCTGACTGCTCTCTGTTGTATCCACAGCCTCTCGGGAAACTCGCACCTTGGACTCTCTCTCTGCTCTGGGCACTGACTCGAGAACAGAGATGACGGCTCGTTCCTAGCCGACCTCCTCAGCCTTCCGTCCTGGGGCCTGGCAAGTGGGCCTGCTCAGCAGCTCGTCACCAGCTGGGCTCGCACACGCTTCTGGCTTCCGGTGGCTTTGACAACCAGGATGAGACCCTGCCGACTTTGCCCTGGACTGTCTGAGTCGATAAGGCGCCAACGACCATGAGAGAATGAAGGTCTGTCCTGAGAACACTGAGGGTTTTACAGCTCTGTTTATTACCCAGACTGCCCGCTTCTATTAATTTCACCCTAAAGGTGTAACATTCTTTATGATAAATCATGTTTTGGAAAAATTTTCTGGGCAGAACCTGCCAGTTGCATCCTTTTGGTACACCGCATTGTGTTTTTTCCAAAAATATTACAAGTCGCATTCTCTGATTGTTTGATGGTGCACTTGGATGTGAGTATGACCTGGAAACACACTGTCTGTACTTAGAGTCTGGAAACGAAGGAAAACCACCTGAAACAGCATTTGTTAGGCTTTTCCAACACACGAACTGTTTGTATGAGCTTCATGTTCGTAATTACCTGAAAGGTCAGGAGGAAAGAGGCTGCTGTTCATTCAGCTTGATCCCTATGTGGACTCGGGGGCGCCGTTTGGGGTTCCCAGTGGGGTTTTAGCCTGTACTTAAAATAGAGTGAAGTCAGTCTTTACAGTATCAAGCAGTCGGATCAGACAATCCAGGTCTAAAAATACCACGATGGGAACTGATTCAGTGAGAGCGATTACTTACTTAAATTAAAAATAGGACCTTTCTTCAAATATGGACATTGATTTATGGTGTCCTGTAAACTGAAGAGATGACAATCAAAGCAAATCACACAATGCTGACTTCCTGTCACGTTTATGATCCTTAATCCCTCTTTCCTCTCAATCCCATTGTAGCCAAAGCTATTTTTTTTAATCTCTTTGGACTTAATTTGGAACTTAAAGAATTAAACTCATAGCCCCTTAAGAAGACTCACCTTTCCCCACTCCTAGGCTTTTCGCTTTCCCCTCTGCACACGCGCACATACGTGCTGCCCTTGGGTGGAACGGTATGGAATCTGAGAAAAGATATTAAGGTTTATTTTAAGGTAGGTTGTTTTAAAACACATTAGAGAAGTTCACACGCTCAATCTTTTATGGTTATCGGTTTTTTTTTAACTTTTTTTTATTGAGTTATAGTCATTTTACAGTGTTGCGTCAAATTCCAGTGTGGAGCACAATTTTTCAGTTACACATGAACATACATATATTCATTGTCACCTTTTTTTCACTGTGAGCTACCACGAGATCTTGTATATATTTCCCTGTGCTATACAGTATAATCTTGTTTATCTGTTCTACATATGCCTGTCAGTATCTACAAATTTTGAAATCCCAGTCTGTCCTTTCCCACCCTCTTGGCAACCACAAGTTTGTATTCTATGTCTATGAGTCTGTTTCTGTTTTGTATTTATGTTCTTTTTTTTTAGATTCCACATATGCGCTATCTCATATGGTATTTTTCTTTCTCTTTCTGGCTTACTTCATGTAGAATGACATTTTCCAGGGACATTCATTTTGCTGCAAATGGTGTTTGTGGTTATCTTTTATTCTGGTGCCACATCTTACAAAAATCAGGGTAAATTTGTAGCTCATTTTATATTCATCCATAAATGACCACAAACATGGACTTTTTAGTCGCGGCCAAAGATGTGAGAGTAGCCGGGGTAGGGGGCACGGGCAGGGCGGGCCCCATCCTAGGGACCCCCTTCCGACCCTTTCCTTCCAAGGTTGTCACTAGGCTTCTCTTTTCACATCTCTCCTTTCGAGGATATATTTACCTGCTGGTTTTACTTGGTCCTACTAGAAATTATTTAATTAAAAATGCACTTGCTACTTCTAATCCTGGTTTTGTGCCAGGTGGACATACATTTTGTTTATTAAAAGCAAATTTTACTTAGAGCTTCTGTTTATTTATCATTAATGTCACATGTCATTAGATTTTTCCCCTGACTCGCTTCTGTCAGTAAAGTCACTTCTGAAAGGTGGAGAGGCAAATCGCACAGCACTGCCTTTGCACTCCTGCGGCGCGGGGCTGCTCCACACGGGTCTGAGGAGTTCATCTTGTCTGTGGCTTCATATGTCTCAGCTCTGGAATATCAGCTGGTCTTCATAACCTTGAGACTGTCTTAAGTTTAACAGAATGTTCTTTTTAAGGACTATAAAAGTCAGTTTGACGAGCAGTTGAACCGTTGAGGTAAAAAATCAGAAATAATAGTTAAATGGCACTGAGTCCTGTAGAATGTGAACAGATGTGGGGAAAAAGTTTGCAGAATTGAAAC
Organism: Camelus ferus; assembly: GCF_009834535.1. Lineage (NCBI taxonomy): Eukaryota > Metazoa > Chordata > Mammalia > Artiodactyla > Camelidae > Camelus > Camelus ferus. The sequence goes on from NC_045724.1 coordinate 26,219,026, forward strand.
TCTCTGAAAGTAGTAATGAAAAATGGAAGCTCCTTTTGGTTTTATAGCAACGTTACCTCTGTTGGTTACCACGTATGTAAATGATCAGAAAAGGACTTAAGAATTGTTTTCAATTTGGGCAAAAATAGGAGACAATAGAAATACAGCTGACAACGGGAACACACTGGAAACTGAGCTGGGAACTGTCACCAGGGAACTGTCAGCTAAAGTGTCAGGTTCCTGGGAGCAGACACTGAGATGGAGTTTGGGGTGCAGATGTCTGGGGGGCAGCCAAGCCTCTGAAAAGAAGACGGAGCAAGGAGCAGCAGGCAGAGCACGAGGCAGGGGCCCAGCCACCCTGACGGGAGCGTCTAAAGCAAGACCTGCCCGTGGGCGCCGTCCAGATCTGGGCTGGTTGGCCAGGCCTTTGTCCTCCCTCCTCTCCATCACCGGACACTGCCAGTGTAGATCCTGACTGTATTTCTCCAACCGTTGCCCACACGACTTGCTTTGGGCAGTAGAATGAGGCAGAAGTGATGGTGTGGCTGTTCCAACCTAGACCTTAAGGGTCTTCAAAATTTCTGCTTGTTTTCGCTCATCCACCACCGCCTTGAGCAGGCACACTTGCACTGGTCCCCTGGTCCCAGGAGGAAGATGCAGTTGAACTGCAGAAGCCGAGAGTAGAATCCTCAGCCGACCTGCAGACATTTAACTGCAGATGGTTTCCACCAGCCTCTAGCTAACCCACAGATACACGATCCATTCAAATAGGCAGACACGTAGCTTTGCGGTGGTCTGTTACACAGGGATCAGTAGCTGTGTGTGGCCCGTAGAACTAATACAGCCACATTATATTTGTATATAACGCACCAGGGTTGGTCCTAGGAGAGGCAATGTCATTTAATCATTGTTTTCTATTGAATAGTTCGTTCATCTCTTCGTAATTTGTTAAAGCTCTGTGCATTGGCTTTGCATTTTGTCATGATAGGGCACAATCTCAAAAGACAAGAATCCATACATTTTAAAAAAACAGCCATTTTTCTTTTATTTTTAAGCTGAATAATTTATTATTCTAGTAAAATAGTTACACAGATTTTAGTTATTCTTTTTAGTTATTCATATTCATTTTGCACAACTTCCTGAAATAGTCCGAGATATTTCAGTAATTAGAAGGGAACTGGAGGACCTTCTAGGTCAGTGATGATTAATATTTTCTTGGTTCCTTTGACAACTTAATGAATGCTCTGCACGCTTTTCCCAGAAAGAAAACACATATGGAAAGTATTTTGTACGTGATTTAAGTTGGTGGTGAGGAGGTTCATGGAGTCCTCAAAACTCATGTGTGCACCCGGTTCGAACACCTTGGCGCACGACCAGCCACACAGAGCTCCTTTCTACAGAGGGAACCGGCATCAGGGCAAAGCGAGGAGACTACGTAGGCTGTCTGAAGAGGCAAAAATCCCACAGCAGGTGATGAATTTGAACCAAATATAGTATTGACTTTTGAGCACCTGGGCTGCGCTCTTATTTTAGTCTGAACTGAGACTAATGTCTTCCCAGCTGCGCTTTGGAGGTGCGGCTCCATCTGGAGCAGTTAGCCTTCTTCTGTCAGGTTCATTTTCATTCTCTTGGCAAAGGAGCAGCTCATAAAATCAAGTGCTTCTTCACTGTCCTCGGGACAATTTTTCTGGCCCCAATTTTTCTTTCTGGCAATTTCCTGGGCAGCAGTTTTATGAACACGCAGGGCACAGTGAACAGGAATGTGGGGGAGAATCTGTGCATGGAAGTCACCCATTTGTGAGCAGGGGATCAAGCCTGGGGGGACCTGGCGCCATCCAGGTACATTTGACCAGAATTTGTTTTCATAGTCCAACCTGACGTGATAAAGTATCAAAAGTCTGTCATCTGAATAAAGCATTTCCCTTTGTGATCTTCGATAATATTGCCTTGAATGACTCTCATGTCTTCTTTCATATTTTTAATATATTGTGGTACAAGCAAGAGCCTGCAAAAATAAAATTTTCTTCTAAGGGGAGAAAATAAAAGCTGTAGATCATCACTCCCCAGGGCGACTGCGGTGTCTCACAGGGTTAACACAGCTGTTCTCAACGTTAGACTTGCCTGGGGACGTTCAGCAACATGGTCACACTCAGCCCCGCGCAGACACGGTGCTGAGCTCCCAGGAACGAGAAACAAGACCTGGCTTCTCCTTCCAGAACATCGTGCCCTAGTTCAGAGGACGTACCGTTGCCAGCCTGTGGTCCCGTCTGGCCTGAAGTTGAACGTCATGTCTAGCTCAGACAGAGCTGGCCTCCTAACTTTTAAATGGTGGCAAGTGCGTTTTACATTAAGCTAGTACTTGTTTTGTAGTCTTAAACCCCCAGCGGGGCAGCATCGCTACGCCCACGTTACGCGGCACAGGCGGCGGCTGGGCGGGGCTGCTCCTTCGGACGCTTCCGCCCGGCCTGGACGTTCAGGCCGTTGTGGGGCCTTGTCAGCACCTGAGCCTGAGACGTGCGGTCCCGGGGACCCAGTCAGTGATGACACTGTGTGAGAAAGGCTGCAGTAAACGCATTTGCGTGAAGCTGGGGGACGTGTGTGTGTGTGTGTGTGTGTGTGTTAGACGGGTATTTCTGGGAACTTTATGAGCATCATATGTTAAGTGGCATTTGTAATTGAGACTGACTTGCTGGTCGTCTAACAACACCTCAAGAACAAGGCCTCCTGCGCAAGCTGTGAAGCTATCGAGTCTGGTTTAGGCACCTGCCCTTCATGTCGTCAGCCCGCAATTCCACTCACCGTCCGGGGTACGTACGTGTGCCGGGCACTCAGGTACATGTTAGGGGTGTGAGGCCACCCCGGGGACTGGCTTCAGCGCCATTCTCTTCCCTGCCCAAGTGTCTCTCCGGTTCTCACATCTATGGCCTTGCTCAGCCAGGGTCACTCAAAGTGCTGGTAATGATGTTAGTGGTTGTCACATCTCAGAGGTCTATGAATTTTAATAGGGGAGCCTTCAAGTCGGAAACACCTACATAACTAACAGGAACGGAGTCCTAGCAGTAAGATGCCCTTTATTACAGCAGGTCAGGATTTGAAACAGGAGCCCATCAAATTATGTCCTGTAGACTTGGATATCCACCCTAGCTTCGAGGTAAGTCTTGCTTGAGTGCTTGGAAAGCAAGACTGGTGAACTGAGGACGAGAGTAAGGAAAGGGTTAGAAGAATTAGACCACACAGAGCCCTGGGATGCCCTGGGCCCCCCGGGGCAGGGGGACAGCAAGTGGCATGTGTCTGTGCAGCTATGACCACGAGGAGGTAGGAACACACAGAAGAAGGAGTTCACAATTTGCACTGGAACTTCAGCTAGGCCTGACCTTGTTCTGCTGCATTCTCCTTTAACAAAGGGGACCCTCTCTGCGTGTGCGAGCGGTCCTGTGGCCAATGAGGTGTGTTCTTGTCAACAAGCTCCATGCGTGCTTGTATCCCCCAAAAACCCCAAGTGGTTAACACTGAGTCTTCAGTCCAGCAGCATCATTTAAATGACATGATATTCATAACTATGAAATACAGTGTTGGTGCTTGACATGAAATATAAAACATCTAAGGAAAATAAAAGTCAGAGCATTTTCTTATTTTCCTTTGATCACATTACTGAAAGCAAAATAAAATGACTGTTGAAAATAATAAATTCTACAGTTTAAATTTATTTCCATTAAAGAACAAAGCAGTGTCTCAGAAACCTGGGGGCTCTAGATTGATTGCCCGTATTGGTAAAAATCCTCACATTATTGCTTAATCCTTCATTTTTTCATGCCTGGTTAAGAAAAGCAGTGTAGTCTCAACCAGCTACATATTTAGTCCCATTTCCCTTTACTTGGTAATTTATTATTTCTCTGCAATTACTCAATTTATACCACCGTTAAAAGAAAACATTCATAGTCAGGGAAAGGACAGGTCTTAATTTCCTGCACAGGCAGGTGGTGTTATATGCCAGAGATGAATGGCCCTGCAGGGATCAGGTGCAGACTTGAATTTAACAACCCTATCAATTTATTGGTTGTCTTGGAAAAGTGATGTATTACCTGCCAATTTTAAAACTGCAATTACAAAGGACAGTCAATCGGCAATGAAACAAGAGTGTTGAGAGCAGCTGAAATGCAAAAGTGCCAAACATTTCTAGGTATGTCCAGAGGTAAAAAAAATTATGCAGCATAAAAAAGTGCAAATTAATGATAGCTCTCTGCTATTTAGAAAAATGGAAGAAAAAATATAAATTTACAACTTCATTGGTTATAATGTCCCCAAATAATGATAAATAAATATAATTTTTTAGTAAGATAGAGAAAGCCCGCATACTGAGATGCGTGTTTTTTCCAGTGCCCCCGTCTAACCGATAGTTAATTTGGATGCTTCCGTTACTAGTCCTGATTTCCATCTTAAGAAGTCATTACTCTCTCTTTTGTTAGGATTGATTCCTATGCCAGAGATACTGTAAGTCAAATCTTAGGAAAATATTACTGAAAGTATGTGATCATCTACCCTGTCCAACACACACACACACACACACACACACACACACACACACACACACAGTGGAGGGAGGAGGGAGAGGCAGAGAGATGGTGCAGAGAAAGAAAGACAGAGAGAGAATGAGAGTTCCAGGCAACTGGCTTGGCTTGAGTTACCTAAACGCAAAACAAGGGCTGGGATAAGAGCTATGTCTTCCGAAACGCGGAAGGAGAGCCTGTGTTGTAGATTTGAGTTGAGCAGGCTTGTCAGTACGTTGCTCTCTGTATCGACATACAAGGGAGGGGAGGATCTGGACAAACAGAGATGATGACCTGTGCTGCGTCTGCAGCAGAGGCCCCAGTGGTCCCCTCGGCGAGCTCTGGATCTGAGATGGCCTCGCAGAACTGTTCCACACTGGGGCGAGGGGGTCGAGCCTTTGTAGTCCAGTTCTGACTGGTCCTGGGTATTGACTGGCCCGGGGACAGTAGTAAGCTCTTGAGTCACGCGGTGTCTTCAGTCACGAGCAGTTCTCAGAGGGCCAGCAGCAAGCAAGACTTGTACACCTGGGACAAGCATGCCTTCGTCCCCACGGGAGGGCTGGCAGAGCGCCTGGCGGACCACTGATGCTTGCGTTAAGGGAGACTATTCTGGAAAGTGATCACAAGGACCAAGATGGGGTGGGGAGGACCGGACACGGAGAAGAGGAGGAACTCAGCTCAGGAGGCGTTAATTCAGGACGAGCTGGTCACTGCTGTGGGCAACTGGGGCTCTTGCTGAGAACCCTGTGAAGAACTTTGCAGAATGCACAGAAATATCCACCTGGCATGGAAAATGGGAGCGTATGATTGGTGTCATTCCCCTGGGGAAAAGGGTTACTCCAGGGCAGTAAAGTCCCAGGCACTTCTGGATTGGTGCTTGTGCCGGGTTAGCTGAGCAGCCCTGCAGGACGCCCACCCCGCAGGACGCCCACCCCGCAGGACCACCATAGCTAAGACGTCAGGGCAGAAAGCACTTGAAAGTACATTACGATCCAGCACTAAGAGATGAGGAAATGGAAGATATGTTGGAGAAGTTAAGAGACCTCCAGAAAGGTGGTCCAGCAGACACTCAGCACTCCAGAGGGGAAGAACAGAGAACGTGAAGATGGAATATTTAAGGAAAGAATGACTGAGAAGTTTAAAAATTGTTGAAATACAAACCCATAGTCAAGAGGAACACATATTCTCAACAGGATACTTCCCCCCCCCAAAAAAAAAACCCCCAAAAGCCTCAGGTAATTGTAGTTAAACAGCCAGAAGAGTGAAGAGAAAGATCTTAAAAGCAGATGGAGAGCACAGGCAGACTGCTCCCGAGACACGACCTTGAAGCCGAGAGCCGACTTCAGCGCAAGACGGTGGAGCTCAGAGCCAGTGTCACACCGTCCACCAGGGGCGCGGGGGAGGTAACGGTCACTCTGAAGCTAGGTAGTCAGCCTTCCAGTTACAGAAGAAGCACAAAATAAAGACACGGCCAGACACACACCGAGGGCATTCACACCCACCTGGTGCGCAGTGAATGAACTTGTGAAGAACTTAAGAAAAAGACAGTGGCTCACAACAGAAGGTCTGGCTGCGAAAAGGTACCTTTAAAACCAACAACGAAGAAACTAAGAAGGAAAATAACAATGCTTGTTTTGGGGGATTAAATACAACCAAAGTGCTGACCTAAATGTTGCACCAACTTGAGAAATTTTATGCATTTAAAGAAGCTAAAATTATTCCATAACTACATGTATAATAGTGTCTCCACCAGGGAAAAAAAGCGAAGACCATAAGCAAACATGCCTAAAACAAGTGTCGGTCATTTGACTCTCGAAGCAGTGAGCTGAATGTGCTTCGTGGAAGCACTGGTGCCCGCACCTCCGATGCGCCCCAGGAAGGCCTGCACAGGAAGCTTCTTAAGGGCCAGACAGGGAAAGTCTCACTGACACTCGCTAGAGAAACGTTAATTTACAGGCGAGACAATTCTTGAAACTGAATTCTGGAATGGGTAACGTAATATTTTTCTTCACAGAAGAAACCAGTCCTCTGATCAAAACTCGATGGAGTGTTGTTTGTAATTTCTGTAAAAATGGAACACACACAGTTGCTTGACTTGGTTTATTACCTGCCCCCCCCCCCCACGCTCTGTGGCTTAAACAAGCCGAAGTGCCATCTTCTGTTTCATTGCTAAGTGGTGCTGCGTTTGTGGAGGAAATCCCTGAACTTTGATTTGAAATCTTTCTCTCCAAATTTTTTCATATGGGAGAGCTTTAGGAAATACTGTTTTCTCATATGTATCAATGAGATGTAATGCTTACATGGGATAATAAGATGTATCTGTTTATTTCTATCAAGTCACAAGTGTAGCGAGTTGTGCGTGTGCGTCCAAATCTCCTTGCTGGTCGCCCTCTGACTCCTGGACCTCACGCTGGCTGGTCAGCCAGCACCACTGATACAGTGCTAGGAGAGACGAGAGAGGCAGGTGGGCTTCATCCTGGGGGTGAGCTGTGTTTTAAACACACTGAATGCGTGGTACTGTGCAGCTAAATGGTGTCTCTGAACAACGTAACCTGCTTCCGGCTTCGATGAGGGTGGGCGAGGATGCTGAGGAGATGGGGGAATTAAGTACGATTTCTCAGTAGACTTGAAGGATTGCCCCCTTTCCCCTTCCTTTGTTACAGTTGCCACACGACGAAGTATTTTCCTGAAGGGCCCTAGTCACTTAGATCACTTAATTGTGATTCTATAATGCAAAAAGCCCTGAAAATCAATTTTTCCCCAGAAACAAGCAGCAAATTCAGGGGTGAAATCTGGTCTGAAATGAAGTGAGGCTGCTTGTAGTCTTTATCCCATCCTGTCTCACTCCAGAGCTATTGACGTTTGATTACAAGAGCGCTGCCTCAGAGCTACTGAAGGACTTATGGAAACAAGGTGTACACACCAGGTAATTTTCACGTGAGAGCCCAAGGGCTTGATATGTGAGACTGTGAACCTATAATGATTAAATGTGGCCTTATGGTAAGAGACGTTTTTTTGTGTTAGAAAACTGAAGAGGGGAATGTGGACAGATAAACATTCTGGAACTCCTTTTTCTTTTATAAAATAAAAGCACAGAGGTAATGTACTTCGTAAGAGATAATTAATAGAATTATTTTTCAAGACCTGATCTGCAATTGGAGGAAATAATTGGACACATTTAGACTGACCTGGGAAAAACGGCTACATTTACATTACTTTTGATGCTTCTGTTCACCTGAATTTCTGTTATAATTACAAATTTGAGTATGATCCTTCAAGGACAGAGCCTTTAGTGCTTGCTGATCCCTAGACCTAAATATGTACCATTAGCAGGACCCAGGGTTTAAGATAGGAAATGTTCTGTTACTTAAGCCACGTAATTGTTTGTTAATTTATTTAAATGGAGGTACAGGGGATTGAACCCAGGACCTCGTGTGGACCTCGTGTGTGCTGAGCATGCGCTTTGCCACTGAGCTACACCCTTCCCCGATTATTTGTTAATAGCTGTTTTCAGGGCATATACCTGTTGCAGCTGGATTGAAATATCAAAGTGGAAAGAGGGTCTCAGAGAGTCACATGTGCCCTTAGGAAATGCTTCTTTTTTGCCACAGTCTTGTGGGTCTTGGGGAGCAAGGCTTTGAGAGGTAGGTGTTTGGGGGGCCTGTCCCCCAGGTGGGGTCATGATAGTCGAGGAGCTGGGTGTGTCTTCTAGACCCTTCGCTCCCCAAGGAGAAGCTGCAGTGAGGAGCTCCCTCCCAACTGCGAGGAACGGAGCGGGGACCACAGTGAGGCTGTGTCTTCGCCTTCCCTATCTGTTTCGATGTGGGCATTTTCTCACATGCCTGATGTGTACATAGGAGCCACTTTCAAAGGGGATTGCTCTGTGTGTAGCTGTGGAATTGGTGCGTCTGTGGGCGGAGGGACACTCACAAGCCTTCTTTGTCACCATTTCGGTCAATTCCTTCAGACAACATTTTGATCTCGACCTCAGAAGAACAAAAATGAATTTTAAAAATCAGAAAACAAAGTTTTTTATAGGAACATTTAAGAAAAATCAATCTCATTCAAATGACTCTTCTATCAAAGAGGAAATATGAATTGAAATTGAAGAATTTCCTGAAAAGCACAATAATGAAAATGTTGTGTTTGAGATCATTTGGAATTAAAAAAAAAATCAAAGCTCAGAGGAAAATTTATAACCTTAAATACTTTTATCTATTGAAAAAGGAAGAAATAAATTATCCACCAAATGGAAAAGTTAGAACAATAACAAATTAAATCACACAAAATGAGGAGGAATTAGTAGTTAAAAGCCAAAATTATGAAATTGAAAAAGAAAAAATCAATAGAATAATTCAGGTCTGTATTGCAGAATAATAACAAAAATTAAAACAGATAAAACATTAGCTAATCTATTTTTGAAGAGGGGAGAAATTTCAAATATAAAAAGTAAGAAATCATAAGGGGCAAAATAAGAAACTATAAGAAGGTATATTTTACCAAAATGACACTTGAAAGACACTAATTCTGCAAATTACATCCTGGTAAAAAAAACAAGGACAAATTCCTATCGAACTTATGCAAATAACTATACTGCCATGAAAGGCAAAGAGGCTCAATAAAAGAAGTGAATTCTTGGAAAGTGGGAATCAGATGTCAGTTGAAAGTGTTTAATTTGTTTATCAAAGTCTACAACATTGTTATAGATTATTATAAATAGCTTACAGTCATCGATGGTATGCAAGTAGATTTTAAGAACTGGCTCTCTGGAGCAAACAAAAGCAAACCCTGGTTTGTAGCAGTTGCCAGTTGCAAAGGTGTAGACACCCCTATTGGTACCGACTTCAGCTGCTAACAGGTTGCTACTGAACAGTGGGGCTGGGGACAGACAGGCAGTAGCCCCTGTTCTGTGGTCCCCGCACCTGACGCACCAGTCACAGCCTCCAAAGCATAAATTGTAGTAAAACGTAGGACAGTAAGTGGAAGGGATTCTTTTTAAAAGTATTTATGACCTTTATGTATAATATAATTTACTTAATTGTAAGTTTATGTAATTTAACGTTTAGTAGCGTCCAGACAGCTGGAAGAAGATTCCCAAATTTTAACCGCTGACTTCAGTTCCCTGCGGATTCGACTGCTCTGACCACATCGTCCCCCTCTGGGACCTTATCCTGTGGATACACCTTACACACGCCCCGTGACACAGAAACACACTTGAGCACTGTTTGTGGTAGCATGAGATGAAAGCAACCCAAATTCCTGTTTGGGAAGAACTGGTTGCACAGACTCTGACATTTCCACAAAATGAAACGCCATGAAGAAGTCAGATTATTTTAAAAAGAATGATAAAACCACGCATCGACATAGCAATGTCTCCGGTATATACTGTTACACGGAGAACACATGGTGCAGAGCGATAAATATTTTTGTGTAAAAATGTAGAGAAAGCAATTTAATTGTATTTGCACAAAGAAAACACCAAAAATTACAAAGAAAACTTAAAAAAAAGTTTCCTTCTATGAGTTGGGGGCTGGATGTGGAAACGGAGCTAAGGCTCCTCACAGTGCCTTTGTAAACAGTCCTCATGTTTGGTCCACGCGACTGCATCACCAAAGAGAGCAGCATTCTTTTAAACCAACAAAATCTCTGTCTTTTTTGAACTATAAGCGATATTTTCTTAATGTTTACCAGCTAAATAATACATTGTACTGTGTTTATATAACTGTATTACTTTCATTTGCCTTTGGCTGTTAAATACAACTGGTATTTAAAACATTTATTGACATTCAGTTGATTGACAACGTTGTGTTGGTTTCTGGTGTACAGCACAGGGATTCAGTTCTACATACGTATATTCCTTTTTATTTCATTATAGGTTACTATGAGATCTTGAATATAGGACCCTGTGCTACACAGTCCGACCTTGTTGTTTATCTATTTTATATGTTGGTAGTTTGTATCTGCAAATCCCAAACTCCTAATTTATCTCTCCGCCTCCCATAACTGTATTACTTTCATTGTTCTATATAATCCTCTTCACATCAATTATTTTTCCTGGAATAAACGTATTTGCACATTCACTTATTCAATCTCTTTCTTTGAATTGAGCATGGAATTGATCAGTCTTTCCACCTTCTTGCTTTCGCTGTCTGAATACACCCCCTTTGTATGGAAGTTTAACGCACTAACATTGAGGCAACTTTTCAAGATAATTTCCATTGGGACCTCTTGTCTCTGTTTCATGAAACAGGTTAACCAGCTCTTGTGCAAGAGACAGTGAGGCCTCAGCTCATGCTTCAGTGTCAAAGTGAACACTTAACATTCTTCTCACATTTTAATTTTTACTCGTGTGACTCATCTCTGCTTTCATTCAAACTGAAATTTTTGTGCAACCTGGGAAGGTGAAGAGATCACGGGGTAGGATTCAAAGGAACAATTCTGTTCCCAGTTCCTTCACTTATTAGAGGATCATGATTATGCAGCTTAGCCCCTCAGAGCCTGTTTTGAATTATAAAATCGAGATAGGGCTATGCTGCATGAAGCACAAGGAAGTTTTCATAACCGAATGAGATGTTATCATAGGAAGCACTTGGACGAATTCAAAGCTCGTACACATTTACGATCTTGTCATTACCATCCACACAAAGCAATCTTTTAATATGCTGCATAGACTTTGAAATCAGAAAAAAACCGTATTTTTGAAATAAAGCTGGGTTCAAACTTTGCTGCGTGATTGAAAATATTGATATGTCAGTTCTAATTTTATTTACTTTTATCTCTTTACCAAAAACAGTATTTTATAGCACCTACTCCCTCTGCTGCTCAGCTGTCCTTGTTTCCCATTAAACTGGGGGTCAAAAGGGTGAAGGTTAGGAATAAAATCAAGCAGGACTCACCTCTGTGTCACCTGAAATATTCTTGGAATTATCTCTCTCTCTCCAAGGGTAGATTATTCAAACGTTCTGGACTTTTTATTGGTAGTTTGTAGCACTAGGTATTGATCTTCTTTTAAAACATCGCTGTTTGGGTGCGATCTGAAGCTCATTTTCATTTCAGTGGCACATGATTTTAAAAATGCTAGAAATTGGAGGAGATCTTCTAAGACAAAAGAGTCAGTCAGAGATGGTCTCATGCGATGTCAGGAGCTACTGTGGCTTCTCCACTCAGGGATTTTTGTTTCTAGACTGCGTGCTAACTGAATAATTGTGGGATTTATAGCAAAACAAGAAATATTTTTGGCAAACACTGCCTCCAATCACAAAGCTTGTTCTGAGTCTGAACTCTCTGGAGTCATGCAGTGCTGAGTTTTGTTAAGCTCAGTCAGTTTATTGATCGTAAATGTGCACAAGGCTACGTAGGCTTCAAAGGAAGCCACCTGCTCATCTTCTCTAGATTTACTATCCCTTGAGTTCTGTCACTTTGCTCATAACTTTGCTTTAAGAAGTATGTAAGAAAAAGGGAAAGAAAGTGCTATTAAATGTGATGAATCAAACATGACCACTGTCTCGAGTTAATGCTACCTTCCAAACAAATGCTAACGTTCCACCAGCATCTTTCCTCGTCCCAAGCCTGACCATCCGCGTTTGCTCCTTTGCTGTGGAATGTGCCACGTGACCTGCCGTTATTCTTAGTTCACTCAGCCAATATATGTTTTTTTTGATGCCAAATACTGTATGGGGAATACCAGCAGCAATATCTCTATGAATATTTATTAAGTCAAAATGCTCTTCACTCTTTGCACACAGGACGGTGGGTTTGGTGAGGTCGAGAGAGTGAGTGAGGGGTTGGTAGGGGTCTGCGTCTGCTCCACTCTGGGGGTTCTGCACAGCCTCTCCAGGGCCATTCAAGGGGAAAGAAGAAAGACACTCAGGCACCAGGAGCCCCTCAGCCCCTAGGAAGCCAGTTATCCTCCAAAGCAGGGGTGGGTCAGCTCCTCCAGCGACAGCGCTGCTGTGAACCTGCCCTCAGTGTCCTTTCTTGCTGAGCTGGGCACCAGTGGTCATGGTCATTCCTGAAGATGAAAAGCTCCTGACCTTCTCGTGTCTCCCTTGAAACTCATGTTTTTATACATAAAGTGAAATCATAAGACTATCGTCTGAGCTGCGAGCAACACTGCAAACACACTTGTGTTTTTAAAATGGCTTTTCTGATTCAGCTCTCAGAGGCTGAAGATCTGAAGTGCCTTGAGCTTTACTCCAAACCAGTGTTCTCACGGAGAGTGGGGCAGTAGGGGCGGAAGTGGAGAGGCCCCCCAGACCCATGTCGGGTGCGTTGTGGCAGAGACGGAGGGATAGGTTCAGAAAAGGTTGATGGAAAGCACCCCCAGGGCACGGCCTTCTTACTGTGCCTCTTCTGAGCCACGCCAGGAGCACACAGACAGGAGCGAAATCTCCCAGCAGAGTGGCCTTCACAACGATGAAAACGCGAGGTGCTGAGCGGGGCTGAGCTGGGGACAGGGGACCCCACTGGTTTGGCAGAAAGCAAACCAAACAGAAAGGGGAAACAAATAAAAGACTCCCTTGACTCCAGTGTGTTTCTGCGAGAGACTTAGACAAACACAGTCATGGCAGCTGCACGGAAACTTTCCCCTCTGCAGACCATGTGCAGCGTCGAGTGAGCCGAGACAAAGTGTGTGTGGCGTGTGTGACCCCCTGGCCTGGCGGGACCGGATCAGCCGCCGTCTCTCTCCACAGACAGCATGGACACCCCTTGGACAATCTCTGGTCTAGCAGGGCATGACCTCCAGTGTGTGGAGTTGGCTGTTTTAGTCTCAGTGGAAACCTGCTGATGGTGGTGACTGAGAGGGAGAGGCACCTCTGCTTGGGGCACCTCGGTGTGGAAGGTGGCTGCTGTTCTGGCCACCGCGGCCTTGCTTCACCCATCCCAAGGCAACGCACAGGCCTGCTCTTCCCCTGCGCACCAAGCAACCGTTCAGGTCCCATGAGGGCATTCGAAAGACAAATGATCAAACACAGAAGCATAATCTTTCAAAGGCAGCTTAAAGGAAGTCACGCCCGATTTGCTTCTCTGTGGACGTGGGTGAACGTGACCCAGACGACGTGCGAGCAGCTCCCGCCCAGCCCCCCCACGGCTGGCTGAGCACAACTAGCAGAGATCCTGCGTGAATGGGCTATGTGGGTCCCGGGCGGAGACAGACCAACACCCTGAACTTAGTAACTGAGAGACTTTAATAAAAGGCGGCTTACAAGGTGTGGGAAGACCCAAGGGAGCCAGCAAAGGGTGCCTCTGCCGTTCTGAGAGGGCAGCCTACAGGGAGGGCTGCTAGGCGGGGCTGCACCCTGCAGTGGTGGGGGGACCACGGGCTGACCACGGAGCCCTGGCGGGAGGGAGGTGGGCAAAAGCAAGACTTCAGCCTCCATCTGTCCTCTGACCTCTCGCAGACGCCATCCAGAACTGGACCCAGTGAGAGCTGTCCAGACTCAGAGCAAGTGGAGAGTGATGTGCTGGGAAGGCCGAGAACACCCGGGGGAAACAGGAAAGCTGGTGTCCTCACACCCTTGTGCTGAGTCCTTGACCCCCAAACATCACAGCAGCCCAAAGCCTGTGACCTTGTCTAACATAGATGAGGCCCCCCACCCCCCAGAGTGCACGAGTCTCCCATCCAGCAGCCAGCCCAGACGGGTGGGCGTCTCTGTCCCCGCAGTGCCATAGAAAGTGGGGAAGAGCTGTGGGCAGGTGACCTCCACACCCACCACCTGACACAGGCGACCCCTCTCTCCCAGGTAAGCGTTCCTTCAGCAGGGAACTCAGTGTCCACTCTCATTATGGTGTATTATCTGTTCATTTCTGTTCTGGCATGCAAACGTAAGTCACAATTTTAATGCCATATAATGTGTGGGCCCCAGTGACGTTCTCCTTGTCAAATGCGGCATTTTCCATCCCCTGTCCTGTGGACATGGTTGATTACCTCTCCTTCCCAATTCTGTTTCTCCCCCTTCCTTCATGCCTGTCGCCAGCCCCTCGTCTGGCTCCCGGGTCAGCCGGGTGGGGTCTGCAGCATTTTCTCATCAGCTTGGGGCTCCCTCACCCTCACCTGGTGCTCTGTTCTCCTCCGTGGCTCCAACTGCCTCCGGCGTGGACGCTCCGAGCAGCAGATGGGGCGACTCCATGTGCACAGACCCAGGCCCCCGGTGCGTCAGACCCAGCCCCGCAGAGCCCGAGCTCCTCACGTTCCCCCAGACCTGCTGCACGTTCTCCTGCCTCCTACTTCAGCTAACGGGCGCCGTCACTCCTGGAGCGGCCCAAGCGGACGCCTAAAGTTGTTCCTGACTCTTCCCCCTCTAGTTTCCATGTTCAGTCAAACTGCAAGTCTTGGCAATTTCATTTCCTAAATGGTTCTCAGCACTGCCATCTCCTCTCTGTTCTCTCAGCAGCTGCTTCGGGGTTCAGCCATCTCTCACCTAGAACATGCCGCCAGCTTCCCCACTGTCCTCTCCTGGAACACGCCCTCCGCAGACCCGTCAACCCCCATCGCCCCGCGCCGCGCCGTCTATGCAGAACCCAGCGCCGCCCAGTCCTGGCCGCGCGCCTGCTGACCTGCGGGCTCTGCTTCCATCTCCCTCCCCCCTCCACCGGCTGTCACCTTAGTGCCATCGGTGCTGGGAACACTGTGCACACAGCACCGCGGGTCAGGCTGTCACGTCTGAAGGAATGTTTCCGTGCCTCCTCTTCCTGGCAAATTTGCTCAAACTCCAGGCCCCACCGGGACACCACCCTTGCTCTAGTACCGGAGACAGTCCCGCCTCCTTTGGACTAACTCTGCTCAGGCGTCTTTCATGCCATTTACGGCTTTGTGTCACCCTGCTTTCTCTCAGTCCACAACCTGGTGCCTGACACGGGACCAGCACTGAATCTTCAAATCTGCGGATTCAATTTGATCAAGAGTTTCAGTGTAAGAAGTTTCAGGTTTAGGCCCCAGCCTTGTGACCACAGGAGGGTCCTCATTTGTATGCCATGCAGGATGGGGCATACTAAGATGCCTTTGGTTCAGTGTGGAGCTCCCCCCATCTGCTCCTGTCCCTCCAGTGCGTTCTCTCATCAAAGACAAGTGACGGATCAAAAGCCCCAGATCTGAGCACCCGCTCTCCTGCCTGACCTCCTACAGGGTCTGTTACTCAGGCTGAGATCCAGCCACACTGGTCAGAGCCCCGTGGGATTTTACCTTGTGCCACACTTCCCTTGGCTCCCAGGTTTGGATTCCCTGACCTCCCCTCAGCTCCACAAATGTGTCTTCTCCTGCCAAGCACAGCTGCTCCTGCCTGGAATGGTCTCTTCCTTCCTCTTCGCCTGGAGACCTCCCAAGCAGCCTTCAAACGTCAGCGCCAAGGCTGCTTGGTTCCAAGGTCCCCTGACATCTGGTCTTCAGGGTCCCTGCAAGCAGCTGCAGCCTGTGCACCTTGTGAGCGATAGCTCACCGGATTCCTTCTCGCCGGGGGCAGGAAGGGGACTTGAGCCTTTAACATGGCCGTTTGCTGATGGATGTTTATTAGCAGCGTCTTGAAGCAGGGAGCCGTTTTTCACTGCGCGAAGACGTGCTGCCTTGGCTGTCGGCTCCTCTGTTTTATTAAACACTTTCCCCACGTAACACTTACCAGAGGTAACCGTATTTGTTATCAATTAATTATTTATAAAATTTGAAAAAATTAGGCTCTGTCTCTCAGCAGATCGCACGCCCCCCTTGGGAAGGGACTCCCTGGCGTGCTTATTTTTGCACCCTCAGCATCCTGCCTCCCCGTCTCCCGCCTGGGGACAGTCAGCCGTGTCTGCTGAGTGACCGAGAGTGGCTGCATCCTACTCGTTTCCAGGCGGCACTGGCTGCACCCTGGGCGTTACGTAAAATAGGCTGCTCCCTTCAGCTCTACCCTGGTTGCCAGTTTATGCTTCTTGCTGGAGCCACAAGAAAGCGGGTTGATCACAGCTTGCTGGTGGGTTCTCTGGTCTCTGTGACAGAAAGACCAACGCACCCCCCACCCCCGGAGACGCAACGCTAACTGATAAAACTGGCTGAAAACACATTTCCAGCTTTAAAAGCGCTGTGCTTGCAGTTATACGCATGGTGTCTGCACGGAGCAGAAGGGCGAGTGGAGAGGGAGTGCACGGGAGTTTAACCGCGGGCTTTACCTCGGTGTGGAAGCGCGCGCAGCACGTCGGCTGCTCCTTTAAGTTCCTGGTTTGTAAGGCTTCTCCGATATCATGGTAACAATCTCGTGACAACCTGAGTCCCTGTGAGCAGCGTTCTTCACTGTGTTCAGAGACACGGGCCAGGCCTTCCAGACAACCGGAGCCACCTGAAGGCTTCTTAATGCTCTGCTTACTTTGACTTCACTTTATTCTGACCATTAGTTTGGTAAAAATAACAACGACAACAACAACAAATAGGAGTATTCAAGTGAAACACTTGAATGAAACCACTGTATCATAAATAGTAATTTTTTTTTTTAAAAAAAGACTTTAAAGACTAGTAGATGGTTCCTACCTATAATCAGAATTGAACCATCATCTTACAGTCGAAAAGTCCTGGGCTGAGTTCTGCATTCTGCTTTCAGGATGGAAGTACTTTTCCCTGCAATTCCGCTCCCCAAACATACTATACGTACATGTGAGAACGGAAGACCAACTTTTGAATTATTGAAATCGTGCCAACTTTTAGACACTTCTTTAAAGGTTTTCACTTCTTTACAACTCTCCTTACATCTTTTCAGGTAACAACTTTCCCTTTCTTCCTTTTTGTTCTTGCTGAGTGCCCTCCTCCTATATTGTTTTGTCTTTTGGGGAAGAGGGAGTCTGCTTTTGGGCCCTTGTATGAAATCATTCCTTTCAATTAGCAAGTGGCAGGAGCCAGAAGCACCTGTGTTTGAAACAGCTCTAGCATTACCAGCTGTGCTAGCCCCGAGGCGTGCAAAAAGCGAACGAAAAAACCCTATGTGGTAAAGAAGTGCAAAAGGAGGAGAGATACTGTCAACACCCTTTCGGAAGAGTGCGGTGCGGAGGCAGCGGGTTCTCAGTGCTGAACGCACAGATAAATAGGTACATCGTAACAATGATAGCTGGATCCATAAGCCCTTCTCATATTATTTCTACTTTCCTTCTGCCTTGCATACTGCTCAGTGTTTGTGAACTTGAACAGACATCTTGCGGGGCTGCTTCGGTGGTAGGCTGGCCTCCCTCCGGCAGGAGGTGAGCCCCCAGACACCTGGAGAAGACTCACCTGCCATCTTCCTAACAGAGAGGGACCCTCAGACGCTCAGAGGTCCCAGCATTCCGAGGTTTTGTGAAAGTAGACGTCGTTGTCTAATGAAAATCTGCGATCAGACTTTAAAGAAATATAAGATTGGGTGACACGTATTTTCAAAATCCCTAAGGTGCCCAGAGCAGAACTGTGGCTCTCCACGTCACACTGAGGAGAGCGGCACGCTTCCAGGCTGGGACTCAGGTGGCCAAGCCCCTCCCTGGGGTCACAGCGTCTTGGAAGGGGCAGGAGCTCTCTTCTGCTGCCAGCGATGGATGGAATGACTGTATCGGCCGTCACGGTGCCCAGGTGTGGGCACGGACGTGAGCAGTAGGAAGCAGTGGAGGACCCGTGTCCGTCTTGAAAATCGGACGTAGACAGGAATCCACTCGGGAAACTCAGGTACCTCGGTCTCCCCGCATCCTGCCTCCAATACCCAATTAGGCAACGGGAAGTTCCCCCATGTCCTTCAGGTCTTCGTCTCAGCGGCCGAGTCCCGGCTCCCCTGCTCCAGCTGACCTTTGCTTTCCTATCTTTTGGTCTTTGTCCCGAGGGCCTCCTCCACCCGCAGAACCTGATCCTTGAGCTGGCAGAGTCATGCTAAGGAATGGTGACTGAATTTCTCTGTGGGGCTCAGGTTGTCCGAGGTGTCAGAGAGAAGGAACCACAGTGAGGGAAGTCGTGGGCGCAGAGGTGGATGCAGGAGGCAGAGACCTTGTCAGCTCCCTGGACCAGCACGGAGGCCTGAGTTAGGCGTGTGCTTTGATTTTCCGCAGGTAACACCGCAAAATACGAGTGACGCCCTAAGGTGCAGTCTGTGTGCTGTCTCAGACGGAGGAGACTGAAAGGGACGGAATATTCTACGTATGTCAAGTAAATCATTGAAGTTGTGCGATCTGGGCCTTATTCTATTTGTACAATTTTGCTGCTCTATTTGGATGGGCCGTTCAAATAAACAAAGCTACGACTTCCCCTCCTCACTTGAAAGCGGACGTGTCCGGAGAACTAGGCCTGCAGGAGTTCCAGACGAATCCTGAGCAACCCACGCGCACTCGCGCGCGGCAGGCACGCCCTTCCCGACCACTCCATCTGAACCGCACGGCGGCTCGGCGGCTCGGGCGGCGGGGAAGGCCGGGGACCATCGGAGGGCGGCTGTGCGCGGCTCTGCGAAGTTCACGCGCAGGGTGAGCGGGCGCGGGGCCGGGGGCGCGGCGGGGCCGGGTGGGCGGGGCGGCCGGGGCGGGGCGGGGCGGGGCGAGGCGGCCGGCCCAGCTCTCCGCCCGCGGGTCCCGGCGCCCGCGCGCCCTCCGCGCGCCCTCCCCGCGTCCAGCCCCGCTTGGCCGCCGCCGATCTGGGAGCCGCGCGCTGGGCGGCGAGGACGCGCTCGGGGGGAAAAGGCGTCCGCAGCCAGAGCGCAGGGCCGGGGGCTGAGAGCCCGCGGCGACCCCAGGGCTGAGCGGTACCCGGGAACGCGCGCTTCCGCGCCGGCCAGGGCCCCCTGCACCGCTCCGCTCGTCTCCGGGAGCCAGAGGTGAGCTTTGGGCTTTCGAGACGCAGTCTCGGGAGCGAGGGCTCTGTGCTCTAGGGGTCTTTTGTCGTTGGGGGCTCCGAGAGGCAGTCTGGGGACAGTTTCAGCAGGGAAACGTGCCTAGGAAAGGGTAGGGTGATTTCAGGAACGGGAGAAAAGGAGGGCGCGCTCTCTGCCTCTCCCGGCATCTGCGGAGCGTCTGCTGGCCGGGGAGGCAGCCAGAGGTCCGTCCTCCCTGTCCCGCCTCGGGGACGTGCGGCCGGGTGGGCATCAGCGGGCCCTGGGCCCCCAACACCGCCGGCCCCGAGCGCTGGCTCGGGAGTGGCCAAAGTTTGCCTCTCGGGTCCAGCCGGTTCTCTCGCCCCCGCAGCCCGCAGGTGCCGCCTGTCCTCGCCCCCCAGCAGCAGCCGCCCGCCATGGAGCCCCCGGTCCAGATCTTCCGCGGCGAGCCGGGCCCCACCTGCTCCCCGAGCACCTGCCTGCCCCGCAACGGCAGCGGCTGGTCCCCGGGCTGGGCCGAGCCGGACGGCAACACTAGCGCAGGCCCCGAGGGCGCGCCGCCCGAGCCCGCGCACATCTCCCCGGCCATCGCGGTCGTCATCACGGCGGTCTACTCGGTGGTGTTCGTCGTGGGCTTGGTGGGCAACTCGCTGGTCATGTTCGTGATCATCCGGTGAGCGCGGGGTCCGGGCGCCGCAGCGGTCGCAGCCGGGAGGGAGGGTCGGGCCTGCCACCCGCTGGGAGGTGGGGAGCCCACTGCGTCCGTACTGGACTCTGGGAACCCCATTCCGTCGGGGCTCCGCAGATTCTGAGGGTGGACTCAGAAGTGAAGGATTTCCTGGGAGAATATTTGGTGCGAGACCGCGAGGTTCGCATAGGGCGAATCCGAGGCCAGAGGTGTCTTGAGGATTTCAGAGCAACCCTCCCGTGCCCCCCAAGACCCTACTGCGAACCCTGCAGACAAGGAAGGTGCTGGGGTGTGGAACAAAGTCAGGGTCGCCTGGGCAGGAAACTAGTCCGTCTGCCAGGCCGTTTGCCTGCTGCCTGCCCCAGTTTGGAGCACCGTGTTTTGCCCTTTGCAAGTATTTCTTTAGATACAGTTCGTGCCCACCTAATGCACTGAAGACACCTCAGTATTTCTCGTGACTCATCAGATTGGTGTTAAGGTTTATGGAGCAAAGACACTGCACTGCTTAGGGCGGTTGGTGTCCATACACAAGCCTCTAAGAAGTGCTGACATGTCATCTTATTTGCTTAGACTTCCAGTGACCTAGGATCCAAGCCGCCTAATATTTGTCCTCTAAAGGATGCTGGAGGTTTTCAAAAATTGCTTTTTTTTAATTGCCCACCTTAAGAATTGACTGTTTTATTTTATTGTTCTTTTGTGGAATTACACTGAAGTCAACTTCCAATGATTAAGTATCCAATATCGACATATACGCTCGCTTTCTGGTTAGTGAAACGATTCCTATTTTGGCCTCTTGCAACAAAGAAAACAAGAAAAGAAAAGAAAGGAAAGAAAAAAAAAAAGCCTCAACGTTGTCTGGGCACCCTTTGAGAAGTTTCACATTCTGGGAGACTTAATGCTTTGGAGATGCACCTTTGAGAGAGAATACAAAGCTGACACTCCTTTGGGAAGTTCCTGTGAAATAAAGGAAGGATGCAAGTTACTCTGTTTAGGGGCCTTGTAAGGATGAGGAGCTAATTTCTTACTATTTTTTATCCTGACTTTAGTTTTGAAACAGGGCTCTTTATTTATTATGAACTTTAAGAACAGTATCTGTAGTAACATGAGTCTTTCAAATACCCCTTAATCTCTCTCTCTCTCTCTCTGGCTTCGGAATGTCAGGCCTTTTACCCTTGTCTGGGCTCTGGAACTGAAAACCATCATTTAAGCCTCCAGATACATGTTATAACGCTTTTTTTCACCCACAATCAGTGTCTGTAGCTTGCTGCCCCTGGCTTCCATAAGTGCTTATTGCGTTTTACAGGACTTCTATCAGTGCTGAGTACAGGGTACAGAAGGAGGACTATTTTAAAAGTGAATTGTTTTCCCAAGTCATTAGTAATTTCAGGGCTGCTCTCCATTGGAGAGAAGATTATAGTAACCAAAAGAAAAGAAAAGAAAAGACAGCTGTATTCTAAACCATAATTAAAATTTTAAGGAGATTTTTGTTACAGAGGCCATTGTTTTGTAATAAAACATTGCTACAGAAAAGAGGATGTGAACAAAACCCCCACTCTGTCCCTCCTTATGTCACGTTTAAGTGCTTCAGTGAAACAGATACGTCTTATTGTCATTTGAACAGGCACTTGAAGTTTTGAGTCTAGGAAGGGCTTCTGAGTTGCTCTACACCTTTCTGTATAGCCTTGCAGTCTAGGATGAAAAAGAATGAAGAAACAGACTCACAGACACAGAAACTAAACTTACTGTTACCAGGGGGGAGGGGGTGGGGCGGGATAAACTGGGAGTTCAAGATTTGCAGATTCTAACTACTATATATAAAATAGATGAACAACAAGTTTCTCCTGCACAGCACAGGGAACTATATTCAGTGCCTTGTAGTAACCTATAATGAAAAAGAATATGAAAAGGGAATGTATGTATGTACTTGTATGACTGAAACATAATGCTGCACACCAGAAACTGACAAAATATTATAAGCTGACTAGACTTCAATAAAAAAATAAAAAGAAAAAATAAAAAGAATGAAGAATCCCAAAATATGTGCACAAGTAACTCTATGGGGAGCAATAGGCATGCCAGAGAGAAAAAAGAATCTGTAGACTGGCTGGGAGTTTTAATGGTAAATATAAAGAAATATAAATATAAACTAAATATATGTATCCCAAAGGTATCCAAGACTAAAATTTGTGAGAAGGGGATAAATTCAGCTGACGGTGCGAAAGAAGTTAGAGAGTTCACATGACAGCATTACCCATCCTCCCACCCCGTTCTCAGCTACCTGGAGATAGTTTGATGATAAATGAAGAGTGAAGGGGTCTGTCAGCATTCTGGAATGCCGACCCACGGAAATAAGAGCTGGCTTAGAGCCACAGCTAAGAGCACCGAGGAGCATTTAGAATTTGTTCAGATTGATAGGTGGTCAATGAGTTGAAAAATACAACCCCAGAAGAAACGCTGACGGACTTGGGTTTATTTCGCTCAGGAGAGGAAAGGACTGAAGATGCGAGCGAGGGTGGCCTCTGGCGGTGGTGCACCCATCAGAGCTCAGGGCAGAACCGGGGTGTGGGATTCACATTCAGCTTTCGTGACTGACGTCGAGGGCTGAGCAGCATTGCTTGGAAAGATGGAGGCTCAATTTTGAGGTCATTATTTTTAAATGTTAAGCATGCAAAAGGGCCGTGGTTGTGTCATCTGGGAAATCACTCTGCAGGTGGAATTTAGATGCTCGGATGGTGGGGCAGCTGCGGGTCTAGGATGGCCAGCATGGACCTGGGGAGAATGTGAGAGTTGTGGAAAAGCTTTGACTGTTTTTAGACCTGCCTTCCGAGTAG
The DNA here is from genome assembly GCF_009834535.1 of Camelus ferus. Lineage (NCBI taxonomy): Eukaryota > Metazoa > Chordata > Mammalia > Artiodactyla > Camelidae > Camelus > Camelus ferus. Next base: position 26,241,848 of record NC_045724.1, read on the forward strand.
CTTTTCCCACCCTGGGCACCTGGTACTCTGTCCAGTACCTTTTGAAGATAATTGAACGTTTCAAGGATTTTCATCATTTAACGTGTAGCAACTGCTAACAGCTGAATATTAGGGTACTTTAACCTTCCACGGTGAAGCGCTCCAGCCTCCCTTCTCAGCAGGCTTTGGAGTTTGTGGTCCTGGCGTACAAAGTTCTTACCTCAGCCTTTGCTTCATGTCCTTGGCTCCTGCCAACACCTTGGGGGTGCCCATGGGGTGACACTCAGGGTCCTAACCCCAGGTTATCTTCACCTCTTCCTGTGCAGGTCACCTGCCATGATGGCCACCCACGCCCACACCACCAACCTTGCCAGCAGCCCCACCTCTGACACCTTAAACCTCTGTCTCCCATGCATACAGCTGTCTCCTCCCTTAGCGAAAATGATTAAAATTCAATGAACACTTCATATATGCGAGCTGGTAAATCTACTGGGCTGGTAAATCTACTGAGCTGGCAGATTTACTTCACATTAAATACTCCATGTGAAGTATTTAATCTTCATAATGACAGGTATGTTTCCACACCCATTTAACAGATGATGCAACTAAAGCAAAGAAAGATTGAATAAACCGACTAAGGTCACACCTTGCCAACTTGTGGGGCCAGAAGGATCCCAGCAGCCTGGCCCCCGGCCCTGTGCTTTCATCCACTCTGGTCTTCAGTCTGCACCCACTGCCTCTGCAGACGTCTGGGCACCTCCCCCAACGGCCCTGCATGTTCTCCCGGGCCCTGCCTGCTCTCCCGGCTGAGCCCGGACTCCGGGAGCCGTCCCTGCAGATGCTCGACTGCCTGGCCTCCTTGTCCTCCTGCCCTGCCTTTCACCGAGCCCGCGCCCGGGGTCAGGCCAGTAACTGGCCTTGTTCCCATCCCTAGATCGCTGAATGCTGCTGAATAAAATCAGTTTTCCTTTTGTCAAGGTAAAATCACTGCCTCCAAGTGTATCTGACCTCTGTTCTGCCTAGTTTTTCTGTCTCCTGTTTTCCAGAAAGAGCCCAGGAAAGGACTGGGCTTTTCCCATTTCCCATTAAAAACCCCCAAAACTCTAGTTGCCACTAATTCCCAAGCCCTCTTCTTGGCCACTTCCCCTCAGGGCAGGTGGCTGGTCTCAGTGGTCCACTGGGACCGTCCGGTCCAGCTCCTCCTGCAAATATGATAAAAACAGCGTTGGCAGCCCGCTGCCCTCATCCCGCTGCATCCCTGTGAAGGGTCCCCTCCTCCTGCTGGAGCCAAAGCCCTGCTCCTGTGTTTGAGTCTCACGGGGTCTCTGGTACCGGTCATCTCCTTTCTCCTGTCGGTCAGTTCTCCCTCATTGCTGCTTTTGACCCTTAGGCACCTGGATGCGCTCAGTGTCTGTCCTCCTGCAAGTGTCAGTCCACAGCCTTCCGTCTCTGAGTTCCCTGAGCTAACGTCCTCTATTCCTCCTGTCTGCCGGGGCCTCTTGGAGGAACCATGCCTCCTCTTCACTTCGGTGTCTTCCACCGGGTCCTCAGCCCGGTGCACTTGGCTCCCCACCCCGGCGCTGCTTCCCCAGAGCGGCGTGCTCAGGCTCGGATGCGCGCTCCCAGCTGGCTGTCCCCTGGCTTCCGTGGAGACTCCGCCCGCCTGACCAGCCTCACCTGCTCCTTGACCTCCTTCCACACCCACTGGGTTTCTCACTCCTCTCCACTGGTGTTTTTTCCCCCATACAATTAACTTTTTATTGTACTTGCTTTGTTACATAATTATGCATCTGTCCATCGCTCTTTTTTTTTTTTTTTTTTTTTTTTTGACTTTTTACATTGAGATATAGGCAGTTTACAGCGTGGCGTCAGTTTCTGGTGCACAGCATCATGCTGTGTCTAAATGATCCTCTTCCCAGAGCCTGCTCAGCAATCTCCGTCCTCACTTCGCTTCTCTCCATGTTAGTCAGGAGTCACCCAGAGAAGCTGAACCAGTAGGGGATGTACGTGTTGAGAGACTGACTACAAGGAACTGGCTTATGTGACTGTGGGCTGGCTGGGCGGCTCTGAGGCTCAGCAGGCAGGTGTCAGGGGAGGCAGGCGGCCCTACGCGGGGGGGATGTCTCCTTTCTCGGGGAGGCTGCAGCTCTGCTCTTAAGGTCTTTCAACTGATTGGACCTGGCCCACCCAGATCCTCAAGGGTAATCTCCTTTGTTTAAAGTCAATTGACTACGGAGTTTATCCACATCTACAAAAACCCTTCACAGCAGCACCTTGGTGAGTATGTGACTGAATGTTCGGAGACTGCAGCCTGGCCGACGTGACACCACCCTCCTCAGCGGTAGCATCCGTTCTCGTGGCTGTAACTGTCAGGGAAATGCTGACCAGCCCTAAATCTGCGCGTCTCTCCCCGCCTTGTCCACCCTGGCTGCAGACTCAGCCGGCCGCCTTCCTTCTGGACGGCCCTGGGTGGTCATCTTACAGGTCGCTCAGATTCCTAGAGGATCTGCCTTATGAGCGTGCTGGGGCTGCCGTAGTACCACAGACCGAGTGGCTTTCATGACGGAAATGTGTTGCCTCACAGTCAGAGGCTCGAAGTTCAGGATCAGGGTGTCTCCAGGCTTCGTTTCTTCTGAGGCCTCCCTCCCTGGCTCGCAGGCGGCCGCCTTCCCCCTGGGTCCTCACAGGGTCTTCCTGCTGTGTGCTCGTCCCCCGTCTCTGTGCCCTGATCTCCCTTCTTCTAGGGATACTAGTTACGTTGGATTAGGGTCTACCCTATGACCCCATTTTACCTTAATTTTACCTCATTTCACCCCCTTAAAGGCCCTACTTTCGAACAGTCATGTTCTGAGGTGCCGGGGTAGGACTTGAACGAGGAATCTGGGGGACACAATTCAGCCCTGAACACTTTTTATCCATTTTCTGTTCTCTGTAAGAAAACACTCTTCCAGCTTCAGTTTTTATGAAATTTGGTATATATGCTTTCTTTTGTTTAATTTAAAGAAAAGCTTTACTCTTGCAAAGGTATGTTTCTTTTAAAATTCAATGTAAGGCCAAAGAAGGAAAAATTTATCAGGAGAAACAAAACAGGAGTCAGAGAATTATCTGGTCCTTGGTCTTCCGTTTTGCCTGCTTCTTTCCTCATCGGTTTCGTTCGTTCTCCGCCACCACGGTGAAGGCCCCCTGGGCCCAGTCTGCTGCTGACCTTGCCCTGGGAGGGGAGGACCTTGGCTCCCCTATAGTTCAGCCTGGGCAGTGTTGAAATTTCCTAAAAGAGGCGACTTTATAAGAGGCTTAGGGAAAACCAGAACCACAAAAAGACTTTGGAAGTGATTCTATGTCCTGAACTCAAATTTCTTCTCCAAAGGCAGCTAATCCCCCAGGTTCGCTGGGATGGAGGTTGTTCCTCACGAGGTACCTGTTGTCTTGCTCATAAATACAAGAACAGGGTATTTCTTCCTCAGGCGACAGAAGTCCCACACTCCACTCTGCTGAGACCTTCTTAAGTTACTGACATAAGCTGACTCACTCAGGCCACCCCTACGTTAGCAGGGGCCCCACGGTTGAGCTTGTACCAGTCCCACCAAAGCCGTGTGGCTGTCACCGGATTGGGGGTGCACGGGAAGGGATGGGGTGACCCGGTCAGGGTGTCTCCTGCAGCGCACTCCTCTTTCCCATCCCAGGTGTCTCGGTCCTTCTCCCGAGAGTGTTGCTTGTAATCACTGCAGCTGTGTGTAGACACCTGCCTATTCCACGTCCTCTCAAATGTCACTGCAACCGACCTTGGATAGTATCACCAAACGACACCCGGGAAGGCGTTCAAGGGGGGCAGAGGTGTAGCTAGCCACGTGCCCGCGTGCCGCTGCCTGTCTGACGGCAGTCATACCTGAGGCTTTGGTTTAAAAAAAAAGGTTCTAATTAGTCTTGAACCCTCTTTTGGAATCCACACTCCACATTTCCTTTAAAGCAAGCAAAGCAAAAATAACTTCAGAAATTATTCTCAGAAGAGCCTGTCTTGAATTTCTCAAAGTAATTTTATTATTTGACAAGCTCTGAAAAGAGAGCATTGGCTCCATAATCCTGTTTATATGGATTCGCTAAATGGAATATTATTTTCTTCCCTGTGGCACATGTGATCACGGAAGGCCAAATCCTTGCGGAACTGCTTCAGAGATCAGAGATCAGACAGCTGCCAAAAAAAAAAAAAAAAAAAAAAGGAGAATAGAAAAGAAGACAAAAGAAAAAAGGAAAAAATGGGGGAAAAGAAGAAGAAAGAAAGAGGAAAGAACCCAAACGGGTGATCGGGTAGAGCGCTCCTAAGCTCTAACAGACGGGCAAACCTGCAGTGCTCACAGCGGCTTGTGCTGCCTTCGCAGTTCTTCCTGTTCTCGCTGGAGACGGCAGCTCCTCTCCGTGTATCCTTCAGCCCCGTCTCGGCAGCAGCAAGCAGCGTCTTCGCGGGAGCCCTGCGGCTGGCACCTCCCTCACCGCACACGAACCTGTGGACACGCTCCGTTGTCGCCGCCCCGGGGGACTCTGCGCTCTGCTGAAACCCTGCAGCTGTTTGGTCGCAGGGGTGTGCTTCACACAGGCCCAACAAAACGCAGCGTTAACAGGAGGTGGTTTCAGAATGAGGTTCGCGTATTCCTCAGTGGACACCAGTGGATAGTTTTGTTTGTTTCTTTGGAGAGGGTGCTGGCTTGTGTCTTCGACAAGGCAGACTTACATAAGGAGAGTAGATTTTAGGAGTGGGGACAGTACTGTGAAAGCCTTACATCTTATTTTTTTAAAAGACTTACCCTCTCCACTGGCCAGGCAAGGCAGAATTTAAATGAAAAATGAGAAAAATGTAAAACATGTGATGAATTGAGATATCTCAAAGGAACTGGTCTGACAGTGGGCAGGAGCCTTCAGACTAGAAACGGCCCAGAGTCACGAGCCTGGAGAGACCAGCTGTAACAACAGGGGTGATTTTCTGAGCTCCTGTAACTTGGCAACAAAACTCTGAGTGCTCTCTGCCGTACCCTGCTGCTCTCGGCCTCGTGGAGGGGGCACTTCCTTCTGATGGGGGACGGAGCGGGAGGGTGACCGTGCGGCCTCTCTGCGGCACCCTGCGGCTCACCTTAGCTAGGCCAGGTTTCTGTATAAAGATGGAAAAGTAATTTAAGAATTCTGTATCCTTCTGGGTATCCAGATAGTTGTACACTAGGAAAGAACTTGTCACTCATTTGAAATTTGTCATTTTCTACTGTGTTTTTGGGCAGGATGCACACTCACCCTGCGTGCCCCACAGAAGGCACTAGAACATTCCTTCTGGGGGGCAGGGCCGTGACGGCAGGCTGGAGGAGCGTTCCTGGGGTCCTGGCTTTTGCAGTGAGATCATTACTTCTGCTTCCCCTTTGTCCCCGCACCGCCACGCAAGGACAGCCCATCCGGGCTCGGGGCAATGCCTGTGCGCCCTCCTGGCTGTATGTCACTGGGGGACAGGCCCCGCCCCTCCTCTGTTCTAGTTACAGCGTTTGCTCTTTGCCTGTGGGGGCGTTTCAGGGACCTGGTGACTCCTTCAGAGTGCTAGAGGTAGAGGCAATTTCAAAGTCACATCATTGGAGAAACAATGGCTGGATTTCCCTTCTTTTTTTAAAAAAAATTAATAAGCTACTGTCCGTTAGTAAAGCACCGTAATTTCAGCAGGAAACAATCCACGCAGGTTAATTTCACTGAATGAACTGGAAGTACGCGGAGAATGTGACGCAGCAGAGGCAGCATGCTTTCAGATATGTTCTCCTGAGAATTCACCCCCGTACAGCCATCATTTCTGATCATTTTTATCCTAAAATCTAGAATGCTTTGTATCTGGAAAACATGCCCAGGTTGATGAATCAATCGTGCAGAGAAAAGTGTGCCGAAACCCATCTCTCACTGTGCTCATCTCCCGCCACTGGTTAGGATGGGGCTGCATTATCCCAGGTGCTGCAGACCCTCCTGCTCCTGAGTCGGTGTTCGGTGCATCTCCGGGGTCGTGGGGTGGCTGCCAGCTTCCCGTGGGCAGGGGCGTTTGGTCACATGCGTTTTTTTCCCCAGACCAGCTGCTTGTCCAGGTGCTTTCTCCCAGCTGCTGGGTATCTGCTGTATGAAAGGAGTCTATTCAGAAGAATGGCCATGAGGCTGTTTGCTTTTTCGTGACGTTGCAGCTGCAGTTTGGTGACTATTCATAAGGCTTGTATTTCATGTCCCACTGTCGCCCAAGTTTGAAGCCGCCCGCAGTCCCCTGGAAGAGGGCGGTGCGAGGAAGGACTTGGGTCCACGTGCGATGGGAGCCCTGTGAGCTCACAGGCACACCCTCTAGCACGTTGCCGGGACGACCTCACGGCTGGTGCCCTGAGCTCCCTCCTGAGCCCTCTTCCTGGACGGCTGCCCGCACCCCGTGTCATTTCCAGGTTGGTGACACTGACACATTTAGCGGGGACAGCTGGCAGACTTTGCTCTTTTAATGCCACACGCTCCGGTGGTGTGCATGTCGAGAAGTGCACCCACCCGCCGAGACTACCCATCAGATGGCGCCGATCTGCTTGGCATACTTGCGAGTGTTTGTGGATAAAATGGAAAATAATTTCATATCTGAGTGCAGCGAGAAAGCTGACTTGTCTGCACCAGGAGGCGCGCAACGACTGAGAGGTCTGACTGCCGGTCTGTTTTAGCTAAACACGGACGGTCCCCTGAGGGCTCAGCCAGGCTGCCTCCGAGGGCAGGGGTCTCATCCTCCTGGCTAAACAGGTTCCAGTCCAGAGGGGCCCATAAAAACTGTCGGTAAATATTTGTTGAACTCAGTCCGTGCGATACTTTTAACTGTGTCTGTTCAGTTCTCCCTTTCAGTGTTGTGGGCTTGTAAGCACCCGCCTTCCAGAGCCCTAGGGTGGGGGGTGGGCCCTGCTGAGCCCCCACATCCTCCCACTGAGCGCCTGTCTTTGCAGACACTGGAAAAATCACTTCGCTCACCTGAGTCCACTTTCTTCAGCTGGGTTAGGGGAACGACGTAAAGCTCCTGGGCAGCTCAAGGGCAGTTGCAGTGAGGATCAAGTAAGATGCATGGAAGTCAAAACGCTGGGCACGGTACATTGTAAAGTTCTGGGGGGACGGACGAATGCAGGGCCTGCAGGCAAACCCCTGGGTTTGACTTCGTGCAGCGCCTTTCACAACCATGTTACTTTGAGAAATTTACGGAGCTCCTGCGGTTCTCGGGGGCTCGCCTCTAGAGCCGGGGTGCTGGTACCGACCGCGTGGAGACACGGTGAGGACGAGCCAGGTAAAGTGTGTGGGCCGTGCAGCAGAGTCTGACACAGGGAGTGTTCTGAATGAAACGGTTATTATGATTCTTGTCATTAGCGTGATCCATCTCGATGCCGGGACACTGGGATGTTGGCGGATGCAGGGGTCACCACAGCAGGGGGTACAGGCACGTCTTGTGTGTCTGGCAGATGCCTCCAGCCCTGGGGGCGGTAACGGTGGTAGCTGGGCAGGCAGGGTCTGAGCAGCACTGGTCTCTCTGGGAGCAAGGACTTTTGTAATTAGTATAATTACCGTCTGTGTAATTTGTAGACGTCTCTGTTTTAGGTGGTCATCTGTCTTATTCTGAGATCTGATGACAGCATGTGAACTCTTTATAAGGTCAAGCCTTAAGCAGTTTCACACATCCAGTTGTTAAAAGTATTTTTGAAATGCTAAGAGCAAGTTCTCATTCAGCATTTTGTGGCTACTTAAATGATGCAAATTCTATTTTATTGTAAATAGAATACATTTATGGATTCATGGAATCATGTATCCTTCCATTCTAGCAGTTAAGGTTAGCAGCCAGGCTTAATTTTACAATTATCTCTCATATTCAAGCTGAAATCAGTAAATACGACCAGGGGTGTTAGCTAGGAACTGTGTTCCCTTCTGCTTCCTGTGGGAGCTGGTGGCTTCCACCCACATAAGAAGGGGGAGACGAGCTGGGAACATGGGATAAATCAGGCCTGGCGTCCGGATCAGGGGCCTCCCCTAACGATCTCAGGAGCTCTGTGAGATGAGTGTTACAGTCCCCATTCTGTAGCTGGGAGACCGATGCTCGGGGCTTTCAGTGACCTCCCCGAAGTCCATCAGCTGCAAGGAAGACCAAGGACTAGAAGCCAGGGCTGCCTGGATGTATCGGGCGGAGAACCGCAGTCTAACTTGTAGAGAAAGAGGAGACTCTCCGGTCACAAAACCCGAGAGCAGGAGTCAGAGGCACTGGCTGCTCGAGTCTTTGCTGGTATCAGGGATCTGGGGGAGGAAGCTGAACGAGTAGGAGGCCAGCTTTTAAGATGCATTTTTCAGACATAAAACCGTAGTTTTAGGAAGACAGTACTTGAACAGATAGCATTTTAGTCTTGTTCACTAGAAGCATTTGGCTCCTTCTCAGGAAGTGCCCCTGCTTACTTATCCGTGCCTTTAAGCGCCTATGCCCGGAGCCCTGGGCACACGCAGTCATTCACTTCCTAAAACTTACGGGCCACATGATAATATCTGAGTGAAAACTGTAAAGGCAAGACATATTTTAAAATAAACTCCTCACTCTTCAGATTAAAGCACTGTTTAGTTAGCAGAGCATCAAAACAGAAACCCAGAGATAAGGACTCCTGTGCCCGCGTTTACAGCGCCTTCATCCCAGCGCCGGCAGGAGGGGGAGCGAGGCCGGGAGCCGGGCTGGGGGTGCGACCCTGGGAGTTGGGTGAGGCGGGACGTCTGCTTGTGTCCCGCCAGTTCCGTTTTGTTAGCCTCATTTCACAGGAGCTGAAACTCAGAACTAAGTCACCTACTGAATTCAGACTCGGGACTGCCGGACTCGACCTCAACCCGCAGTGCCCCCCGGGGGAGCCGAGGCTGCTCGGTCTCCGCGCGGTAGCAGAAGGTTCTCCTGCGGAAACGACAGCCCCACAGTGATCAGCAGGCTCTGGTGGTGTTGACGCGGCAGCCAAAGCAGGGGTGGTTTTCCATAGTCCGCTCCTCATAAATAACCTTTAGTAAACGTCAGGCCCTAACGTGGAAAAACTCTGGCACCGTGAGGGTACATGGGGCATGGCTGAATTAATTCTGATTAGGTTCACAAACTGAGGCGTGTAGACAGTAATTAACATGTGGATTTTCCCAGCATACCTTAGCATTTGGCCTCCGAAAACCTGCAGTGCAGTTGGGAACATTTCACGCCCCAGGATCCATGAGGACACATCCCCTAAGTGAAGCAATCTTCTTAGTTCAGTTTCAGTTGAGAATGGAATTGTTCTAAACTTCATGTGAAAATGGAAAGAAATGATTTGGGCTTAAAGGCAATCTTTCTGACCTATTTCGAAAATTTCTGTTCCCTCAGTTGGAAGATGAAACAACCTGTGTGCTTTGCTAATCTCCTGGGATGAGAGAAGGAGAACCAAGTTGTCTCTCACCTGTGGGACCCGGCGGTGTTTAGTGCCGGGCCGTGTGTGAGAGGACCCAGCCTGCTCTGTTTCCATAATGCATCTGAAGTGAGAGGCTAGTGGGACCCTGGTAAATAAAAATCAGCACATAGTTGTTTTAGTCATTGAAATGAAATGAGTTTAAAAAAGAAAAGAAAAGAAAAGAAAAGAAAAGAAAACCATTTTGCATACCATGATTGATTGTCTCAAAGTAACCTTGAGGAAAAGGGGTAGGTTTTATCTTTGTTTTATGCAATGAAAAAAAAAGTGTTAAAAGGTGATCAAAGCCAAGCAGCCTGGGTAGGATTAAAATGAACTGTCAGTCACAAATAAAGAGCCGTACTGCATGCAAGTCTTGTTGAAAAGATCTGTACGCATACTTATCTGTTTATCTATAGTAATTTCTTTACTTTTTAAAATTAAACATATTTTGGAACAAAGTACCAGAATAAAAGCTAAGTAAAGTCAGGAAATTTTGGCCATTTTTCTACTACCCCCAATGTCTAGAACAGCCCTTTAATCTTAGATGATAAATACGTGAAGAATAAGTGAATGAAGAACAAGCTCAGTGATTGGAAGGCACATTTACCCCATGGGTGTGACATGACAACGGAGGGAAGTGGTCTAGTTTCTTGTCTTTCAGGTACACGAAGATGAAGACAGCAACCAACATCTACATATTTAACCTGGCTTTGGCGGACGCCTTGGTCACCACGACCATGCCCTTCCAGAGCACGGTCTACCTGATGAACTCCTGGCCGTTTGGGGACGTGCTGTGCAAGATCGTCATCTCCATCGACTACTACAACATGTTCACCAGCATCTTCACCTTGACCATGATGAGTGTGGACCGGTACGTCGCCGTGTGCCACCCCGTCAAGGCTCTCGACTTCCGCACGCCCATGAAGGCAAAGATCATCAATGTCTGCATTTGGATCCTGTCTTCCTCCGTTGGCATATCTGCCATTGTCCTTGGAGGGACCAAAGTCAGGGAAGGTAAGGGCAGCTGTTCTCATTTCTTTCTCTCCTTTTAAAGTTATTGATTTTGTGATTGTTCATAAAAGGAAAAATATTTTGTATTGATTTACAACATTGTGTCAGTTTCAGGTGTACAGCAGAGTGATTCAGTTATATCATTTCATTTTTAAAAACGTAACTTCTCATTACACAAACTCTTAATTTGGGAGTGAGGAGGACACATACCTAGAAAGAAAGCAGAAGCCAAAGGAAATGTAATGCCCACCTTCACGGAAGATGAGAAATGACACAATTTTGTGTTCCTTTCCACATCTAAACGCAGGATGGGATAATGGTGTGGCCAGAACGCAGGCACCCAGCCCATTTTCTGTTCAGAAAGCACAGATGAGGATCTGGAGAGGTGGGATGAAGTAACGAGCCGCAGGCGTGTGGGTTCTTTTTTTTTTTTTGAAGTCTAGTCGGTTTACAATGTTGTGTTAATTTCTGGTGCACAGCGGAGTGATTCAGGTATACACACATATACTTGTTTTCATATTCTTTTTCATCATAGGCTATTACAAGATACTGAATATGGTTCCCTGGCGTACAGCATGGTGATTCAGTTATACATATGCACATATTTGTTTTCATATTCTTTTTCATTATGAGCTGTTATAAGATATTGAATGTAGCTCCTTGTATAAACAGTAGGACCTTGTTGTTTATCTGTCTTATATATAGACATTTGTATCTGCTAATCCCGAACTCCCAATTTATCTGCCCACTGTCTCCCCTGGTAACCATAAGTTTGTTTTCTACGTCTGTGAGTCTGTTTCTGTTTTGTAATGTGGATTTTTAAAATACGTTTCTGCTGCATCCTGGCAGTTCTGATCCACCTCCTCGCGCCTCTTCTTTCTGCCTAAAAAGGGCCCGGAATCAGAGCCACACGCTTGCTCTCCGCTCCTCCTCCTTAAGCGTTAATCTCCTCACCACGGTCACGAAGCTTCATTGGCTGTCGGCCGTTCACAGGCAGGTTCACGGATGGAGGTAGTACAGATGAGCAAACCCATCAGACTTCGGACTCATTACTTTTTACCCCATGCATACTGTATACTTGATGTGTTCCCTGTGTTTCTTGCACCATGGTTCTCACCCCAGGCTGCGTGTTGGAATCACCTGGGTACGTTAGAAAATACTGCTGCCCGGGTCCCACCCCAGAGGGTCTGGTTTCATTGACCTGAGGCACAGTCTGGTTGTCCAGATGCTTGAGGTCTCCCCAGGTGCCTCTGACCCGCAACCAACGTGAGAACCACCGTTCTAGGAGTTTTGTTTTCCTAGTAAAAGAGAAAGCTGTGACAAACTCTTTGAGCTTAATAGAAATTCACAGAGGGGAGGGGAGCAGAATGATCTCTTTGGACTTCATCAGTGCTGGTTATTGCTCTAAGAGTTGGCTAAATGCTCCAGTTTGTTAGGGAGTTTCATGATACCTGCGAGCACAGATAAGTCGGGAGGAACCTTCCAGGTCATGGTGAAAGGGCACTGCTGAAACCCCAGCTTATCTTGCAGGATACACATTTTTAAAGGAAGCATAATCCTTTTCCTCTTAAACTATAAAATTAATTTCCAACATAAGCACTGCAGGTGTTAAGCTATAACGCTTGGTAAATTTTAAGAAATGCCAAACTTTATTAGAGAAGCATTTAAAAAATATGAAATAATTTTGCTTATTTGAATCTTCTGTCTTTTTTCTTAGTCTAGCTAAGGTTTTGTTATTTTTGTTTATCTTTTCAAAAAAACCCAACTCTTTTTTCTTTTTTTAGTCTTTATTTCATTATTTCTGATCTATTTTTTCTTATTTCCTTCCTTACTAACTTTTGGGCTTAGTTTGTTCTTTTTTTAAAGTTCCTTGATATGTGCAGTTAGTTTATTTATTTGAGAACCTTCTTTTTTTCTCACTATAAGCTTCCCTCTTAGACCTGCTTTTGCTCCATCCTGCCAGTTTTGGTATATTGTATTTCTTTCTCATTCATCTCAACCTTTTGATTTCTTCTTTGACCCCTGGGTTGTTCAAGAGTGTGTTGCTTAATTTCCACATATTGGTGAATTTTCCAGTTTCTTCCTGTTACAGGTATCTGTTTTCTTTTGGTCAGAAAAGATACTTGATATGATTTTAATCTTTTTAAAGTTGTTAAGACTTGCTCTGTGGCCTGACATGTGATCTACACACTGTGGACTGTTTCATACACACTTAGGGAGGATGTGTATTCTGTTGCTCTTGAATGACGTGTTTTGTGTATGTCTGTTAAGTTAATTTTATTTATAATGCTGTTCAAGTCCCCCATTTCCTTGTTGATTGTCTATCTGGCTAATCTACCCATAGTTGAAAGCTGGGATTGAAATCCGTCCTGTTACCGTGTTGCTGCAGTGTCTCCCTCCAGCTCTGTTCATATATACTTTATATATTTAGGTGCTCCAGTGTTGGGTGCACGTATGTTTACAATTGTTGTGTCCTCTTGGTGAATTGATCCTTTCATCATTATATACAATTGCCTCTTATGACAGTTTTTAACTCAAAGTCTATTTGGTCTGATGTAAGTACAGCTAGGTTCTCCTGCTTTCTTTTGGTTTCCATTTGCATTGGGTATCTTTTTGTATCCCTTCACTTTCAGCCTACTGTGTCTTTAAAGATAAAGATGCACTCTAAACAGAACATTTAATGAAATGGTGTGTTTGGACTTGGATTTCCTTGATGGCTGCCTCAGTATTCTCCTTTCTCCTTATTGTTATAAATTCAGCTTCACTGACATTTCCTGAGGATATTTTCACCTCTGTCACTGGGTGTTTTCCAAAGTCTTGTAAAAGCAACTGTAGTTGATTATTTCACCCATTCATTAAATATTTAATGAGCTCCCACTACATACAAGATAATTGTTCAAGAGGAAGCTGATCCTCAGAGTTAAAAGATGTATCCAAATTCAACACTAGCCCTTATGTTGCCTTGCTTATCTTAGCAGATTACTCTCCCATAATAACTACTATATTGAGTCCATATTTTCAGGGGTTTCCATGTGGTATTCATTTGTTTATTTATTTAACAATTTATTCTCCTCAAACACCATATTTTTCTGCCTCCCTATGTGGCAGAGATTGAATAGTATTTAAGGAGGACTGGATTGAGTGCCTACCCTAAGGTAGTTTACATTCTGGATGGAGAGAAAAACATTAGGAAAGGCAACACGTTATTGCAGAAGAGCTTCTGTCTGGCTCCTGTTTAGCTTCTGTCATTATGTAATGACAAAAAATAGATAAAGTATAATAAGTAGACAGAATATAAGTTGCAGGGAGGAGGACTATTCAGACAGACCAGCCTCTGTATAAATGTCTCTAAAGTGACATTTAAGCTGAGTCAACCACAAGAAGAGGCACTGTTGGAATATACAAAATCAGGAAAGAAAAAACCTTCAAGGAAGCTAGCTAGATTACAATGTGCCACCCTAAAAAAGTTAATAAATGCATTTATTCTATAAAATAGTAATGATTTTAAAAAATGGTTTTAACTGTTCTTTTCCCCATAAACACTAAAGCAAAAATTAAGAGAGGTGCTTGTCTGTTTCTTATAGTTTTCATAGTAATAGTACTTTGGACAATGACTTTTTCAGAGAATCAAAAATCACAGGTTATTCTGGGAGCTTTGATTTAGTATTTAGTTGATAAAAGATAAGTTTACGATAATCATCTTTATTAATTGGCCAAAATGATTATATTCTTTGTATTTTAAATTATGTCTAATTGAAATGGAAAGAAGATGTATTTTGTTTTACTAAGGCATATATGATTAAGAGAACATTAAGATGTTTTAGAAAACATTGTTAATAGAGCTGTTTTCATTATTCAAAAATATTGTACTATTTTTAACACAGATATTTTTCAATGTCAGAAGAAAATATTTTCATTATAAAAATTACAACTTAGTATTGCTTGATTCCTTTATCTGTAAGGAAGGATCAGGACAAAGAGAGTGTAGCCTGCTCCGTGCTCAGTGACTGCTCAGAGGCAAGAGGAAAAGGTGTTGGCTGGTTGTTGCCTGGGGACAGGGGAGCCTGGACAGGTGAGAGGGCCGCCAGTGAAAGTATGATATAAAGTGCTTATCCTGGCTCTCTGCTCTTTCTAATCTTACGGCCACTCCAAAGAGAATACTATCCAGTAAAGAGAAGCAGAGCAAATAAAGCAGGTTTCTAAGTAATCATATCAATGTAATTGTTTTACCTGTTACCTAGTCGATGTTTGCAAAAGTGAAAAATGTGTCTGACTTGTGAATTTCCTTGATGGTGATGATGATTCTCTTCCTCATTTTCCTCCCCTTCTATTTTCTTTCTCCTCCTCCTCCTTCTTCAAAAGTTTGCTCGTGTTTTAGCAATGCTCTGTCACAATGACCACCATTGGTTCCACTAAATCACAACAGCTGGGTCATACTTAAAATTTTGCTTGTATTTTCATTGACCTACATAATAATTTCTTGTAAACCATTTAATATTTTTCAGATAAGTTGGCTTTTGTTAAATGGAAAGGATAGATTGGAAATATTTGATCATTTATCGCAAAGAGATACTAGCTTTTATTGCCAGAGCCTTAGGTCTGGGAGAACTGGTAATATACGGAAATGCAGGTAAGTACTCACGCTATAAATGAACAGATTAGCTCTTCTGAAAGCCATCCATGTCAAACCAGTTCCACAGCTAGATAACTCATATTCCTGGCTAATCTCATTTATTCTGAAGCCTTGTATGTGTTACCAATAAACGGTGACCTTCTGGCTTCATTGTTCTATGCG
Organism: Camelus ferus; assembly: GCF_009834535.1. Taxonomy (NCBI): domain Eukaryota; kingdom Metazoa; phylum Chordata; class Mammalia; order Artiodactyla; family Camelidae; genus Camelus; species Camelus ferus. The sequence goes on from NC_045724.1 coordinate 26,257,079, forward strand.
CAAAAATCGGATGGTTAATGTATATGGCATTCATTCTTAATTTGGTGATCTGCTTTGGGGAATATCGCCTCAGCGTGATTGGACCTTGGCGACCAAAGGTATCAAAATTCACATTCACACTTGGCAGCCACGGTAATCACAACCGATTTTCCTTTTGTGGTCTCGTTTTGTCACCCGCTGCAGACGTGGATGTCATCGAGTGCTCCCTGCAGTTCCCGGACGACGATTACTCCTGGTGGGACCTGTTTATGAAGATCTGCGTCTTCGTCTTTGCCTTCGTGATCCCGGTGCTCATCATCATCGTCTGCTACACGCTGATGATCCTGCGCTTGAAGAGCGTCCGGCTCCTCTCCGGCTCCCGAGAGAAAGACCGCAACCTTCGCCGGATCACCAGGCTGGTCCTGGTGGTGGTGGCGGTCTTCATCGTCTGCTGGACCCCCATTCACATCTTCATCCTCGTGGAGGCTCTGGGCAGCACCTCCCACAGCACGGCTGCCCTCTCCAGCTACTACTTCTGTATCGCCCTGGGGTACACCAACAGCAGCCTGAACCCCATCCTCTATGCCTTTCTCGATGAAAACTTCAAGCGGTGTTTCAGGGACTTCTGCTTTCCCATTAAGATGAGGATGGAGCGACAGAGCACGAGCAGAGTGAGAAATACCGTTCAGAATCCCACCTACATGAGGGATGTGGACGGGATCAATAAACCAGTATGACTAGTCGTGGAGATGTCCTCTTGTAGTTCTCCAGGTGGAGGGGAGCTCAACGATCTAGGTCTAACTCAGGTTACTACTGCAGTCTGAGAAGGAGAGGTAGGACTTTAAACAAACTTTAGAAACCTTGTCGTCCGAGGTCATAGGATGCAGGTTGCCTTAGCGACCCAGGTCGGTGGAAGCATCCGGTCTGCAGGGGTGGCACACGGAAGGTCCCGGCAAGCAGACGCAGCCTCCTTCCAGGGCGGGGAAGCAAGGCTGAGCCCAGGTTCCTCTGATGAACAAAGAAACAAGCCTCTTCCTTCCGGTTACCTAGATTTAGTTCAGGACACATCTGCTGTGACTCTTCTATGCAATGTGGTGTCAAAAGCTCTATTTAGGAAACAGGGAAAGAAAGTGGTTTCAGAGCTTCGTGGGCATCCAGTCCAGAAGCTTAACATTGATAGCACAACCTCAGCAAGGTGAACGTTCCCAGGGCCCGTGCCCAGCTCACTCTCCACTCTGTGGACATGCATTTCCTGTGACCACGGGGTGAGGAGTCCAGCCGAAGACACCCACACCGGAGGTGTCCGCTGCTCACGTGTAGCAGAAAATTACACGATGTTTACGGAGCTATTTCGCCGTGCAAAAGGCGGTTTCCAACATACTTTCACTTCTTAAACAGTACGGTTTGTTTGTTTTTAGCATGCTCTTCAGATGAATAATCTCATGATAAAGCATGCCCTGATGTTGAGACATAAAGTGGTTCAAATACCACCAAATATATATATATTTATAGTTTCACCTGTAAATAATAGTATACGTGCAAATAAGGAATAGGTTGGCCTTCCCACTGGGCAGTTTCCGGAGGGCACGCTCCCGAGGTCCCCGAGCCATCGATGCTGAGAAGTTTTGCTGCCGCGTCGGCTTCTGTCCGGGAATCAGTCACGGCGCCATCTCTGTCCGACTCGCCGAGCACCCGCTAGTCCTTCAATAGGGCTCAGAACGCGTGCTAATGAGTCAAGAAATAGTTAACTGGCTCCCAGGTTGTGGCCTTGGCAGAGTCAAGTTTACAAGCTGCATCTCTTTATGAAGGTGTGGCTACTGCCAGAGTCTCCCTCTTCATGGAAGGAGGGCGTCTTGCTTGTGCAGACCTTGAGACACTGCTTTGTGGCTTTCAGCAGGAAGTAGGGCTGATCCTCATCGTGGGCACAGTGGGGACATTATGTCACCCAGTGGTGCTTGGACACATCTGGCGCTGTGTTCCGTGAGGAGCACACCTGCTGGGGATAACACCCATGGGCAGTGCACTGAGGGTAATTTTGCTAAAACTTCCAGAAGACATATAAATTCTTCCTTCTTGCCCCTGAAACTTATGATCTCAGAGGAAATGGCTTTTTCTGCAATTTGCCTGGGCAGAGGAAAGGGCTGATTGATAAATGACACCCATCTCTTCTTTAAGCTTGTATGTTATCAGGGTAGCCCCCACTGGAATTTATTGGAAAATAAAACGTGTAGGCCATAGACGTCACTACATCTGTGAGTCCTGTTCACCGTGCACCTTCTCTTGTGTGTGTGGATGCTCTCCTTTTGGAAGCACCTTCCATGGAAGATTCTGTTTGTGGGGCCCCAGAATCACGCTGTGATGGTGTCTGGCTGTGCTCCAGACTTTCATGACTCCTCACACAGGTGACTGGGGGCAGCGAGGCGAGGTTTTCCCTAATGAAAATGAAGTGTTCTTCCGAGCGCTTCTTATATTTCATTGACTTTCCTAGGCGTTCCTACATTCTTGTGATTAAATGTACCCAGGAATGGCTTAAATATTGGTTGAGATTCACCCCATGGTTAAAAGTCTTGGCCATCATCTACTATATAGAGAGTAGCTCCAGGAACAACTCCTACTGATGTGGGAAATACAGAAACCTCCTTAAATCCATATTCCACTCACGCTCACAGGATCCACTGCCATTGTTGGAGTCTAGACATTGGCCCGTGCATCCTGCATCTCTCTGTGTCTAAGTTTGCAGCCCCAGGAGAGAGGAGCAGCTCTCAGTGCCCGTGAGGTCATGACGTCCAAGCGTCTCCATTGCTGTAAGCACCAGTTTCCCCAAACTGGAAGAGGGGAGGACGGCTATTCATCTTAGGCCAGTACTTTAAAGAATGATAAAGTGAATCATGTATGTTAGGGAAAATACCACTTACACAAATGCATTTCTGTGTCAAAAGTGTGTGTGCGTGTGTGTGAGTTGAGTGTGCATGTGTGTGCATGTGTATGATCCTGTGTGTGTGCATGGGTGTGACAGTGTGTGCACGTCTATGCCCCATCTCTTGGTGTTCCTGGTCTCCCATCACAGAAAGGAGGGCACCATCCGCTGTGTCTCCCTGGGACTAGAGCTGCATGTGTCTAACTCTGAATTCAACTTTCTCTGTGAACTCCATCTTCTCTCCCTGCTAAAAGCTTAGGACCTAGTGAGGGGTCAGAAAAAATGCAGAGAAATGAAACATTGTGCAGGAGGCAGCAATGAGGATGAAAAACTGTAATTCTTACTCGGGGGAGAGCGGAACCACCGTTAGTGTCTCTGATTACTCTTACGAATCTGGACACATCCCCTATGCAAAGAGGTTAAGTCAAAACTCCAGTCTTAATACTAAAAAGGAAGCATAGTTTGGAAAGATAAGTTTGAAAAAAAATAAAGGAAAATTCACATACGTTTTAAGACAATTGTTTCATTCTACGAAGTATCACTGAGACGTAAAGTTCTTAAACCTGCGTGACCATCATCAGGGGATTCATCCAGCATCGGGCCGTCAGATGAGTAACTGGGATGCAAGGAGCACATCGGTTGGCTTTAACCTGGAGCTTTTAAAGGAGAACCTGTGACGAGGTGGTGTGTCCACTCAGTCAGACTTATTTTCTACGCAAGAGCTGTTTGGAAACTTCAGCATCAAAATGAAAAGTCTCATCCCCAAAGGGCATGGACTTGCTTGCCCTAGGGCAGCTTTCTTCTCTGAGACAGAAGTCTGCTCACACGCTCTTTATGCTACTGCACATGATTTATAGCTTGTGCTTAGAAGCTGATGATTATGCATCGTGTGTATGGTTGTGTGCCTTGAAATAAAATAAAAGCCACTGCTAAGTCACAGCAGCCCATTACTGCGCTCACTCATCTACGCTCTCACGGCTTCGATGGTGCCGCACGTCAGCAGGGAGGAGGCTCACTGCTAGGCAGAAATATAAACTGCCGCCTTAACTTCCCATCCATGGCGATGGTGTGGAGGGTTAGTGGGAAGGAACGGAACATGTAGGAATCTAAACTGTGTATGATCTAAATTCCCAAACACATCAGTCGCTGAGGACAAAGCACCTGTTTCCACGGTAATGCTGCCAAGATCCCAGAATCTGGGTTACCCACTGCCTTCCCTTTGAAAAGGCACTTTTTCACTCTGAAAAACATGCAAAATTCAAAATCAAACTGTCCCACCCATAAAAACACAAAACAACTCTTCTGGAAGCACAGGCAGCCTCTGCCCTGCTCCCAGTAAAACACAACCACATCGCTGCCGTGGATTGTTTCTAAACCTCATGGTGTTTGAACACACAAGCAGAGCAATTTAAAATTCATCATCTTGACAAAAGAAAGATTTTTTTTTTTTTTTTTTGGTAAATAAAAACAAAAACTTAGGGAAGGGAGGTGAGCAGGGCCCCCCTTTTGCTACTTGGGGAGGACACACTAGCAAGTCTCAGTCTCATTTAAAACAGCAAATGTCTCATTACCGTTCACCTCGATTGCCAACTCAACTTTTCACTAGTGACTGGAGTTCAAGCACATTATAAGATCCCATGTTTGGCGATCCTTTGACTTGTTTAACAAAATAAGGACCAAGTAAAATTTGGAAAATTCTAAGAAAGCAAATATGTTTTTCATTTGAAACAGGATCCTTTCCTTGGGCTGGATGCTATATGTTTGGTCGTAAAAATGTCAGGATACGTTGAACATGATTAGACATTTATTTTTAAGGAAACTGCTAATCTCCTTGACTGGAGGGAAAGCTCAATGTGCAGCAAGCTTGAAGCATTATGGTATCTCCTCCTCTCGGAAATTAATTTACAGCATTATCCTTCCTAGAGGACGGTGTCTAGGTTTGTGGATAACAATCACAAACAAACATTGCAACTGAATCTTTTTCAGCTACTGATGTTTGAAAGGACGTTCATTCCTATTTGTGCCAGGACTCATGCTAGATTCTGGGCAGACAGGTGAAGGAAACAGATATGCTTTCAATGCTAACAGTCTAAGAAAAAACAAGGAATTGAAGAAGTGATTACAATACACTGCAACGGAGGCACAGGTAGTGGAATGCAGCCTAGTCTGGAAGGTCTGCCTACCTGTCTACCTAGACATGTTTTAGAAATTGCTCAATCCATGTCTCTATGCTACACCTGAAACTGCTAGAAAGGTTAAAATAACAGCACTCCATTAACCGGAGACAGCAAAAACGGCAACTGCAAAATAGCGTAAGTGACTTGTTCGAGTTTCAAACAGTCAAGGAAGCCAGTGTGTTGGATGCCAAATAACTTAGGGATAATATAGTTTTGGAATTTTACCAGGAGATGAGACATTGCTCATCATGAGCTGTGCTGTAAAGATGCGTATAAAACACAGGCCACACTGCAGAGTTGCATGGCCTGCAATGTAGTTGCTTTTGATATTTTTCAAATGGAACTGGAGAGTAAAGAGTTAAAGTAGCTGGGCTGCAGCCAATTCGATCCCCTTGTGGAAGAGACCCCCCCTCCCCTCCCAAGGTGTGCGGCTGGGGCAGTGAAGCCAGGGCACTTCCTGATAGCCTTCTCAGCAGGACCTCTGATAACTGACAACTTTTGCTCGGAAGAGACCGTATCTACAGAACGCCCTTAGCAGGATGTCCCTGGCTAGAGGATTACTTGGAACAAACCTGTCATCTGCAGGTTTATGGTGTCAGCGGGGTATAAAATGGATCTGTTTCATAACTTAAAAGACTTCCCATGCTGTTTGAAGTGACCTAAGCAATAATATTATTTAGGGGATGGGAGTCCACATCTGACGTAGAAAGAAGGACCAGGGAACCACACTCGAAGTCTCAGATGTCTCTACTTCTTCAAAGTGTATCTTTGAAATCAATAAAACTTGACTTTTCTATGTTATAATGTACCTCAGCCTGAAATTTAGGCCACAAATACTCAGTTTAAGGCCTGAGAGTTATTTACTAAAGGAAAGTGTCAGTTATGTTTTGATTTAAACGTGACGGTGCCGCCATGGCACATTTAATAATCATAAAGCCTTTCACTTATTGCTATGCTAAGTGCTTTATGTGGCCTGGGTTAATATTCTCAACAAACCTATGAGTTAGTTGTGTGAAACAGAGATACCACGTAAATTTGCCAGTGCCACGTGTTAGTAAGTGGCAGAGGTGGAGAACAACGTGATTACCACACGCAGCGGATGGGGTGTCTCGGGGAGTGTTCACGGGAGGCGGTAAGTCACGCCAGCTGAGAGAGGGAGGCAGCCTAGCACAGACAGGCTCGGGCATTAGGGGGTAAATCCCAGCTCCAGCTGAGACACGTGTGGTCTTGTGCAAGGCATGACCTTTCCTCTGCTGCAGCCTCCCCTGAGAAATCCTGACAAAAGGGACGGCCACCGTGGAGCGTCGCTGGGCTCACACAGCCGCAGTCACTCCTCGGTGAGCGCTCGTTAGTGTAACGATTGTTATTCTCAATCAGCCTCACTGCAGAGACATCGGATCCCATTATGCCTGTGGTTTCCTCCAATTCTAACATCTCGCACTCTGAGATCCCTGTGGGCTGCTTCATGTGTGACAAATCCAGACGCAGGAAGTGACTGGGACACTGTGCTGCACCCCAGAAACTGACATGTTGTAACCACGGTACTTCAATAAAAATAAACAAATAAATCAGTAAATAAATAAATAGGAAAAAAATCCCGATGCAGGCGATCTAGCAGGCAGTGAGGACACGGTTCTACTGGCATCCCCTTCCCACCAGGAGCTGTGAAATCACCCTTGCACACTGCTGTGTCCTGGGAAGGCGGCCTGAGCTTTCCAGTGTGATGGGACGCAGGTCTCTGTCTTCCAGAATAGTGAGAAGCCTAGTCCGAGGGCTCTGTTTTCTTCAAACCTGGAAGGTATTTATTCCTGATCAACGGACTGCCTTATCCTCATTGGTTAATGCCTCCTGTAGGTGACGGTGTGTACTAGGAATAGGAAAGGACTAACCTGGTTGCTTTCTCACCTGAAGGGACCACCGGAAGCTGGCTCATAAGGCATAGGGGCTGTTTGCAAGGCAGTTCAGGGACGCTGGCTGTCTCCGATGACAGACACGGATGGATTCATCACTCAGATGATGGCATCAGGGCTCTGTTTCACTCCTCTTATCTTTATTCTAATGCCTTCTGCACTGCATCCATCTTCAGGCAACCTGTCTCCAAGCGTGGTACCGGCAGCTCCAGGCTCGCACGGTCCTTACAGCTCAGACACCCAAGGAACAGAGGGACCCTCTCTTCTCCAGCACCACGCATCCAAGGAAGGGATTCCCACTGCCATGACCCTGGGTCAGTCGCTACTACTGGGGATGCGATGCTCCAGTTGGCCAGGCCTCGTTTATCTGTCCCACAGCCCCACGCGTGTGCTAGCAAGACGGAGTCAGGGAAGGTGAGTCTGCCTTGAACCTCATGGAGTTAATTTCCATTGGAAAGAGGAGTCTATCACCGGAGAAGGGAAAAGGGACTCTGGGAAGAGAAATGTAACAACTGTCCACCAGTGCAGCCATCTGGTCAGAATTTCTCCCCATCGTCAGTGGCTCTACGGGAAGAAAGGGGAAGAAACCGGTGGGAACAGAACAATGAGGAAGCAGGTTTGAGAGGGACGCACCTGTACCAGGGTGTGTGCAGGGGGCGGGGAGGGAGCTGAGCCATGGGAGGGGTGGAGCGTGAGGCAGCCGCCTCGTTAGCATTGGCGCCACAGCATCGAGGGACACAGCCTTCTGACCAACCACGTCACTTGTCTCTTTCTGTTCTGGGAACTGGGCTCCAGACTGACGTACTGCCAAGAGGGAAACTCATGCTAAAAATATTCATGTTCCTGACTATTACTCCTGAATGCCAGTTGGTATTCAAATTTACAAATTCTTATTAATAGAAGAGAATAGGATATTCTTAAAATCAGTAAATAAAGTCAACACATAAGCCACAGAATAATGAATGCTTTTGAAGAGTTCTGACACTTCACTTTTATAAATAATACCAGGTGACATTTGTTAGGAAAACCCGCACAGACAGAAGCAATCAGACGTCACCGCCTCCTCCGCGCGATACCTCCCTGTGCGCCTCTCCCCGCTGCAGATGGAGGAACTAGTCCTCTCAGTGATACAAAGATGCAGCCTTTCCTCCAAACCTTGTTAGCTCACCGATTCCCATCCAACAGGAAGACGTAAGCGCGAAGGCGTCTAAGGTCACCTTGGATTCCCTTCCCTCCAGCTGCCGCTGGACCACTGGCAGCAGATAATGAACGTAACAAAAAGGACAGCTGAGTGGTGAGGGAGAAAACCGCAGTGCCTTTATGGGCAATGGAAGCGAACAGCGAATGCGGGCATTTTATAAGAACACAGAGAGTACGTTTCTTGTTGACTTGGATGATAGTTCGCAAAAAGTAAATGTATCATTGTATGTCATCTCAGGTTCCTGACTATTATTGTCTCAAATCACACAAGTGTCATCCCTGACAGCACTGTAGGGAAGCTGCAGGGTGCTGGGTTTTGTGAGCCTGCGGCGATTTGGATTTGGAATCATCTCCAGTTATCTGGCTTGATAACTTCGAACATGCTATTACACTGTTCTCGGTCCTGGTTTCTTTATGCGCTTAAAAAAAAAAAAGATGAAAGTGTCCGCTGTGATAATCTGTTATCAAATTAGATTGTTTGAAGTTTTGATTCAGAAATTAGAAATACAAAGAGATACGTACTTTTTTGGGTACAAGGTTGAATATATTTTCCCAAAACAAATTATATAAAGTTTAATAGGCTGGACAAAGCATCAAAGAGCCCATAATTATTTGCTCTCAGAGTAACGACCATTATTTGATATGAATTAATGGCAGGTGGGGTGTTAGGGCGCATGACGAGGGACAAGAGTGGGTTATTGACGCTTTGCAGAGTTAGAAGGGCAGGAGGGCTCAGAGTCAGTGCTTTAGAACTCAAAATGCTTTGAGTGCCATTCACAGTGACTTTGCTTTAAGACTGATAACAGATTTTCAGGTAAAATATAAGGTCGAGGGAGTTTGGTGGGGAGAACATTTTATTTCCGTTATTCTCCAGAAAAGAGAGGCTGTAACTAATTTAAATGCGTAAAAGCATTTATTTCATTACCTAACAGACATATATCTCCATTTATGTGTGTACACACACCCACACTGACACACACACTCATACACACTCAAACGATGGCCCCCGTATGAGTCACAAACTGCAAATCCTCCCCCACCACTGGGCAAAGAGCTTTGGAGGACGGCATCCCAGCAGAGGCTGTGAGCCACCCGGATGCACAGAGGGGAGGTGCCCACCCTGGGGGTGGCGGCCACCCGCCCTGGCCCTGGCTCCCACGGGCAGGGGCGCAGGGCCTGTGGGAGACCCTGAGGTCAGGAGCAGACTTCCTCAAGGGAATCATTATCCTGATGATTTTTCCCCATAAATTACTTCTGCCTGTTCTAGAACTGAAGCTAAAAAGGACGACCCTGTATGCTGCTCTCTGGGCCATGCTTCTGTCATTCAGCACGATGGTCCTGAGAGTTCCGCACGTTGTGCCCCAGTAGTTCACTCCTTTTACTCACTGGGCAGGAATTCCAAGGGCTGAGTGGTCTCAGAGGGTTTTTTTTTTTTTTTTTTTCCATTTTCCTTTATATTGGACATGTGAGGTATTACCAGTAAAGTGTCACAAACATTTTTATACAAGTCCTTGTGTGGATATATTTATTTATTTATGTACTCTTTTGAGTAACGACCTCGGGGTAAAATTGCTGGAGAATAGGGTAGGTTTATGTTTAGTTTTATGAGAAACTGCACAGAATTGTATTTTCATATGAAAAATAAAATAGGAGCTCATAAGTGAAAGAATTTCCATGAGGCCAGTAATTCTCTTGATTGAGTAGGTATTAGGAGCCTTTATGGGGTGTAAATATACCGGACCCCAAGCCCTGTCCTAAATCAGGATGGGGGGGGGGGCACAGTGACAGGTCCTCGCGGCTCTAAAGCACCGCAGGGAAGTCGGCGGTGTGGTTGCTCCGGGTGGCAGTGGCCTTAAAGGAGGCCTGAAAGGAGGTTTTGCCTACAGTGTATCCTCAAGGACTAGCATCGAGTGGAGTCCAGCGACTTTGTGTGACAAGTGTTTGTTGAACTGAGATGCTGAACACTGAGGCTCAAGTATTAAATGTACTTACTTTGCCCAAATGAACACATCAAATACTAGATGCAGAAATCTGAGCGCTCAAGTAATGTTAATTAAGAGTCTTGTGTTACACAAGTACTTCACATTTATATTTCCAAAGTTTATGAGCAACAGTTCCAAGCTGAGATCCTGTTTGTCTTTATTTTCTCTATGGAGCCTTGGCAAAGCGCCTTGCACTTTGCAGCTCCTTAAAAAAAAGGCTTGTCTAATAAGTAAACAAACAGAACAAAGTGGAGTGGTTCTCACTACGATCACTTCAGTGCAGAGAATGTACCCCTAACTTTTGAAAACCTAATGTTCTAGAACATTAGTGTGGCTTTAATTTTAAACACACTGAGATCACAGGCAAAAAAAACCAAAACCAAAAACAAAACAGGCTTTATTATATTAACTCCTGTGAGTCTAAAGACCATGGAGAAATTCTAAAGTCCCGACCAAATAAAGGTCCATGGGTTCAATGTTTAATTCAGCTCTGGAGAGTCAACCACGTGTCCTGAGCATTTCCGTGATGGTCCCCACGTTTAACTTCAGATCAGGTATCATGTTTATAGATTCAGAGAAGATGCTCACCGGACCAGGCAGGGCTCACGGCAGAAAAAGTCGCTGTGAAACCACAGATCTTCAGACTCTCTGCTCACCTGTCCCCTGTCCTTCCCTTCATGCTGTCTCCCCCTCAGATTTCTCAGTCCCTGGGACTCTTCTGATTCCAGCTTCTACCCCAAATCACCTTAGGAATCCAGAAAATATTGCATAGCATGGACTTACTGTATTTATTTCAGTTCTGTTTCTTAGTAAAACCAGCCCTGGGACTCATGCCACCCTTACAGGCTGAAGATATGAGGGGTCATTTTTGGAAGATCATGACTAAGAAAATTCAAACTCCTTGTACGGAAGGAGGTCGTATAGTAATGACCAAGACGCATCTTTTGGCATCCCCGTTTTTGCACTCCACAAATGAATGGACAAATGAGTGAGCTATGAGAGGTGGAAACACACCTGTATTCTCAGTCATTGACCAATTGAAAAACTTAACGTTAGTTGTGTTTTTCTCACCTAGGAAATGAGGATAATAACTACCTCCCAGGATGATTCAAAAGAGGTGTTTCTATTGAAATGATCTGCGAACAGTCAAGCTCTGTGCAAAAATGGTTGTTATTAACCTGCTAAACGTAACCTGGTTAGCAACGAGGAGACTTTCTTGAGTTCCAAAATTCAGACTCCCGGTGGGGAGGGCATAGCTCAGTGCTAAGGCGCATGCTTAGCATGCACCAGGTCCTGGGTTCAATCCCCAGGACCTCCAAAAATTAAAAAAATATATATTTTCAAACTCCATGTTGTCTTTATTTTATAGCAAAAGGAGGAGTCTGTCCAGAGTCAATTATTGCCTCTCAGAAGAAAACTATGCTTAAACTGAAGTCTGTGTGACCTCAGGGAAGAAGCAAATCCAGAAACTCTAGCCTGACGGTACTGAGCTACGTCCGGCCAGCTCTGTACGTCGGGAATGCTTGGTAAATGTTAGACCAAAATCCAGGCGGATTTTTCTGGGCTGGAATTCAAAGGGCTTTTGTTAAGTCCAAGGTTTTCCTTCTTGGACACAAAACACTTTCTTGATGACATCATTATCCTTGAAAAAGCAATCTTCTTTTCCTGAGAAAGCTTTCTTTGGAGAAATCTTCTGTTCGTTGTTCAAGGTCCAAGCCCACTATATGATGTGGATGATTATCTGCCGAGAGATTTTTCCTAAACTGTGGTCCTTTAAATGTGCTTTCACGAATTGCCGAGCCTTTAGACCAACGGCAGTTTTGCCTGGAACAGTTTAACAGGGAGGCAGAAACCTACGATAAAGAAAGGGTTAATTTTGTCACTGCCAACACACCACCGCAGTCCCAGGCTTTTGCTGCTCAGTTAAGCGCGGCTTCCTCCTACGCACCGGGATGCGGGGTCTGGAGTGCCCTTCATTCCTGGGAAGAGCGGCCCGCTGGGGCCCAGCCGGGCGAGGAGAGCCTTGATGAGTAAGGTGTTAGTACGTGGAGGCGAGAATGTAATTTTGTGGCAAGTCCGTGGGACATCGCAAGCAATAAAGACAAATCCTAAAATATTTAAGTGTGTATTTACACTCTGTAAAAAGGACACCCTTGGTTTCCCTGGCACTGCACGGTCTGGTTCTCTGACCTCTCCCGGCTCTGGTGGAATCAGTTCAGTTTCTAAAAAGTAGCATGTTCCGGGGAGGTGATGTGAGGCAGAGGACCCCCCCCCCCCCGACCCCGCAGGCTCCTGCTGCTGATTTTGTCCCATTGTGCACGTGAGCTTAGCTTGCTCTGTTTTTCCACCGGAACACGGCGTCCAGCTCTGCACCTGTGGTTACGGGATCTCCTTTCTTTGACCTTGCTAGCCCTTGACGCTATCACACAAATTCCTTTCACCTTAAACATTCTGGAAAGCCCCCTGTTGGCTCACTGCCTCCTTTCGAAGTGCCCTTCTGTCTGGAATCCCACTGCTGTCTCTCCACCAAAGAGGAAAGTGTGGGCTCAGGGGCTATTTCTTTTGCACGCGGTCAGCCCCTGGGCGTCCACCTGCCTGGAGGGGCCCTTCCCGCCGACTTCTTAGCTGCCTGGAGAGCCAGGCGGGTTGTCCCCTCCGTGTTCCACCCCTCTCCAGGCCGCTGGGTTTCCCCCCAGCCCCTCTCCCGTCTGCTGTCTGTCTCCTCCGCTCACCACCCCCTTGGGCCCTCCTCCCACGGCCACCCCGCCCCCATCTTTCTCAGCTCTTTTTGTTTAGATTCCAAAACTCCTTCTGAGGCTCCGCCCCCACCTCTTTTTAGCTCCCAACCCCGGTATCTCCGACTCAAGCTCCTGTTCGTCCCACCACCCCCTCTCCCCACTCCTGTAGAAGTTCCCACGGTCCTGCAGCTGAGCGGGGCTCCTCCTCTCCGCGGCGGCTCCCCGGGCTGTGCGCCCACCACGCCCGCGTCACGTGTCCTCCCCTGCGCGCGGTCCTCCTTCCCCGTTCGCCCCGCCGCCTTAGTCTTCCCGCCGCGCCTCCCCTAGAAGTAAATGTGCAGCCACCGCCAGGCCAGGCGTCCTCGCCAGCTCAGGGTGACGCCAGCGAAGTCAGTCCCCCGGGCCTTCTAAGCCTCCTGAGCGCTTCTTTGTTTTAGGGACACACACCTCAGTCAGTGGATCCTAACAAACCCTATGCGGGCGACACTATTATTTTGATTCCCACCTTACAGGTAGAGAAACAGAGGGTAGGCAACTTGGCCGAGTTTACAGAAGCCTAAGAGGCAAGGCCAGGCCTCAGGACAGGTCACCCGAGGGCGGCCTGGGGCCCCGGTCCGGTGTGGACCCCCGGCTGTGCGGCTCGGCTTCCCCGACCGCCCTCCGTCTTGCCTTCGGAAGGGGCCTTCCAGCAAGTGTGAGAGCCACTGAGCTCACAGCCCCATCCCCTGGGCTGGGGCCTGCTGGCTCCCTGCCCCCTCCCCACGGCCCACACGCGCCTCAGCGCCTGGGGCGCCCCAGGTGGAGCGGGGCCCGCGCCCGGAGGGGGCGCGGGGTGCAGTGTAACTGCACTTACAGGGACGCCCCTAAGACCCTACACCCTCCCGCTCGCTCTGCCAGGAGCCCGACCAGCAGTTAGGACTAGTCAGTTCAACATTGTCTTCCCCGCTAGTCTTACCCTAATTAAAGCCCATACCGTCCAGCTTGACTTCGCGGGCGGGCCGGCTCTGGCCCAGCCCCGGGCTGCTTTAGTCTCTCCCCTGCTTTCTGCTTCACGCCTCTTCCGGGGTTCCCTGCCCCCCCCCCCCATCTCCGCAGACTTCCCCGCCTTGTGCACAATGACAACAAAGCGTTGTTTCACCAACTGTGTGTCCACTTCCCAAGGGAAAGGGTACGCATGAGATCAGTGGTCTTCAAGCTTCACAGTCACCTGAGAACGTTCAAACTGCAGGTGACTGGCTGTGCTGGAATCCTGCTGAATTCGGATCCCCACCCAAGATGTTTCCGGATCCTCAGGGCTGTGCATAACAGATGGTAATTATTCATGATGGTCCTGCTTTCTTTTTCTAATTCTCCAATGAGCGTGTAGATTAGGCAGGATAAACCACCTGGCCAAAAGCCTGACACGGAACAGGTAGTTGAGTCAATGCTAATTATTTCCCCTACTCTCCGCCTTGGCCGTCTTGAGGTTCACAGCCTTCATTCGTTTAAATAAGCATTTTAACAGATTCATTTCCTGCACTTCTTCCTGTTCTGTGTGTTTGTGGCTCCTTCCCTCTGAGGTTCTCTGGCTTGCTCTTGACCTTCAGGTGCCCCTTGCAGATTCTTTCTCTGGACATTTTCATATTAACCTCGTTCTTTGGTCTGCTTATTTCTCAGAGCTTCTGTGCAATCGTGTGTTTCTGCCACCTACTCATTTTTTTTTAGACTTGATCTTTGCTTCCTTCTTTTTTGCTGTAACATTCTTCCAGCAGTTAGTGATGTAGACCTCAAAATCTCAGAACCATTGATTTTGACAGGTATTTTTCCCACAATATCTTATTTTATATAAATGACCTGTGTTGAACAATATTGGAAGAGCTTAAAACTTAAAATTTAAGTTTTATGTCTGGTTGGAACGGCCTGTATAGGAGGAAAAGGTAACAGGAGTATTTCAGAGTAAAAAGAGATCCTAGATCTTACTGAGACGGGAGGGGGCAGGGCACAGCCACTCCAGGACTGCCACCGCAGTTAACATCAAAAAGGTGGAAGATTCAACCCCCAGGAGGCCTTGAGGCTCAGGATGAGGAGAGATTTAACTTCCAGCAGATCTTAGCTTCATTATACGCCCATTGTAATGTATTAACATGGTGAATAACACGCCCACAGGCACCATGGCAGTCCCAAGGCTAGCTACAAAAGGTCAGAGTGGGAAATGGCTAACTTCCTGGGAATCCCAGCCCTTTCCCCTTAGACTGGTCCTTCCACTTATTAGCATATGAAGCCACCAAGCCCATAAAAACCAGCAATGCGGTGTCTCACGGACGCCTCTCTCTCTTTGGAGACTGCCCGCACTCTGTCTATGGAATGTGTACCTACTTTTAATCTGAGCACCCAAGCCCTACACCTCATGGCTTTTCTCTTGCCTTTCAATTTATCTCTCTGAATAAATCTACCTTCACTCAACTGTGGCTCACACTTGAATTCTTTCCTGCGCGAAGCCAAGGACCCACACTTGGGGGAGCACGTCCCAGGGGCTCAACCAAGACCTGAGACACAGCCCTCCTCACGCCCCACACCCGGTTTCCTGCATTGTTATCAGTTCACCTGCTTTGTTTGACACAGGAAGAGACACAGAGATAACGTGAATTGCCAAGTCTACATTGCTAATTAGTGGCAGACTCATTCTTTGGGGTGGGGGTAAGGAAGAGCAGCTCATGTTTAATTGTAACATTTTAAAATTGTACAATAGTTTTGACATTTGCCTCTCCCAGCCCCATATTTAGTCTCTTAAAAATGACAAAAACACCTAGCAGTCACAGATTTGGGGTTTAATCATTACTTTCAGATCCTGTTTTCATCACTCAATATTCCTTTGAAATCCCAGATTCAGCCAGCAGTGGCCAACAGTAAATTTCCCAACTCCAGTTGGAAAAGTTCAGGTTTTCTTAGTCTCCTGTGTGGCAGTGACCCTTGTCCAAAACTGGTACTTCCCCCGAGTTGGGGAACTTTAAATGTGCCAATGAGAAAAGCTTTTTCTCCTTCAAGGAGAAGAGAGAAAATCACTCCTCAAAACACAAGCTGTCTCCGAGGCCTCTCTCTCTTCCTGTCACACCTCTTCAAGCTGTATGCTTTAAAATCATCTTCATTTATACTTAACTTATGCGTCTTCTACTCATAATAATGATATTATGATAGCCTTCCAAATGTTTTAAAGAAATCCCACTGAAGTCACCGGAGTAGATATTACTGTCAGATTTGATAGCAATGTTCAAAGGAAGATTGTAGGAAATTTTCTTTGCTAATAAACTGCCTTATTGCAAGAGACTGATGCTCAAAGGGTTCTTACCATTTCTACAGTGTGGAAAAAATTTATCTTGAAAGTTTGAAAATAGATAATTTAAGACACCCGGAAGGGCCAAGTTTATGCTTTTATAAACAATGCATGATTTCTATTAACTGCTACTTTAAAAATGAAAACCATAGAATAGTTTTGAGAGAAATTATAGAAAAGACACATGTCCAGATTATATAAAAAATACTTATAACTCAAAAATAGGAAGACAGACAATTCAATTTAAGTTTTGACAATGATATTGCACAAAGATTCCACTAGAGGACGATACATAAATGACCAGTAAGCCAATGTGGAGATACTCATTGTGATTAGTCCTCATGGAAATGCAGGTCACAACCACAATGAGATATCACTGCATACCCATTACAATGGCCCAAATTAAAAAGACTGAAAATATCATGTATTGGGGGTGCTGTGAGCAACTCAAACTCTCCTCGTACATGTGCTGGTGCGAAGACAAAGTGGTACAGTCACTTTGGGAAAACAGATTGACAGTTTCTTACTATTTAAGCGTATACTTTCCATATGATTCAATTTCACATCTAGAGAAATGGATACATCTATCCACACAAAGACCTGTACACAAACGTTCATAGATGTTTTATTCGTAATAGCCCCAAATTAGAAACACTTCATATAAGTGTCCATCAACTGGGGAGTGAATAAACAGACTGTGGTAAACCCATGCATTCAAATTCTACTCAGCAGTGAAAAGAATGAACTGCAGATACATGCAATAGTATGGATGAAAGTCAGGAGTGTGGTCCTGGTAAGAGACTTCAGACAGAAAAGACTGTGCGCTGCCTGATTGCATGTATGTGATGCTCCAGAAAGAGCAAAGCTAAAAAGACACAGAGAGTATCGGCAGCTGTGAAAGCAGCTCTTTTGCCCCTTTCCTGTCTGCCCCCTTCTCTCCCCTCTAACTGTACATGAACCTAATTACAGGAATGAGATCACTGGACAGTGTAACCCAGCTCTTGACTTATGCTCTCCTGAATGCACACCATGCCTCACCGAACCGATGATTCTTTTCCTAGATCAAAGGAGGTAAGAATGAAGACTCAAGCAGTTAAAGAGTGGTTAGCTCTCCACCCTCCATGGCCCCCTTAGGAATCCTGCAGGCAGGTCATACGGGCAAGATAACACCTGAGGAGTCAGCCAGTCTGCACACAACGGAGAATGACGCAGAACCCAACCTCCTGCCTCTATGAGTCATCAAGATTCATCCCTGTTTTTTTCTCTGTAAAAACTATCATGGCTGAGAAGAATCTTTGAAATTGGTCTTGGGATGTGAATCCACCTTCTCCCCAGATTGCTAGCTTTTCTGATTAAAGCAACTTTCCTTTCTACTGACACTTGCCTCTAATTATTGACTTTTGAACGGTGGGCAGCTGAAACGGTGTTTGGTATTAGTTGCTGGGGAATTGGGGTAAGAGAAAGGGGAGGAGTTCACTGAAAAGGGGATCTAGAAAATTTAAGTTGATAAGTATGTTCTGCATCCCAATTGTGGTGGAGGTTAAGTGATTATACACATTTGTCAAAACTCATCAAGAGCACCTGAAAAAGGTGAATTTTATTGCATGTAAATTACACCTCAATAAACCTGACTTCAATATGTATATACTTTGAGCCTTGCCTTATTCCATTCATAAAAACTGAGAGGTATGTAGATTTAATGGTAAAAGTTAGAACCATTCAGCTAGAGAAAGCATACAGAACATCTTCTTTGCCTCACATTGGACAAAGATAATTTGCATTGATCAAAGTGCACTAATGTTAAAAGAAATAATTGATAAGTTGGATTTCATAAAAATTTAGTTTGTGGTTATCAAAATATGCCATCGGGATAATGAGTACACAAGCCACTGACTGTAAAAATATATTCAGAATGCTTCTATCTGATAAAGAACTTAGGTCCAAAATGTGTAAACAATGCCTATAATTTGACAGTAAAAAGACAAATGACCTAACAAAATAATTGACAAAAGGCTTGAGGAGACAGTGCCATGAAAGAAAAATATTCTAATATGCTAATAAGCAATGAAAAGGAATAACTGACTAATAGATTACGGATTCCAGTAGTGATACAGATTAATTTTTAAAATATCCTGTGGAGTGAAAAAAAAGTTCTGCACAAAGAATATGTATTGAATTATTCCATATTATGAAACTGAAACACAGGCAAAGCTAGTCCAGGGGGGACAGACACCAGAAAACGTTTGCCTGCGTCAGGAGGGGTATGAAGATCAGCGGCGCAGTGGTGCGAGGGAACTCTCCATGGTGCTGGAAACGCTCTCTTGTGTTGCGCGTTTATGTGCATGACAGTCCAAATCACTGAATGCTTAAACCTATGTATCTATTGGGTGAAAAGTATACCCTCATTTTTAAAAAGCTCTGCGTAGACACACACATTTGCCTGCCTTGGGCAAGAGAGGAAGACTGTCCCACAGCTTTCTAAACTCCCTTCAGCAAGCCTTTCCTTATAGGGAATTGGTAGGCAATTTATTAGCACATCCAGTAAAGGAAGTTTTATTAGTAGATACAAATCTTAATAGTGTGGATTAATAGGCAGTATGCTCTCATGGAGTCCCCTTCAGTTATTCATTGCACAGTGAATCCACCTTCTCCCCAGATTGCTAGCTTTTCTGATTAAAGCAACTTTCCTTTCTACTGACACTTGCCTCTAGATTATTGACTTTTGAGCAGCGAGCAGCTGAACCTGTGTTTGGATCAGTTGCTGGGGGCTTGGGGTAAGAGAAAGGGGAGGAGTTCACTGAAAAGGGAATCTAGAAAATTTAAGTTGATAAATATGTTCTACATCCCAATTGTGGCGGAGGTTAAGTGATTATACACATTTGATGTTGGTTATCTTTATTGGATGAGAAAAATCATATAAGTCGGCATTCATCATGATGGCAGAAAAAGCCTGAATTTATTTCAGAGCAGACTGTGTATAGAAGAGGCCACTTAGCAAACAGAAGCCAAGCCAACCCAATGTTGTTTGTACTGTCTCTCCCACTAGGTTGAGGAGACTTTGATGTGTACAAACCTTGAGAAACCATGTCTTACGTATGTTGATATTTCTGCAGAACCCAGGGAAGAGTTTGTACATGGGTACTGAGAAAAAAATGTTTACTTGAAAAATATAAAACGCAAACATGAATGGAAACAAGACGTTGTGAATCACAGTTGTTTATCTGGAAACACAAGGCATCTGGCCCCCCTCTTATTCTCCCTCGTCTTGAGACCCAAGGAGTTGGTGTTGAGAGCTTCTCTCTGACATTTTTATTACATTTACATCTGACAGCACCATTTCACACCCAGAAAAGGAAAATACATGAACACCATTGTTTATCATGTGCCAGACGACGTGTTAGAAGCGCTCTCTTATCTAATCATTAGACATTTGATGCTAAAATGTTGGTATTCTTCTCCACACTTGAGGAGGAAACTGAGTTTCAGAGAGTTTAAGTAAATTTCCTGAGGTCACAGGAATGTTGGTAAATCAAAAACTCCATACGGCCTCTAAAACCTAGTTTTCCTAATTTCTAAATTATCTCTAGTCTCACGACCTTTCTCACAATGCTTTTCTGATTGAAACACCTTCCTCCAGTCAGAGTCCTCCCACTTCACCTGCAGTGGTTTAGACGTCACTTGCTCTGAGTAACTTTAGCAACACACAGGGTAAGCAAGACCGTGGTGGCCAACATGGAGAGGACATGTGGCTTGAGAGAGAAATGAAACCTCGCTGTTGTAAGTCACTGAAATTTTGGAGTCACTTGATATCAAAGCCTGATTTAACCTATTCTAACTGATAAGAAAATCCCTCAAATTCACATAACGGCAGATCTTGGATTCCAACACAGATCTACACGAATCCAAAATTAATACTCTTTACCCTATAAGTGAAACTATGAGCCTAATTAATTTAGGACCCTCGTGATCTGCACCATGCCCTAGAAATTATATCGATCATTTTAATAGTGCCAAAGCGGTCAAGACAGTGAGCGAGAGTTATGAAACTCAGTTAATCATAGTGATACTGTTTAACTGCCAACGGCCAAAATTGGTTCAAAAGGATCTTCATCTTTTGAATGTGAAGAAAGTTTAGACATTGATTTGTGTGTGTGTGATTCTGTGGGAGAAAGTTTTTTCACTGTAACACTGAATGTTTACAATTATCAATTAATAACATTATTTGTGTATGCATTTAATGTTTTGATTTCCTTTTCCCTAAATGTTGACCCTCAGTCTCATGGTAGATTTTTCAATCAAGAAAATTCTGTAATTAGTTTTGGGTCTGAGAGAGGTTTGCATGAAATGACCCCTGTTCAGTTTCTTCTAAGGAGCTGTTTGATCTTGAGGGGTGTAGCTAACCTCTCCAACTTACTTTCCTCATCTTTAGAGTCGATCTAATAATGTTTACCTTGAAGATTGCTGTGACGATTGAGTAAATAACATTAGTAGATACCTTATGGTCTGTGTCTGGTACCAAGCGGACTTAATAAATGTATTCCTTACTGTTTTGAATCAATACCAGTCTCGAAGCTAAATACTTGCTACAGATTAAATGTTCTCTCCCATTAAACAGAGGCTGGTCTTCCTATTTTGTTCAGTCTGAAATAGATGGTAACCAATTGGTGAGATTATGAAGACAAATGTCACTTCTCACAGTAAACTTGACATCAACTAAAGAATTACCACACCATGCCATGGTATAGCTTTGTTTACTTAAGTTTTGTGTGGCTTGCAATTCACCCTTGATTTTTCATATCTGAGCAATTTGAGTTTGGTTATCTAACCTGCTGAATTTTTGAAAGCTTAAGTCAAAAGTTGGAGACAACAGCGCAGCTTCAGAAGGAGAAATCAGAGATGCGCTGATTCGATCTTTCTTTTACTTATTCAGCAAAAATCATCTATGTGCCAGTCTGGAATGAATTAAAGGTGAATACAATGACTAAAACAATGAATGAAACACGCTCCCTGTCTTTAAGGAATTCCTAGTGGGTGGAAGTAATTCAGTGGTCCCTTTTTGCCTGGGTGTCAGAAAATGTACACAAATGAATATCCATTAATGTCCCTCCTTCCACCATATAAATCCCCCTTTACATGCGTCCTAATACTGTGAAGGATGTCAAATACCTTCAGCAAATAGGTGGATGTACAAATCCTTTAATCAGATGGAAAAAAATTTTTGAAAAAATAGAAAAGTAAAAAAATTAAATACATCCTGGGGTTTGTTTATTTGGACATCCAGAAGGAGAGAATGTTATTTTATTATAAAGATCCAACCTATAATAAACAAACAAACGTAATAGATTAAGACGTGTATTAAAGGACCTGCATAGGTATTAAAAAATAAATGTTTTGCCAAAGGGCCCTAAAAGCCACTGATAATTTCTCTAAACTTTCTTTGTTTTCTAACTTACAGAGAACTGCTGGCAGGGAAGAGAAGGCTTTCAGTTAAACACCATCGACTGCGTCTTGAGGCTCAACGTTCCAGCTGATGTATTTCCATCACTTTTTCCCTAACCTCAAGTAACTTATGATGAGTTTGGCATCAGCAAGGGGCATGTTTTCAAACTTAAACCTACAATTTCCACTTTTGGATTGGAGTTGTCTTTTGAAACAATCATTAAAAATCACACAAACTTCTGTTATGAGGTGAACCCCCCGAGCTTCGGTTTTGTCCCCTTGAGCAGCTGCACGCTCGGCCTCCCCTTGCAGTCGCCAGGGTGTGGAGACGTTCCTGACACCTCGTCCAAACAAACACGGACGAAGCTCTTCAGCTTGTCATGTCTACTGCTGCAAGGCAAACCACCACCACATTTAACTTCGGTAGATCAAGTCTTGAATTAATATCCCACCAAGCTGGTCATATTCTGTTGGTAAACGCCAGTCAGTAGGGCCATCCCACGCTAGACGAGGGAGAATCACACACGGGTGTGAAGGAGGTGGGGTCGCCGGGGTCCAGGTTAGGAGCTGCTGGCCACCGCCCTTACCCAGAGCTTAGAGCCGCTGCTCCTCACGGCCCAGAGTGAGGGCATCCGTGCAAGAGTGAGCACGTGTCCATGGGGTTGGACCAGGGCAGGGGGTCCACAAACACCGCTCTGGCCTCTCCTGGTGGGGAGCGGGGCCACCCCTCTGGCACCTCCAATGCCTAACATGGTACCTTGTCCTCAGTAAACCCTCAGTGTTTATGGACCTGAGAGGTAGTTAGATGAGCTCATTAAATTTAGGCGGAGGTGCCAAGTATAGTGTCATTTATTACCTTCACAGTGGTAATTCGATCACAGAATTACCAGGGTGGTATAAATACAGGTGATTTTCAGTTTCTTTTTCATACTCTTCTACACTATTTGAATTTTTCACTGTGATGAAGTATGATTTTTATAATGAGAAAATTGAAGCAACTCTCATGTCAAAAATTATAGATGAATTGCTATCGTCAGATGTTCCTGTTGATTCAGAGACCATCCAAGGATGGATACGCAGCCGTGGACGACGGTCGCTCCCACGCGGGGAAACTTGCGGCCGGGAGACTGTCACACGACCTGGTTCCAGTTCTGCACCAAGTACACGGTGTCACCGAGTCCAAAAGGTACTAAACTTACTCTAAAGGGTTATAGCTCAGATAGAAAACTGTGAACTATGTATGTATAAGCAGATTCTTCCAAATAATTTCACATTTGTGTCATTTTCTTTTCTTGGATTTAAACATTAAATCATAAAAAAGAGAAGAGTCGTTCTTAATCGGTCAGAGGGGAGGGGCCCCTGCGGGGCATGAGGCAGTTTTCCCAGGGAGGGAACGGGGAGCCCCAGGAAGACAGGGGAGATGCTAGCTTCGAGGCAGCCGCCGCTCCCCTGGCTGTGTCTCTCCTTGTCGTGTCAGGCGCGGTGCTCCTCCTGGCGAACAGTCCACTTCTAACGAAGTCATAAATCCAGGCAGCGCTTATCAGGGGCCATGAATGTCACAGAAAGAGACATGACGGGGCATCTGTGCTCCAAAGAAACTGCGCAAGCACCAGTGAAATGAAGTGTTCTTGTTAAAGATCAGACTTGAGTCTGATCAGTCCCTAGCTCTAAATGCTGATTCACCGTAAATAAAAAAAGTGACGGAACATGCAAAGTAACGCTATGGAAAGTCACCCAGATCCAGTCAGGAAAAGTGAATTTGTTTTGTCAACAAACAAATTGCAGAAAGAACAAAAGGAGAGAGAAATCTATAAATTAAAGAAGATTTAAGTGGCATATCAATCCATTCCAATATATGTACCTTATTGAGATCCTGTGTAAACCAACTGCAAAAAAAAAAAAAAAAATTATAAGACAATTGGGAAATTTAGAATACTGGCTGTAGAAATATTTGCAGAGCAAAAGAAACGCTGCTGTCGGGTGGGTGTGGGTGGAACAGCAGCCCCGAGTGGGGTGAGAGGTACTTGTACTGCTCTGTCTACGTTTATTATATTTGAAATTTTCTATAATAAAAACGCCTCCTTTTTTAAAGGTCTGCTAAAGCGAAACTCTTTAGTGTTACTGAATTATGTCACTGTTTTGGCTTTAGTTGAGCCCTTTCGTGAGGTGGATTTTTCTCATAAATTCACCAAGGGGTTTACTGTGCATGGGGCCTGCGGGGGACAAGTGGCTCCAAACTGGGAAGCACTGGTGTGAAACCTGCCTCGGGTAAGAGCGTGTGTATTTCAGCGTTGGAAGGCAGTTACTCTCTGAACATAGCTGCCTGTGGGAGTGGCTGTGTGGGGGTGGGGGATATTTTGAGCCATTGTTTTCCTGTTCACTGGGAGTCTAGAAGAGACACAAATCTTTTGTTTCAAATGAAGGAAAGCTGCTAATAACGTGCCACCTTTCCTGCCGCATGTTCTCTTAAAAAAGGGTGTAAGCCTGGAAGTCTATGTGAGCATTACAAGTTGGTGGTAAGAAAGCTGACTTTTCAGGAAGCCAGACTCTTTGAGCTGCTAACTATTCATAGAATAGATGTAGTAAAGAAAAAATCAGCGGAAGAGGCGCGTTCCAGTATGAGAAATGGTGCCTCCGTTGGCCGGTGGTGAGGGCGGCAGGATGAACGGCAGCTCCTTGTACCCATCCTGCTTCTGAAATTGCCCTCCTGCCTCTCTTCTCTCTTAGAGGCAGGAAGGAGGTAACAGTCTGACGTCAGAATCCATCACATGCTTATGTGTTCCCCAGCGGGCTGCTCTCTGCAGTCAGGGCTTTCTCTCATATTTTAAATGATTCTGGAGTTATTATTTTTTTTAGTCTATCTTCCACCACCTCTACTCCCCAGATTATAATAAACTTAGGAACTGAAAAGTCTTTGCTGGGACTCCTTATATGTCATTATCTTTCACTTTTAATTCTTATAGAAAACACCAACTCTAGCAGGAATGTTTGGGCTGCTTTTCAAAAATCCATAATTATAGGAACTTGAATTTTAAACCAATTTTCAAACACATAGGTGCTGAGTTAAAAGCCATATGTCATGTCAATAAATCAGGTATATATAAACAGTGTTTTGCCCAAGCAATGGAGGTTTTAAAAAAGGTTATAAAATACAGTCTCTAACTTTCAGCTCTCATCCACAAAGCAAGTAAGCTTACTACCTTATAATTTTTTAAAAGTTTCGTCTTTTGCCATATTCGTGACTATTCTCAGTGTGCTGGCTGCTGAGGAACCTCTACCGTGGAGGACTGTAACTCAGTTTTATGGAATCTGAAGGTAATAAGAGTCCTAACTGAGCTTTAACTGTTTTGCAAAAGAACTGTGTCACTCAGTCTTTTAAAAAATTTATCAGTATACATAAAAGTAATTTATGGTTTCGAGTAAATACATTCACTCTAGTAAGTCACTAAGGAAATAGCAATGCTATTTTGAGGAGTTCAAAATTTTAAAATTAGGATCTGTAGCAAGAATTTGCAGTCCTACATTAATCTTAGCGTTAAAGGAAGTTTAGCTCTTTACTTTTATTTCAGTTCTTCTCTTATTAAGCGGTAATACATGTTCACTGTATAAGCTGAATAATACAGAATAATAATTGTATACCTTGAACAGGACAGAAGCATATAAAGTGAAAAGTGAAAACAATTCTATTTCCCATGGTCTTGAAATAAGGAAAATTGCAAGCAGCTTGGTCTTACTTCCCTCAGTATCACTTGTGAACCAGTAATAGTCTAAGGTTTTCATAATGCTTAGTAATAAATTTAGATAAGAACTGTTGAAAACTGACGTAAGCCAATTCAGTCACTGAGAGCTGTTGGATTTGGGGAGGAAATATCGGTAGCTTCTGATAGTCAGAAGTAGGCCAGTGTTACAGGTTTCCTCTACACAATATCAAAGTCCAGAAATAGGTAACAGCCAGGGCGTATCTGGTACCAGATCCCGCCGTACATTTACAACATCACAAGCGCACAACATCACAGTGTTAGGGGGCCTTAAGCTCCACCCGTTGAGGTGCAGCTCCATGCAAGAAAGACCCTTTTAAGGCAGCTACGATTATATTCATCCTCTTGTCAATTTGGCCAAGCTAGAGTCCAGGGACAAAACCCTCTTACGGTCCCTGAACCCAGAGCCAGATGAAGCTCTCCTGCACGGACGCATGCACCATTCTTCACCATTTGTGCGAAGCCTTGTATTCTGTTCCCGCACTGCTCTTTTCACAATTAAGGTCGCCCCTAGTGTCCGTGATGCCGACAGGCAGGCCTCTGGTGACTGTGCCGAAAGGCCGGAAGGCTTGCGGGCAGCAAGGCAGAGCGTGGGCTTTGCATGTGGATGTTTAAGTGCAAGTAACTGCTGAGGGTCTAGCCTCATTTTGGTTCTTCAGATGTTAATCATTCACCACCAGGTTGCGGATTAAAATCAACACCAAGAACAATAATGTCTTCACATTATCCAGGCTGAAGCACTTTTAAGTAGATTAGGCAATGTAAAATATGTGATAGGGAGCAGATTTTTAAAACCATTAATTTTTTATTACAGAAGAAAACAATGTTCTCCATGTGATTTTTTCCGGCCATCCCTTTAAAATTTTCCATAACTTGTTTTTAGTGGATTTCTTGTAAACAATATGGAGCTAGGTTTTTCTTTCTGTTCTATTTTACCCTATACTACCAACTTTGCTTACAGATGGGACATTATATTGTGTTTTTAGTGTTGTAGCTGTTGTATTTTGGTCTTACCTTTGACTTTTAACCTATCTGAAGAATTCTTTTTTCAAATAGCCTTAGGGACAATGGAGTGAACAAAAGCACTTGTCATTTTGTTCTAAGTTCAACAATTTTTAAACATCACATCTTAACCAGTGAAGGAAGAACTGTTAGCCCCCACCTTCCTCCCAAAACGAAGATGTGTCCTCAAACTGAGACCTTTAAGTCCTATCCTACTGTAAGAATATGTAAATTATTCACGAGACCCGCACTCCAGCCCAGGTTCCTCAGATGATTCCACATGGCGTCGACTCTTAGAGGAAGGCGTGACTCCAGAGGCTGAGAGCTTGGCCTGGGAGGTGACAGCAGGTAGGGATGGAAGCCCGCGAGGTGCTCCCAGAGGTGAAGCCCCGACATCGCCGGCTTCATTCTCTGATTGTTCAGCTCCTCCTGTGACCTGGTTTCAGCCGACTCTGACACCTGTGTCCTGGGGTTCTGACACCGCTGAGGGCCTGGCCTTCTGTTTCCTGCCCCCGATGCACCTTCCATTCCCAAGCTGGGGACAAACTTACTTATTCTAAGACCCCACTTTGGCATGTTTGACTTGGGACTGAAATCATAATTAAACAGCTAAAAGAGCTTGATTTTTTTTTCTAATCTTACCCCCTAGGGCTTCTGTCTAATGTAGAAGTCTCTGTACGTCCATATTTTAAAAACTTGAAACCTTATGGGCATGGAGAAGGAATGTCCTGATGCAGGAGTCCATGGGCTCAAGGGAAAGAAGTTGACTTAGGTGATTGCTTGGCACCAACAAAATTGTGAACATGTTGTGGGTTGAACAGTGTCTCCCCCGCCACCATTCATATGTTGAAGCCTTGACCCCAGTACCTCAGCATATGGGAGTGTGATTGCTGCAGATATAATTAATTAGGATGAGGTCATACTGGAGTGGAGTGGGACCCTCATCCCACGTGACTGGTGTCTTCATAAAAAGGGGAAATTTAAACATACGTGCACATACACACGAGGGGACACCACGTGAAGACGGGACTTGTGCTTCCACAAGGCGGGGGACTATCAGAAGCCGGGAGGGTGGGGAACAGGTCCTCCCCTTCAGAGTGCCTTCAGAGAGAGCGCGGCCCTGCCGACACCTTAACTGCAGACTCCCGGCCTCCAGGACTGTGAGACGAGGAGTTTCTCGTGTTCAAAGTTCCTCATCTTGTGTCATTCAGTTACAGCAGCTCCAGGAACTCAAATGCAAAAACAGGCAGAGAAATTAAGCAGCAATCATCTGTTTAAGGAAGGACCCAGCAAGCTCAGAGTGTTTGAGTTAATGTTTTAAAGATTACAATCACTCTGTGATGACAAACATTTAAAAAAATGTGTGAGTAATTTATGGCTCCCCCAGGATTGTGTTATGTATAACTTGGGGGGGGGGAATCTATTTTACAGCGCGAGGTTCAATCAATAGGAGGAGAAGCTTATTTTTATTTTTCGCTCCTCTGTCTTCCTCTGCCTTGAGGGAAAGGACTGTGCTTTGTCTCTGTCGCCATCACGAGTGAGCAGTTGAAGGAGTGAGCGAGTCAGTGAGTGAGGGAAGGAATGAACTAGCCCCAGAGTGAGACCACTGAACTTTCTCTTTCACTTTATCTGCCATCTGAGTCTTTGGTTTGAAGTTCTCCGTGGCACCGAATAACGTCTTTGAAAGTCAAATCTCTTATTTTAACTCCTAAGATTTTGACCCTCCTTACTGGATCCCACATCTCAAATTCAACACAAATCCTCTTTCTTCCCTTTAAACTCACTGCAAAGAGACCAAGAGAAAGCAGGAGGCCTCCTCTGCGACACGCGCAGAGTACATGCCGTTGGTCCCTTTCAGACTCTCAGTCGCCTTCTTAGTCTGTCGCACACAAAGGTCTTCCCCAAATCTGTTTCTCTCACACTGATTTCCGTCTCAGTTGAAGCAACATTTCCATCCTGTTGTTTGCTTAGTCCTTGGACTCTCCTTATCTCATCCCTTCTGCCAGAAAATCCCCTTAGCTCCACCCTCAAAATATTTCCTGAGTCTAACCTTCCTATCCCCATGGCGGCGGCCATGTGGTCCACACCACCAGCTCCTTCCACCTGTGCCTCAGGGTGTCAACTCCTCTTCCCGCTTGGACCCTCCATCTCGCCCCACCCCCTCAGAGTCTGTTTCCCATACAACACTGAGAATTGTCTTTTTAAAATACAAGCCAGATCATGTTGCTCGTCTACTTAAAACTATCCATGGGATGTTGCTTTGTTTATTGAATTGCCAAATTGATCTTTAATTACTGAAATGTAAGTTCCAAGAGAGCAAAAATTTGCTTTTCTGAGGCTTCCCAAGGGCCAGAAGGGTGCTCAGTAATATTGGTGCAGTGACTAAAGGACGTTGTAAGTCAGTTGTTAGTGTGAAATGCTCTTAAGAAGCACCCCAAGTATTACCAAAAGGGTTAAAACAAGCTGAATTGTTGCATCTTTAATGGATTTTAACATTAATGCTAAAATCAAAACTCAGCCTTAGCATTCACTACCACTGAACTCTCAAATGCGTAGACATAGAAAAGACACGGCATTACCAAGCGCATTCACACCAGGAGGAGGAACGCGCAGGCGCGTTTCTCTGCGAGGTATTTCTCACGAGCTTGTTTCCAGGAAAACATTCTAAAACAGTGACCACCGGGGGGACGGTGTTTGCAGGTGGCTAGGACGTGAGCCTGCAGCAGGAGACCTTAGTCAGATCCTGACTGTACCACTAATGGGCTGTGTGACCTTGAGATAAGCTTTCACATCTTCCCGTTCATGTTAGGCTTGTAGTCAAGTCATCAGTTTTAAAGAGAATTTCTTCTCTTAGGAAGAGGCAGAGAGTTTCAAGGACAACTTCGAAAGTTCTAAATTCCAGTCACAATTTTCTTTGTAAGGAAGCTAGGAAATGAGATGTAAACTGCAGCAAATCCAGACTAATTACAGTTTGAGCAAAAGAAATGGCCCGCGTGGAAACCATAATCGCTGGTGAAAACCTTCCATGGAGTAAACATGCCGCTGTGTCAGAATAATACGGCAAAAGGGGTGCAGATATCTTCTCCCCTCTTTTGTTTTGAAATCTCATAGTTTAAAAAAATTCAAACCATTACCAGACGGATTATTGGAAAACCATTCTCTGAAGGAGCTGACGTTTCATCACTCTGATGAAAATCTGAGGTCCTATGTACAGCTCCCTAACTGCGATCAGAGGCATTTTAAGAAAGCTTAGCTAGGAGGTTTGATAATTAGAACCCTTGACTGTGAACGAAATTATTTTTGTACAATTAATTTTCCTTGTATTAAAAAAAATTCTGCCTTCTACTATGATTCAGGAACTCCTGACTAAAAAGCACAACTAATCTTTGCCAAAGCTCTGTGAGAAGTCACTTGGGACGGGAAAGACATTTACCCTAGAAGGTGGCTGCATATCTGCAAAACCCGCAGACACCTATGTAATCACTTGTCTGACCAATGTCAACTTTAAAAAAAAGAGTGTTAAAAAGTGTATCTAGAAATTAGATGATTAAGGAACAACAGTTCCATTAAGCAAAAATTGGAGGTTGTATCAGTCAGTATTCTTGGCTGGAAGGCCCAGCTGTGGATTCTAACTTAAGAATCTGTTGGAAGAATATTGTGTGGTTTACAGAATCAAACCGAGTCTAGAGAGGAGGCTTGGACACAAGAGCGGGGAGGCTTGGCGGTAGGTAGGGCTCAGCGCCAAGGTCACGCCCTGCGGTGGTCCTGAAGGTCACGCCCTCCCTCCGGAGTCTCAGTGCCACGGGGCTGGACTCAGCACATTTGCTGCAAGTAATTCCCCAAGAGTCCCTGGTCTCTGCGGTACCTTGTTTAAGGAAAATTTTGAGTTAACAGCATTGATTACTTTGGAACCCTTTTCTTTAATAAAATATTTTCAGAAAAGTCAAGAAAGTTACCTCTTTGCAAAGGGTAAATTCCTTTATAACATGAGGTGTAACTAAAACAGTTCTGATAAGAAAACTAAGAGCTGAAACCTTGCCCTTTAAAGGTGGCGCCTTAATCTTCCTGAAAGCCTGGTGTGTTTCAGGCTGGAACTACTTTGGGTCACGGCATTTCAGCGGACACCTCTGCAGGTGCGTGTCTTGCGGCCCTTGGCTCCGCAGTCCTCTGAACCCAAACAGCCAGCCTCGTTATTCATCTGAAACAGGTTTCCTTCAGCACTTCAACCGAAACCTCGGTGACATCCTCACACCTCCTCAAGCTGCATTCTGTTAAAATCTTTAGCAAAATGAAAGCAAGGTATTTTTGTTTCTCCTCGGCCTTCATTTACGACTTGATTTCAAGTTTTCCAGAATCCTTGACTAAAGCACACACGTTCTGACTGCTCCCAAAAATCATTAGGCCTTAGTTTCTTTTCTCGTCTGTGTTTATCCAAGTCAAAGACGTAATCCTCGGAAGAACACAGAGTAGGGTGGTGTTTACCAGGGGCTCGGGGTGGGGACGATGGGGAGATGTTTGTCAAGGGGTACAAACTTCCAGTCACAACAGGAGCAAGTTCTGAGGATCTAATGCACAACACGATGATTATAGTTAACAATTCTGTGCTATATTCTTAAAAATCACTAAGACAGCAGACCTTTAATGTCCTCACCCGCGACACACACACACAATTACAATAATGTGAGGGGCTATATGTGTTAATTAACCTTACTGCGGTAGTCACTTAGCAGTGTATAAGTGTATCAAATCATTATGTTGTACACCTGGAAATTACACCTGTTATATGTTAACTGTATCTCAGTAAATATTGTGTTGGATAGGGGGGCTATAATCCTTAAAGGAAAGTGCCACTCCTTGATTCCAAGGTTCCAATAATATTTGAAAACTAAGATAAACATTATTTGAAACATTAAATCTCTTCCTTGGTATGTTATGGATCAGAGACTCCCTACGTTACCCAAGAACATGAGTCTCTAGAAAATCATAGCACAGAATTAAGCAGAAGTTTTCTGACGACTGTGCCCTACCTGAAGGCGAACTTTCATGCAGGCTGTGATTTTCAACATGCCCATCTGACAATAAGTTGTGTTCTCAGGCAACTCAAAGTGTGTAAACACAAATGCGTTCTATTGCTTGAAAACAAAAGAACCGAGTAACTCTCTCGAGGTCTCAGCACCAGAACTCCTTCATTTCATCAGTGTTCTAGGACCATTAGGGTCCAGACACCTTCAGTCTGCACGAAAGAACGTACATCCCTTCTCTTCAGGTTTCTGGTCTCCTGTACCTTTGCGCACAGACAGTTCATTCCTACATAAGGGTTAGTACCCTCATCTGGAACAAGTTTTGGTCATTTTAGAAAATTACTAAATTCTATCAAATTCAGAGTTAACTCCTAAAAGCTCTATGTTATGTAACACGAAACGGTGCCAGTCAGAGTTCATCAGAAAGACAGAGGCGGAAGCAGGTAGGTAGATAAGCACATGGACAGATGCGAGGAGATTAACTGTGGGAACTGACTCATGTGACCATGGGGACAGGAGTCCCGTGATCGGCTGTCTGCAAGCTGGAGAACCAGGGAAGCTGACAGTGTAAGTCCCCGCCCAGAGGCCCAAGAGTTGGGGGGTGGAGGGGATGGGAGTGGGGCCGATGGCAGTGAGGTCTGAATCTGAAAGTCTGAGAACCAACAGTGTCCAGGTCAGGAGAAGATGGACGTCCCAGTTCAGGCAGAGAGAGTGAAATATTTTAAGATGTTTTAAGAAAACAAATCCTAATTTATGAGAATAAACTTGATTTCATAAGAGAAAACTGTTAACTGAATAAAAAGAATTTTTGAAACATTTATAGCAGTATCTTGCCTCTGTGGTAAGGTGCCCTATTTATCCAGGGTTACACAACAGGCAACGAGAGACAGGCAGAGGTACCCAGGAAGGAAGGGGCCTTTCTCATATTGTGGCGTGCCTGGGAGGTGTTGGAGAGAGCTCACTACATTTTTGCCTAAATTCTCAACTCCTAAACTTCATTTGGTCAGTTTGAGAATGCCTTAGGGATTTACTTCCATGGCCTTAGCACAAGTCCTGCCAGAGACTATGTGCTCAGCTCTAGGTTTTGTTATTACCAGCAGGCACCTAAACTCATCAAAGATGGATGTGTAAATAGGAATGATGTGGACACCTTACACGGGATCTTGTCCACTATCGAAGACATTTCCTTTCCTTGAATAGCTGGGAAACTGAATTTATGACCTGAAAGGGCTAAATGGGCAAGAATCTGGACCAAAAAGAATGGGATGGCTTAAAGATCCACCCACCCAGGGCATGGAAACTGCATGGGGTGGACGGTGCTTCTCTCATCACAGAACGGCCTTGGGGCCAGAATGCTCGTGCTTCCCAGGCCTGGATTCTCCCTGCAGACGGGGCTACGACCTGGGTAATTGACGAAGGTACTTTTCAGTATCCTCACAACTGGCGCTGTGACCTCGCTAGCGGTCTTAAGTGCCCAGGTTACAGGTGAGCAAATCGAGGGTCTGGGATGTTAAATGCTTGGCCCAAGGCCATGGTCCCAGCAGGTGGTACAAGGATGCAAACCCTGCTGTTTCGATAACACCAGTGGTTCTCAAGTCATTTTGATCTCAAGACCCATTTACACTATTAGAGATGATCAAGGATCCCAAAGAGCCTTTGTGCATGTGGCCTGTATCTCTTGATATCTGCCATATTAGAAGAAGAAACTGAGACTCTTAGAAATATTTGCTAATTTGTTTTAAAATAACAGCAATAAGTTCATCACACGATAACATAAATGATATATTTCTTAAGAAAAATGTAACTCTTTTCCAAAAAAAACAAAAAAATGGTGGAGAGAGGCACCGTTTTACATGCGTGCAAACCCTTTAATGTCTGTTCTATCTGCAGCTACCTTGTTTGGGTTGAAGAACAGGAAACAGACACTTAGGAGAATGGCAGAACACGGAGACGCTAAAAACTCATTAGTGTTTAAGGCTGCTTTCCCCTGGGATGGACCCAAGCACCGGAGTCTGAGCATCTCTGTGGGGAAAACCACAGAGAGAAGGGAAAACAAGGCTGACTCAAGAAAAGAGAGTCTTGTCATACACTGAGCTTTCCCGCAGCTCCTCCCTGAGGCTGCCCTCCTCAATGCTGTCAGCACCTACTTGTTCTTGTTATTTGTTGAGTCTCCCAGGTCTTGTGTCCCCCTGCACTTGGCGGTGACTCCGTCATTACACATATCCCCCAACCAGTGAATTATTGTTTCCTGTTGTGGCCCCAGCCCAGTCCCACTAGACTGTGAAGCGGACAGGAACCAGAGCTGCAGTCGCTCAGATCCATGTCCCAGCTCCCAGCACGTTTCAAGCACTGAAAACATACCCTGCAAGGATCTGTGTGGACAGAGAACTAAATGAATAAATGTGTACTTGACTCGAATCAATCTCATCTCTCCTAAAATACAACCCACTTCACATAAACAGCATCTCAATTACTCTTTTTTTAAAAATTGAAGTACAGTTGATTTACAGTATTATTAGTTTCAGGTGTACAGCAAAGTGTCTCAGTTATACATATATGTGTATACATCTACACTCTTTTTTGATTCTTTTCCATTATAGTTTATTACAAGATATTGAATATAGTTTCCTGTGGCCTACAGGAAATCCTTGCTGTTTATCTGTTTTATGTAGGTAGTGTGCATCTGTTAATCCCATGCTCCCAATTTTTCCCTCTCCTCCCTCCCCTTTGTAACTGTAAGTTTGTTTTCTACATCTGTGAGTCTGTTTCTATTTTGTAAATAGGTTCATTTGTACTATTTTTTAGATTGCACATATAAGTGATATCATATGATATTTGTCTCTCTGCCTAACTTACTTCTTAGTATATTGATCTCTAGGTCCATATATGTTGCTGCAAATGGCATTATTTCATTCTTTTCTATGGCTGAGTAATATTCCATTATATAGATATACCACATCTTCTTTATCCAGTCTTCTGTCGATGGACATTTAGGTTGCTTCCATGTCTTGGCTATTGTAAACAGTGCTGCTATGAACATTGGGGTGCATGTATTTTTTCAAATTAGAGTTTATTCTGGACACATGCCCAAGAGTGGGATTGCTGGGTCATATGGTAACTCTATTTTTAATTTTTTAAGAACCTCCATACTGTTTTCCATAGTGGCTGCACCAATTTACATTCCCACCAACAGTGTATATAGGTTCCCTTTTCTCCACACCCTCTCCAGCATTTATTATTTGTAGACTTTTTGATAATGACCATTCTGACCGGTGCGAGGTGACACTTCATTGTAGTTTTGATTTGCATTTCTCTAATAATTAGTGATATGAGCATCTTTTCATGTGCCTGTTGGCCATCTTTATGTCCTCTTTGGAGAAATGTCTATTTAGGTCTTCTGCTCATTTTTTGATTGGGTTGCTTGGATTTTTTGTTATTGAGTTGGATGAGCTGTTTGTATACTTTGGAAATTAATCCTCAGTCAGTCATATTGTTTGCAAATATTTCCTCCCAGTTCACAGGTTGCCTTTTCGTTTCATTTGCAGTTTCCTTTTCTGTGCAAAAGCTTATAATTTTGATTAGGTCCCATTTGTTTATTTTTGCTTTTATTTCTGCTGCCTTCAGAGAACAACCTAAGAAAACACTGCTACATCTTAAGTCAGAGGATGCTTTGCCAATCTCAGTTACTCTTAATGCTCCAGCATCCTCCTTCTGTGATGCTCTGAATGGCACAGCCCAGTGTGGCCACCTCCTCAATCTCCTCCCGTGGTGCCCACAAGGCCCTCTGAGCGGCCCTTAGCAGCCCTCAATCTAGTCTCCTTCATAAACAAATCCACCATCATCCACTATCAGTGGTGATTCAAATAATAATATGATACAAAGCAGAATCTCCTGATTTGACTTTGCATTTTCTCCATGAGAGATTGGAACTGTGTGAGAAAGGCTATAAACAAAATGTGTTCTCTTTAAAATAGGATGGCCTTAAAAATAATCCAGTTTGATGCCAGATCTTCATTGAGTCAGGGGCCTTTTCATCTCTCAGTTACACTTGGGAGAAGCTCAACTCTAGGAAAATCAAAGGGACGTGTGCAAGGAAAACTATAAGATAAAATAAGACAAAACCAATTCCACCCAAATGACTTTGATACCTAACGGAAAACAGGTTTCTTCTTTTTTTTTTTTTTCCTGTGTGTATCTGCCCTCTGTTTTTGTGACAGATGCCTAATCACTAAGATACACAAAAAGCGAAGGCGAGAACTGGCCGTGTGCTGGGGGCCCGGGTGGTGCACCTGCCAATCTGAAGACATTAAACCAATTAGAAGTAGTTTTGCTTAGTTTCCCATCTTGGTTATTTCCCGTCTTCGGAGAGCCTGAGCAGAAATAACGGGAAGCACTTCCCTCTGGCTGTGAGACTGAAGACAGTTTGCACCCATTCCTAAGAGCTATGAAAAATACAAAGCGTGAAAGATTAAAAGCCTGGATTTTCTTTTCCTCCATCAATCTCATCAGTTCACAGTCGGTTTTGAAATCTGTCTTTGCCTGATTGTCTGGGACCCTGTTGTCAGGCCTCAGGCTCTGGCCTTCAGTTCCTCTCAAATGTTACTTGGGAAGTGCGTTTTTCTCCCTCTGCCCCCCAGACAAAGACTTCGATTTTCTGCTTCTCTTTTCCAGCAGAAGTTGGCCCTCTCTCAGTAACATAGCATCCTGCGGTCCTCTTAACATTCCCCTCCAGTGCTGGACTGGTCTGGAGGGCAGAGCGCACGGCTCAGCACTCACACAGCCTTTTAGGGTTTCCCTGTGCCCCACTGGGCAGCAGGGACCTTCCGAGCGAGACACCAAGGCAGCATTTGGTTAAATGAGCATAGGTAGCATAAATAATAATAAAAAAATTTTTTTGAAAACCAGCAAGCCATGTTACTCTCAATCAAGATTATCATGGCACAAAAAAGCCACAGCAGACATGAGATCCCTGTAGGGGAGGGCGGAGCTCAGTGGTAGAGCGCGTGCTCAGCACGCACGAGGTCTTGGGTTCAACCCCAGCACATCCTCTAAACATAAATAAATAAGTAAATCTAACTACCTACCCCCTAAAAACAGAAACGAGATCGCTGCAAAATGCTTTAGTGTTCTTTGCTAAATGAAGTGATGAAAGTAAAAAGCACCTGGCTTTCGGGCTACCCTTTCTATACCCCTGAGTACGCTACGCGGCAGGACTCTCTGGAGGGCTGTGTTTCTCAGTCACTACGCACGTGAGTTACAGTGAAGCCATAAAAAGAGAAGGCAAAACTTCAGGTAGTTAAGAAGCCAGGTTTTCCTTCCCAGAGCTCCGCATAAAGTAGTGTAATTACGTTGATGTAATCAGAGCGGTTGTGCAGAGAGCGCCCTCCAGGAAGTCCTGGAAGGTCTTTCAAGAACAGCAGCTTTGGAGAAGAACAAGTGGAAATCCCTTTTCAGAGGCGAGGATTCATCAGGCCCTGGCAACGCGACCACGTGCTCAAAGGTGCACAGTTATTTTGCTCTCACAGCGGCCTGCCACGCTGAGGGGCGTCTTAAGTCACCCAGTGAGTGGCCAGTGAGGAGGAAGATGAGAGAGCCTGTTGTCCTGGCTGAGTTCCGTTTATCTCCTGCGCTTCGTGCGTGACACTTTGGGTTCCATCTAAGTCTTACTTCTTCAGTGAGGATGCTTCTGACGCCTGATGATCTGTCCCCACACTCTTTCTCATACAGAACATGTAAGTTCTAGTTTTCATTACACAGTAAACAATAGGCTTATGTATTTACTGTCTCCCACTACCGACCTGCAATTTACATGAGAGCATGAGGATCGACAAAAACTTACTGGTTGAAAGAAATGATGAATGACTAAGCGGTGAGTAAACGCTTTCCCTGCTGTCTGAGAAAATGATCGCTCTCACACTCCGGGACTCATTTCTTTCCCTGGGTCTTCAGATGAGTGACTTTGCAAGGACCCTGGGAATTCCCTGAGAAAGCACCCCCCCCCCCCGAAAACTGCCACGGGGTTTATAATGAGTTCGGAGCAGCAGAGGCACAGGCCCCGAGT
The DNA here is from genome assembly GCF_009834535.1 of Camelus ferus. Lineage (NCBI taxonomy): Eukaryota > Metazoa > Chordata > Mammalia > Artiodactyla > Camelidae > Camelus > Camelus ferus. Next base: position 26,294,573 of record NC_045724.1, read on the forward strand.
CCCACCCTGCGCTGACGCTCATCCGACCTCGGGCACTGACCGCCTCCCGGGCCCTTGCGGTCTCGGGGGCAGCTCCGCGGGTGCGGCCGGCACGCCGCCTACTGGGAGACGGGAAGGTTCCAGCATGGATCACCTGAACCCTCCCCTTCAGAAACTACAGGAAGAAGCCAGAGTAAACCGAAGCGAGCATGAGGAAGGAAATAATGAAGACTAGAAAGGAAGTAAGCGAAATAGAGGGTAGAAAGTGTCGGGAAAGGCAGTCTTCCAACCCGCACTCAGGCGCGGAAGAAAAAGCCCTGGGCCCGGAACTCCACCTGAGAGAGAGAGAGAGACAGAGAGAGCGCCTTTCCTTCCAGGGCCGGCCCCGCTGCCTTGGGTGAGAATACCTTCCCGGGTTTCAGACTCAATGAGCCCTTCGTTGTTCTATTTAAATGCCTGTGCCCATGGCCCGCAGGCAGCGCCCTCAGCCTCTGCATTTCAGCCCCCACGGAGGAGGTCTGGAATCATTCATTCCGCTGCAGCGTGAAGCGGGCTGTGTGCAGCACACTGCCCGAGTCGACTGCGAAGCGGGGCCACTGGCTTTGGAGGGACTGACTCGTTGCAGGAAGCCGGATCTTGTGCCCTGTGTCCCCTCTCTTACTGCAAAAGCAGCACCACTTGAGGCCGGTGTGTGTTGTCTGTTCTCAGTGATCGTGAGTCATACAGAGCCTTCCCAGGCTACCCTGTGTCTGCCTTTTAAACTTGGCTGTGCAGCCTGGTCACCCAATGAGTGGAGAAACAGAAAAACAATATAGAAGAAAAAGTTGGTTCCTTGAGAAGCAACAAATTTGACAAAACTTTAGCTAGACTGGCTAAGGAAGAAAGAGAAAAGATCAAATTACTAAAATCAGAAATGAAACAGGAGACTTTAATACTCATCATTTAGAAACAAAAAGGATTATGAGGTAATACTATGAAAAATTGTATGCCAAGAAATTAGATAACTTAGATGAAACAGATAAATTCCTAGAAAGATATAATCTACAGAAAATGACTCAAGAAGAAGTAGAAAACCTGAGCGGACACATAACAAGCAGAGAAGATGAATTAGTTACCAAAACACTCTGCGTTAAATAAAGCACAGGACCACATGGCTTCACTGGAGAAACCTGCCAAATACTTAAAGCAGGACTCACGCCAGTCCTTCACGAGCTAGTCCAAGAGAGAAGGGAGAAGGTGACGCTTCTGAATTCATTGTGTAAGGCCAGTGTATGCTAGTGACAAAGCCAGCCACAGACACTGCAAGAAAAGGAAACGACAAGCCACTATCCTTTGGACAGAAACACTCGGCAGAATACCAAGAAAACAAGTCTCATTTATGATAAAGCCCTCAAAAACCTAAGCATAGAAGAGAATTTTCTAAGCATGATGAAGGGCACCTACAAACATCCGTAGCTGAGGTTGTGCTCAGTGACGAGAGGCTGAAACCTTTCTCTCCGAGTCAGGAAGAAAGCAGCGATGTGCCATTTCCTACTAACATTGTAGTAGAGATTCCAGCCAGCACAATTAGGCAAGAAAATGAAATAAAGTGTATCCAGATTGGAACGGAAGGTGTAAAATTATCTCTATGTGTGGGTGATATTATCTTATATACAGAAATCCTAAGAAACCCACTAAAAAGCTATTAAAATGAAAAAACATGTGCAGAAGGTTGCAGTGTATTGATCAGATTTTGATACACCAGTAGTGAACAATTTAAAAATCACATTAAGAAAACAATCCCATTTACAATTACATCAATAAGAGTAAAATACTTGGGAATCTGCTTAATGGTAAGAAGGTTTATTTTGTGCTGATGACAATGTTTCGAAACCAGACAGAGGTAGTAGTTGCATAGCATCAGGAATAAACTAAATGCCACTGGATTGTTTGCTTTAAAATGGCTAATTTTACCTTAATAATGGAATTTCAACTCTCTCAAAAAGAGAAATTCTTAGGAACAAATTTTTAGAAAGAAGCGCAAGGAATGTACAATAAAACTTCAAAAATTTATTGAAAGTAGTTAAAGACAGGCTTCGTGAATGGGAAGTTACCTTTTGTCGTGGTTTGGACTTAATATTATTAAGATGGCAAAACTACTCAAAATGATCTGCAGTCAAGGCCATCCCTAGGTGAATGGTTATTTCAGAACGACAAGTTAATCCTAAAATTCATACAGAAATGTAAGGGACCCAGAATAGCCAAAGGGCCTTAAAGAAGGAAAGGACAGTTCAGACTCGCAGGACCCTGTGAGTGCAAAGTCCCGACGTGTCCGTGCAGCACAAGCTGAAGACCAGCCGCGCCGGCACGACAGGGCCCGGGGGAGACACAGCCTGTAGCTCTTCTTCTAGTCTGGGTTTTTTGTGAAGTTTCACCACCTGCAGTACTTCCAGTGTGACCTGCATCCCAGCCACTACAGGAAAAAAAAAACAAAGCAGAAATAATTTCCTGTTCTTGTTAGTGTCGTCTGGCTCACTAGTGACTAGTGTGCACTGCGGTTATTTTTCTAACGAGAAGACACAGACGGTCTAGTTGTGAAGGCTGAAACACTCGGTTGCTGCTGTCTCAGACCATTTTACTAGCCTCTGATTGCAAAGAAAACATACCTCCAAGAGTCTCTAGCCTCTTGCCTGACTGCCAGTCCTTCCGTTGTAGACCAAGCCCAGGCTGTGTTTAAAGCACTGCAATTAGCACGTCCGTGAACAGCCCTTAGAAGAGAGTCACAGTGCAGTTTGTGGAAGGCAGGCGGGGCGGTCATTCTGGGACTAGGTTGCTGGATAGAAATTAATCTTCACGGCTGTAGTCACAATAGCACAATAGCTTGGAGGTAGAAAGTCCCCCGAGGAGAGATCTAAATCCAGCTCTGGCTTAATGATCCTTTTTTTTTTTTTTTTTTTTGGCAACGTTAGCCATCCGTTATATAATTTGAGTCTCAGTACAGTTCTCGGTGGTGGGAAGTTACTTCAATTTCCACATCCAGACAAGAAAGCCTGAGACAGGGAATAGCTGGGTTTCACTTTAGGGCCGGATCTACGTCAGGACTAGACTTCAGGTCCCTTGACCCTTAGCTCAGGACTCTTCTCACATACTAACTTTCAACGTCCAACCAAAGATGTACGCGTACAGGTGAAATGATGGCCCAGTGTGCCATGCCCGTGGGTTGACTCAGGAGGACAAAATGAAGGAGGAAACTAGGGAACCAAGCCATTTACTCGTTCAAAAGTCATCGCAGACATTTGCTGAGCATTTTCTATGGTGAGTGCATACTGGATCCTACATTTGAATTATGAGGCTTTGGGTTTCTCATGATTTGTCCCTTAGTCTGGCAAAAAAAAAAAAAAAAAGCCCGTAAGGAAAGATCCCAAACCAAATTACCCAAGTGACAAATGAGAAGTGCAGTATGAAGTCCCACGAACCTGCACAGAAGACCCGGAGGAGAATGGGCTGTGTTGGAGGAAGCGGCTCTGACATGCCCTGAGGGCGCCCAGGGTGCAGGCAGGGGAGACAGGCTGCAGGTGGGGGTGCGATTTCTAAGACAGGAATAGTTTTTCTCAGAAACTAGAAAGAGAAGAAACAGTCTTGGTGTTAAAAGTGAGTTGACCAGTTTGATGGAAGCAGCTAGTTTAGATTTCAATACAGAATTTAAAAAATCTAAATGAATCAGGTGTTGTTGTCAGCCAGCCTTAACCTCCTGGATAATTTAACAAAACTTCCTTATTCTGTGCTATGTACACAGTGTCACACCTAACAACAAGGTTTAATAAGCTTTCTTTCTCTTGATAATTAATAGCAATCTACTTAAAACTAAATGTTACCAGGATTACTTCTTTTGGCAGGAATGGATAGTAGAAAAAAAATAAGGCATTTGTTGTAAGGCATTACAATACTCACTGAAGTGCTTTCGTGAGTTTCACATTCCTAAAGTATTATGTCACTCCTTTAAACAAATTCAAAGTGAATTTTGTGCTTTGAAATGTCTTCTGCATCTTGCCACATTACTTCCTCCCGACTTATCCTGGCAAATGGATGGTTTATATCAAACTCCAAAAATGTTTTTGACTGATTGACAACCTCCGTGGTTAACTGGGAGGTCCCTCCGTGACCTCAGCGTCGGCCACCGCTCATCGAGGGGGAGCAACTGCGCTGTTTTCTGACTTTCCCGCATTTACGTGCGCGTGTGAGCACCACGAACACTGGTTCTCACTACGCGGCTCCAGGGCACGTGCAGAAGGACCAGCTGTGGAGACTCTGTGGACGGGAAGCTGGTCACGTCTTGCAGGCAGGAGTCTGAAATTCTGTGTGAGGTTCACAAGTATTTCTCTTGCTGTCAATCTAGTCCTTAACTTTTTTTTTATATGGGTAAAACTCCACGTGGGGCCCTTAGAATAGGCTCATTTCACTCTTCAGTGTTTACTTTCCCACGCAGACGGGGGTCTGTGGAAAGGGGGGCTGTGTGGGCTGGGAACAGCAGCAAACACGATGGCTGACGGACCGGCCACGGAGGTGTGAGCAGCCCGCAGGGAAGCGCACGGGCACGGGGGGGGGGGGGGGGGGGGGGGCGTCACCAGCGGGCGGCTCCCGGCGGGACGGGGCAACCGGGGGAGGCGGGAGAGCTACCCTGGGGAGGGGACCGCGGCCTTCAGGAGGGGAGGCGGCCACCACCGACCACCGGCACCGGGGGCGCCAGGGGGACAGACAGCGTGACAGCTCTCCACTTCCGACCTCCGAGCTGCCAGCACCTCCTGTGGACAATCCCAGCCGGGAGCCAGAAGGCAAGGACCAGGTGATGTAGTTCATGGGCGTGTTGAGGCGCAGAGACGGATGAAGAATGGCGGTGGGTAAACAGGGGTTCTGCCCACTAGGCAGCGCCCTTCCTTATTTCTCTTGTGCTGTAGAAAGACGGGCGCGCCCTCAGGCTGGGGTCAGTGTGTGCGACAGACTTGTCCACAGACAGGCATGTTCTCTTCTGCTGATTCGTCTTGGGGCACTTTCCCTGAGACGTCAGGTGTAGATTGAGGGGGAAATTGTGAAGCAGTGGAACAGGTCCACCCAGGACCAATCCACAGCCACGCATGGAGGGAGCCTGGTTGTGGAAGCTCTAATCTCGCTCTCCTGGCTCCTCCAGCCTGTCAGTGCTTGACAGGCTGACGCAGCTGACAGCAGACAGAGCAGGTCAGGTGAGCGCCGGGTTGCAGGACCACGTCCGGGGCGTGGAGAGGGGATCTGCAGGGACCAGCGGAGGATGCTCAGAAGAAGGACGGATTCCTGTCTTCATGCATTTCCTCCTCTGCTTCTCCTCTCCTGTTCCCCATCCATCTGTCTCTCTCCCACACACACCCACACACACCCACACACACGTGCAGAGACACACAGGCACATTCATGCATGTGTGAGCATGTGAATTTATAAGCATCTTGTGAATTTACAAGATAAATGTCATTTGCTGTCTTCTGTGATTGCAAACAGGCTTTCAGAGGTTATTAACAGTGCCCTAACACATGGCTTTTCTGAAAATTATGTGGAGTTTCTGGCTGCTTAAAAAGGAAGCTTGCTTTTCCAAAACATTGCAGTTTGGAATAGTCCAAGTCTGAAACGCACCGTCTCAGCCTAGTGATCGGAAGTGCCCGCGGGGAAACGTTCATTTTAGGTGACAGTCATTTCTTTGACAGCTTGTCTCATGGGGAGCCATTATCATCAACATATTTTAAAATTCTGGAGCCATTACATTTGGTTCAGAATCTTTTAATTGAATAATAAATAATTCTGAGGTGTTGGGTTAAGAGCTGAGCTGACTCCTGAGGTGATCAATTTTCTACAAAACTCATCAAAAAGTGTTTACAAATCTATTCTGGGTTGACATAAATCACACCACAGAAGAATGATTTCAAAGGATGGTTTTTAAAAGTATGATGAAACAGTAGTAAATGAGCTTCAGTTTTGAAGAAATTGAAATTATGGAAAAAGATAAACCTTTACATTTTAAGTCAACACTCAGATCACTATTCATAGGAAGCAAAGGTAACTGGAGTGGGGACAAACTTGGACAAAACAGGCTTTTTCATTCTCTTTTTCCTCAAAGTTCAAAGGTTCTAATCAAATACTTTTCTCAGAAGCAATGTATGGAAGTATTCAAATACATACAAATTGCACTTATTTTGATATTGTTTACAAGACTAAGGTAACTAAAGGGCATTCATGCCATTCAAAACTAAGGAGCTTAGGTTCGTAATACTGTAGAAAGCTTGTTTTTTATGAGTCTAAAGCAAAGCAGTGGGTCCCTCAGATGAACCTAAGAACTGAAGAATGCCCGGTAGTAAGCACTCACTCAAGCCTCTACACTCCAGGCTTGACCAGACTTCAACCTGGTCTCTAGCAGCTTAAGGCCGGGCCCCTGGGAGGACCTAGCTCCTTCTGAGTTCCTGCTTGAGATGCTCAGGACGGTCAAGAGTTTATTGTCTGTTCCAGCTCACACGTGGGGATGGGTCCTTGGCCTCCCTTCCTTACAGCTTTTACTAAGAAGGGCTTACGATTCTGAATCCTTCCTCTGTCCCTTTGAGATGTGTCTGTATCTCCCACAGGTCAGGAGTGACTTTCTCAAGGACCTGAAAGCCATTCTTTTGAAAGAATCAGGAAGGTTAGGGCCTCAATCTCCCAGTCTCTGCAGGAGAACAAAATCCTGACTTCCACAACCGCCAGCTGGCAGACACAGTGCCTAATCGCATTGACACTGACCCTCGCTTTGCGATTTTTCACTGCCCTGACTCTGCTGGGGGTCCCGCCTGCTGCCAACCTGCTCCTGGTCTCCCTTTTACACTCTCCGTCCCGCTGCACCAGTTGGAGTGGGGCTCCGCTCTCTCCCCTGCTGTCAGTGGCAACCAAGAAGTGCTGTCACCACGTTAGCTCCCGTCCACTGTGTTTGTCTTTGACAAAACCATCTCTGGGCTCCAGAGAGGTCCCTTTTGTGACCGTAAGTCATGAAACTTCCCCCAGCACGAGCTTTGCTCAACAGTTTCCTCTTCTTGGGCTGCTTCCTCCAGTTTATCAAATTTCAGAATAAAATATAAAAAATATTTTTTAAAAAGAGTCTAAAATCAGCCCCGAGAGATCTGGTTTAGTTTGTAATCATTTGCACGTAAGGATTCTGCCACCTGTTTGCAAAACAAATGTCATTTGCAAGCAGTCATGCGGTTGCTTTGAAGGCAAGAAGGAGACTCTGCAGAAGGCCTCTGAGTTTACTCTCTGAACACACAAAACAGTCTAATTAGAGGGAAAATGACTGGGAGCCAAATTCTTTTAATATCTTGACCTTGGCACTTGCAAGAACATAGTGTTACCATGAGATTTTTAAGCAGAGTTTTCAGTCCCAGGCAAATGTCGAAAGTCATCCCACTTGTCAGGAACGAAGTGAGATATTATGAAAATGGAAAAGTGGTAATAAAAACTGGGTTCAAAGTAACAGTTAAAGTTTCTAAAAAGCTATGTCAAATACAACCGAACATTTTGAAACTTCTTTCCATCTGCTGAATGTGGAACAAATCTACAGTAGGGGACTAAGAAAATATTGTCTTCTGACATAATAAATGTTCACTTATCCACAAAATTTGAAAGCTAACACAACCAGGTATTTATTTACAATAGTATATGTTGGTAAAGAGATTCAAATGCCAACTCAGGGGAGGATATAGCTCAGTGGTAGAGCACGTGCTTAGCTTTCACGAGGTCTTGGATTCAAACCCCTGTACCTCCATTAGAAAAAAAAATTTTTTTAATGAAAAATGCAACTCATATTAACTCAGAAAGGAAAATTAAACTGTGTTCAAGACAGTTATGGTGTAAAACATGTAGTAAATTCCAATGCCTTGAAAATGGTTTAATCAGACATTGACTGAGTTAGAATATGTAACTTCTAATTTTTCCAGCCATCATGGAAAATGGGGGTTTCACGCACTTACTTTTCTATATTTTTTTCTTCCAGTTTTATTGAGCTGTAATTGACACACAGCCCGGTACGTTTAAGGCGCACAGAACCATGACTTGACTCACATACATCAGGAGCTTATTGCCACAGTAAGTTTAGTGAACACCCATCATTTCATAAATACAAAATTAAAGAAATAGGAATATATATGTATTTTTTTTTCCTTGTCATGAGAACTCTTAAGATTTACTCTCTTAACAACTTTCATATATAACGTACAACACTGTTAATTATATTTATCATGTTGGACATTACATCCTAGTACTTATTTATCTTATAACTGGGAGAAACATACCCTATGATATCACTCATACGTGGAATCTAAAAAAAAAAAAGGACACGGCCACACGGCCTTGGCCGGAGGCGTGGCCTGCTGAGAGCAGCCTGGCGATGGGCTGGAGGGGCCGCGGGGGCCACAGAGAGGCAGTGTGGCGCACCGCGGGTGGTCGGCCGAGGTCGGCCAGAGCGGAGGTGGCCTTTTCGGTGCTCCTGCTCGTCGTTGCCGCCTTCGCCACCGCCTTCTCGGCGCCCACCTCCGGCGCACTGCGTGCCCATTTTCTTGCCCGGGGCCCCTCACCCTCCGCACACTCCACTTCCGTGCTGGCATCCACCTTCGCGCCCCCTGCCGCCGGCAAGCCCGCGCGCCCGCACCCGGCGCCCCCTGCACCCGCGGGGGCTGGCCCGGCTCCTCTCCTGTTCCCAGCCCCGCGGCGGGGCATCGGGCTCCGGGAACAGCAGCACAGCGGACCCCGGCCCATCCCGGGAGCGCCCCTCCCAGGCCTCTGGCGTCCCAACCTCGGCTTCTCACCGGCCAGCCAAGCACCCCCGACACCGCGGTAAACAGAGGGCACTGCTGACCCCCGTGCCGCACTCCCCAGGACCCCCTCCACGTGCGCAGTGGGTATGCAGCCCCAAGCTCCCCCTGGCTGTTCCCAGAGTCCTCGTCTACCTGTGGCCATCAGCACCTCTGCCAGGCCCAGGTCAGCTGGCAGGAAGAGGCTGCTACCTGGTGGAAGAGGAATCCCTCATGTCAGTCCTTGCGTGTGCCGCCCCCACGCTGCCCTCCGGGCGTCTGAGCCCAGAGGCTGCAGAGGGTGAGGAGAGGGGCCCCAGGAACCTCAGATCGCCTCCTGGCAACCTTGGCCCTGCCTGCCTCCCTGCCTCCCAGCCCCGACCTCCACGAAGGGAAGAACCGGTACCACCAGCCTGGCCCGCCCCACAGACAGCCAGCCAGAGGGGAAGCCGGGAGGCGGAGCAGCAAAAAGAGCGACCTGGACCCAAAGGGCGTCCTGACCCTGACCGAGATGTGAAAGATCCGAGGCCACCAGCCCAGGCCAGACTCCACCTGCAGCTGCTGTGGCCGGAGCAGCGGCGTCAGTGGCTGTCCACAGCGGCGACGGCGGCCTTTGGCGAGGGCAGGCCTGGGACCCTTCAGGGCGTGGTCCTCCTACCGATGGGTCACTGGGCCGAGGTGCTGGCAGGCCCCTGGCCTGGGACCACTTCCACCTGACGTCCTGGTTGCATTCCGCCTGCGGAGTCCTTGTTCTCTGGAAGAGTTCCCCTGTGGAGGGGAAGGGACGCTGCGCCTTAGAAGGAGAGAAGCTGGAAGAGCTGTGGGCGGAGGTGACACGCCTGGGAACGCCCTCGGCCCTGTCTGGCACAAAGCCGGAGCTCACGAAGACAGCTGTGGACACAAGCGGGGAGCGCGAGAGAAATCTCCACAAGACAATGTCTGAACCAAAGGGAAAGTACAGCAGGTCTGAAGAAGACCGAACGTGAGAAGGCGATCGTTCACTTCTCAGAGCAGGGGCGCCCTTTAGGGAACGCCCAGGGCGTGGCGGGGGGCGGGCAGGGGCACATTCCGGGGAGCCCCCTGCCCTGAGCACAGGGGAGTCCTTGGCTGAGCTCCAGGGCTGCAGGAGAGGTGCCGTCAGTCGGAGGGGGAGGGGGAGGCCTTGCAGGAGCAGGGGGAGGGGTGGTGTCAGCAGGAGGCTGAGGTCCTTGAGCTGGAGAGTGTCATCGTAGAGCGGGGGGGTGGGGGGGTGGGGTGGGGTCTGGGGGAGGTAGGTGGGGGAGTGGGAAGGGGGAGGGGGGCATGGAAGGGGAAGCTTCACATGTATATGAATTCTCAATAAATAGTGTGTTGGAATGCAAAAAATAATGATAAAAAAGTTTTTAAAGGACACTATGAACTCATTTACAAAACAGAAACAGACTCACAAACATAGAGGACAAACTTATGGTTATCAGGGAAAGGGGGTGGGGAGGGATAAATTTGGGGGTTCAAGATTTACAAATATTAACTACTATATATAAAATAGACAAGTTTCTTCTGTTGAGCACAGGGAATTGCATTCAATATCTTGTAATAATCTTTAATGAAAAGAATATGAAAATAAATATATGTATGTACATGTATGACTGAAATATTATGCTCTACTCCAGAAATTGATACATTGTAAACTGACTGTATTTCAATAAAAAATTTTCTTAAAAGTTGAGACGTTTAAACCAGCAATAGGTGGCCGGGGATACAGCTTAGTGGTAGAGTGCGTGCTTAGCAAGCACAAGGTCCTGGGTTCAACCCTCAGTACTTCCATTAAAAAAATTAATTAAAAAAAGGAGTAAACAGTAATAGCAGAGCATTAAATCAAGTGCCTGGCCTTGTGCAAATGCACAGGTTGTGTGCTCATAAAGCCAGCCCTGTTTAGGAATGCAATTATTTGTCAAAAGACTGGATTTTAAAGGACACTTGAAAATGGAATGGAATCTAAAGTGATGGTCAGTGATTTCAAGTGCTTCTAGAGGAGGCATGAGAACTCAAAGGTGCTGAACAGGAAGACGTGGTCACACTATAAAAACAATCCTTAAGGTTAGAAAAAAAGAGTAGATGCTCCAAAACTGATCTACCCTTTGGATCATCCGAGGGTGCTTATTAAAGCCACAGATTCCCTGAGTGACACGTAGATCCTAACCTGATAGGTCTGAGTAAGGGTGAAGGAGACGGAGGGGAGGGCTTGGAATAGAAATTTTTGACGAGTGCCTTGGGTGAATCTGATGCATCTTCCAAGCTAACATCCTAACGTTTTCCAGCTCCTGGTAATTTAACGCACAAAACATCACAGGAATATAGGAAAACAGGAAGCGTTTAATCAAATATTTTTGGGGAGATTGTCTGAGATTTCAGTGCCACTTGCTCCGCATAGCAGCATAACCGTGGGTGGGAAATAAAAAATTACTGTTGTACACGCGAACACACACACAGCTGACGTCTGATGACAGCCGTTTAAAAATAACAAAAGGAGCTTTTACTTCCATGGAAGTAGGTGAGGCCTCTCAGGGCCACGTGTTTTCACATCCACTCAAAGAAAATCATTTCTCAGTCCAATTTGGGAAGGGGAGCAATCGTCCTTTTTTGTTATAGCCTGTTTCCTATGACAATGGAAAGTTGTCAGAATTACAGCCTTTTATTTCTGAACTTACAAAGAAATTCAAACAAGAAGAGTAGCAGGTTTCTCCAGTCTCAGTCGCTGTGGTTTTACAATTACCTGCCAGCTTTGGAAAAATAATTTCTCAAGAAGTGGAGGAATCTGAGACTTCAGCAGCATGGCTCTAATAGATGTTTCAGTTGCGCCGAGGACTCAGTGAGACCGTTTCTCATTCAAGGCAATTGCTTTCATGAGCGAAACCAATTATTCTCTGAAAAAGAAATAATTCTCCAAACAACACTTTTAAATTGAGATGCCTTGTAAAGGCAAACTAGAACACATTAAAAAATAAAATAAACCTAATATCTACCTTTTTGGAGAATGCTCTGAAGAGTCTCATAACTCACTTACCATGAACGTCTGTCTAACTGTACAAACTAACTTACCTTGAGGCAGGTGATTATCTTCACGGGCAAGCAGACCTGTCTTTCAGAACAACTCATTGAAGCTTTATCTTCCTTTTCAACCTGTGTTCCTCCTTGTTAGGGCAGAAGTTTGTAACTGTTGAGATTTTTCACTAGATGTTGCTAATTATTTTCTCCCCAAAGACTTTGCTCACAAAGACCCTCGTTCCTGGACCCCAGGTACAGGGGCTCCTAAGCGCTGTCCCCCGGCCCCCCGGGCGCCTCCCCCGCCGGGCGCGCTCGGGGCCACATCGGCTGGTCCCGCTCAGTGGGCGCTCAGCGTCCGGCTGTGCCTGGACCAACCAAGGAGGCCGCGAGGGGAGCCCTGAGGCCTCTGAGCCCCCGGGGTTCGGGCTGGAGGCTGTCTGGACCTGCCCCATTCTCAGCTGGTACCCAGCGGCTGGCGGTTTCATTAATTCCTGTCGCAGCTGATGCCGCACTTCTCTTGAACTGCCTCGCGTCCCTCAGGCAGATTTTGCCCTGGCCCTGCGCGGGCTTTGTGTCTTCAACTGGGGCAGTGATGCGCTGGGCTAGTCTAATGTCACATTTTGCTCATTCACGTCTTGTCACGTCTTGTTTTCAGTTGCTCAATTTCCAGATTAACTGAGAGAGAAGGGAGGTTTTGCTTCAAACAAATGTTTACTTATCAACAAGCTTTTAAAATGCTCTATTGCATTAAAAAAAAAAAAAAAGGAAAAGAGGAGTAAAAAGCAAAAGTAAAAAACCCAAACGGATTAAACGGCCCGTGCATAATGAGGGTTTACCCAGTGTGCACCACCAAGCTCATTTCCTCACTGGGAAGAGCTCATCAAGCGGCATCGCTGCTGAGGCGGCGCTATCACGCTGGAGGTAATGAGGCCGCTGCGGAGAGCAGGGCGGTTACCTTCCCCCCGCGTGCTTGGAGGGCCAGGGCGGGGGCGCAGCGGAGCGTTCGATCCCACAGCGCGGCGCCGGCTCCGCCCCCATCCTGCCCTGGAAGCCCCGGGACGCGCAAGCATCCCCGCGGCCCCTCACTCCGACCTCGCGCGGTTCGCACACAGGCCTCCCACGTCTGCAGCCTCCGCCCCCGCTTTCTGAGCAGCCTTGCAGGTTTTCCGTGACGAGCAAGCGGGAGGAAATGTGGGGGATGGGAATCACTCCCTAGCCATTTATGTAAATTTAAAGGAGTAAAGTTCAAATAAACATAAAATAAAAAATAGTGACTTATTATTGTTCATTCTCCGTTAAGATTTTAGGGCTATACTCAAAAAACTAGAAATAGACGGGAACTTCCTCAACTTGATAAAAGGCATCTAGAAATAACTCAAAGCTACTTACTACGTCCCCTTATGTCAGGGATAGGACAGAAGCTTGCTCTAGCCACCTGTATGCAACACTGCACTGGACGTTCTAGCCAGGAAATTAGCAAGGAAAGAAATAAAAGGCACCCAGACTGGGAAGGAAGAAGTAAAACCATCTCTATCTGCAGATGACATGATCTTGTGTATAGAAACATCTTAACATGTTTACTAAAAAACTGTTAGGACTGGGAGACGGGTTCAGCAGGGGTGCAGGATGCGTGGTCAATACATGAAAATCAGTTGTGTTTCCATATAGCAGCGAAGTGCAAACCAAAACTAAAATGAAGGAAAATGTCATTTAAAATAGCATCTGGAATAAAATGCTTAAGAATAACTTTTTTTAAACGACGTGAAAAGTTGTACTCTGAAAATTGCAAAACACTGTTAAAAGAAATTAAAGCAGACCTAAAAAAAGTAGAGGGACATCCCAGGTGAATGGGTTCAAAGACTTCATGTTGTTAAGATGACAAACTGACCTGTAGATTTAATGCAATCCCTACCACAATCCTGACTGGCTTCTTTCCAGAAACTGACCAGCTGATCATACAATTCATATGGGAATTCAAAGGACCCCAAATAGTCAAAAAGATGTTGAAAAAGAACAACGTTGCAGGACTTACACTTCACAAGTACAAAACTTACTACAAAGTTCCAGCGATCAAAACAACGCGGTGATGGTATAAAGCCTCGCATAGATCAAGACTAGAACTGAGAGGCCAGAAGTAAACCTCACATTACATTCGTAGTTAACTGGGTTTCATCAGGAGTGCGAAGACAATACAACAGAGTAAGAATAGTGTTTTCAACCAGTGACTCTGAGACAATTGGATATCCACATGCAAAAGAACTGAGTTGAAACCCTGCTTCAAACCATATACAAAAATTAACTCAAAATGGATCAACAGACTAACTGTAAGAGCTAATACTACAAAAGTCTTAGAAGAAAACATATAGACTTAAGTCTCAGTGACCTTGGAGTAAGTGATGATTTCTTGGGTATGATGCTAAAACCACAAGCAACAAAAGAAAAAAAAATAGACAAATTGGATATTATCAAAATTAAAACCTCTGATATACAAATAGCACTATCAAAAAAACGAAAAAATAACCCTTAAAATGAAAGAAAATTTTTGCAAAGTATGTGTCTGATAAGGGACTGGTATCTAAACTAAAGAAAGAACCCCTACAACTCAATAAAAAAAGACAAATAACCCAACTAAGAAATGAGGAAAGGATCTGAATAAGCATTTCTCCAAAGGAGATACAGCAAATGGCTGGTAATCACATGAAACGTGCTCAACATCCTTAGTGACCAGGGCAGCACAAGTCCCAGCCACAGCAGGATATCATTTCACTGCTACTTGGATGGCTGTAATCAAGCAGACAGAGGACGACAAGTGACAATGAAGATGAAAGAAATTGGGACCCTCGTACGAAACTAGTGAGAATGCATGATGGTGCAGCCACTTTGGAAAAAAGTCTCGCAAGTCTTCAAAAATTTAATCATAAGGTTATCCTGTGACCCAGCAATTCAACTCTTGGGTATATACCCAAAATAAACGAAAACATGTCCACACAAAAACCAGCACAGAGAACATGTTCATAGCAACGTTATGCATAATAGCCAAAAAGTGGGAACAGCCTAAATGCCCATGAACAGACCAATGGCTCAATAAAATGTGATGCATCCATTGAATAAACTATTATTCAGAAATAAAAAGGGAAGTAGTGACACTGAAACATGGATAAACCTTGAAACATTAAACCAAATGAAAGAGCCAGTCACAAAAGACCGAGTATCATATGATTCTGTTTACGTGAAATGCTCAGAATGTGCAAATCTTTTGAGCCAGGATGTAGGCTGGTTGTCACCGAGAGCTGATGGAACTGAGGGAACTGGGCTGAGGCTGGAGTGTGGGTTTCTTTTGGGGGGCGATGAAAGTGTTCTAAATTTACTGAATTGTATGTTATGTGAATTATATCTGAATGAAGTGGTTAATTCCAAGAAAGGTTTTAAGGGTAGAGACAAAGTAAGCAAATTGGTTAAATAGTTAAATGAAGTACTAAAGCCCTGAGCCCTGTAATGCATTGAGGTGGACTTCGCCCGTCGCTTCCTGAGTTTTAAAGACTCACTTTCGAAAACAGTCAAGGACATTAAAAGTAGGAAAAGATGTGTAAGAGATCAATGAGGCCTTGTTTTTCTTCAGTTAGAACAAGAAACCAACAATATCAAAAGAAAAGGATTCTCGACGTTCACGGAAGTCACTGACAACTCGTCGTTGTTAACTTTCACACGATGCCAGAATTCTCTGGTCACGACGCACAGCTTATACACAAATTGTCTCAGTATGCTATAGGAGAATATTACTCAATGTTTCACGAACGCGATAAGCTTCTAAAATAAATTCCTGAAATGAGGTTAAGGAAAACAGAGCTCATTAAAAATCTACACAGGGGTCCCCTCGCCAGGGTGACAGCCCCGTGCCCGTCTGCTTCCGTCTGTTTCCTGGTCTGTGGCACGGCTCCGATCTCCTCTGTCACGTCCCCTCATCTGGAAACAGCTACTGTTGTCCTCTCTTGGCAGCTGAACTGAGTCCTGGCTGTTTGTGCCGGGCTGCCTCTCTGGAAATGGTCCTCCTTCTGGCTCGTGTCCCCGGGGAAAAGGGTGACTAGGAAGAAAGGACACTGACCCTCTTCTTGGCGTTGACGGGGACCTACTGATTAACAATATTTAATTAACTTGCGTAATTGTACTAACATTCATTCATAGAACTCAGCAAATATCCAATGAATTATAAATAATTTGGGGGGGTTCATGTTTTGGATTTGGGGGAGGAGGTAATTAGGTTCATCTATTTATTATTATTATTTTTTAATGGAGGTGCTGGGGACTGAACCCAGGACCTTGTCCGTGCTAAGCATGTGTTCTACCACTGAGCTATGCCCTCCCCTGAGAGTGAATTAATTATGTGCAATTAATTATATGCAAGAATATCAAGAGGGACCTATCAAAGGCCTTGCTGCTGCTGGATCTGCCTGTCAATCACCATCTTCAGTTCACTGTCCTTGCCAAGGAAGTGGGTGTCCCATGTTTTCCTGTCCTCCAGCCAGTAAGTGCCAGTAGCACCTCCCAGTTGTGACAATCAAAATTGTTTCCAGACATCGCTAAATGTCCTTGGTTAAGGAAGGGGGGTTGCAAAATAGCCCCGGGTTGAGAACCACTGAGATGGACGTACAGATGAGGAGGGGAGAGAGGGGGCTGGGGTTTGCTTAATTTGTCAAATCACAAAATTCTCTGATGTGCCATCATTCTACTTAATCCTGCAGGAGACGTCCCTTACCAAGGGTCCAAGTGTTCTGCCCTCGTGAGACAGTATGGAATCTGTCCTCTGTAAACTTAATGATGAGTAATTTAAATTATAGTTAAATTATAATTATAGTTAAATTAAACTATAAACGAAAAGGTACAACATATAGAGCTGTTGAAAAGCAATTAAGAAGAAAAAAATAAAAGGCAACTGAGTAACTCAGCTGAATAAAGATCCAGTACCTGCAAAAGCAGAACAGGAGGTGAACACTCTGTAAACAAGTGAGCACCAACCTCAAATACAAAAGGATGTAACCAACTTGTTAATTCGGCTGCAAATCAAATTTCTGATACGCAGTGAAGGAAGGTGTAGACGGAGGGCGACGTTATGACCTACTTCACGTGGTAGCCCGAGGCCGGCATTCCCTGACGGAAGGAGCGCCGGAGCGCAAGTCCAGGGCCTGGCCTGGAGCCCTGGCAGCACCATTTGTCTGCAGACTTGAGCAAGCCACCTTTTCAGTATTTTCAAATCTATCAAAAGGATTGGCTTAGATAATTAAAAATTTTTTCCCACCTCTAAAATTCTATGATTCCAGATTAAAAGAAGCCGTGCTTGAAAGCAGAAGGACTGGGTGGTACTTTCCTTAATTCCAGTCAAGGTTTCTACTGTCTTTAGCTCCTCAACTCTTCCCAAAGGAGGAAGCTTGATGGATACTTGTGGAACAAGGTTCTCACTGCAGGTGAGCAGATATGCCTGGACAAAGCCCGCTCAGCTGGCTATTTGAGCAAAAGAAACCGTTGTCTCTCAACCATGTGAATAATTGAAACAAAACCAAACAGGTCACACCAAGCACTCTTTTCACTCGGCTCTGCGTAGCTCTGGTCTGAGAAGTGAGCTACGCACCAGAGAAAACAGATGGGAAAGGCTGGCGCCCACGGTCCCCTGACTGGCCCTGTCGCAATGGTAACAGGAAATATGCTGTTTACTTGGGATCTTCTGTTTTTAATGCAGGCATTTATCGGCATAAACCGCCCCCCTAGGCTGCTTCTCCTGTGTCCCGTACGTTTTGATGTGTTGTGTTTCTACTTCCACTTATGTCAGGGTAATTTTTCATTTCCCTTTTGATTTCTCCATGGGTCGTTCAGGACTGTGATGTTTAATTTCCACATAGGCGTGAATTTTCCCGTGTTCCTTCTTTCTTGATTTCTAGTTTCATACATTGTGGTCATAAAAGATACTTGATATGATTTTATTCTTTTTTACATTTGCTAAGGGTTGTTTTGTGACTGAACATACGATGTATCCTGGAGTATATTCCGTGCGCACTTGAAAAGGCAGTGTGTGCTCCTGCCGTGGGGTGGAACGCTCTGTGTCTGTCTGCCCTGAGGCATGGCTCCGTTCCAGTTCCCCGTATCGGTTTTCTGTCTGGATGATGCGTCCGTTGCTGAAAGGGCTTACTGAACTCCCTACTATTACTGTATTGTTGTCTCTTTCCCCTTCAGATCTGTTAGTAGTTCCTTGATATATTTTGATGTTCCAATGTTGAGTGTGTATATGTTTACAATTGTTATGTCCTTCTGATAACTTGACTCCTTCATCGTGGAATATATGACCTTTTCTGCTCTTGTTGCGATTTATGACAAAGTGTATTTTGATACTTTGTCTGATATAAATAAATATAGCTACCCCTTCTCTTTTTTTCTTCTTTCTATTTTCATGGAATATCTTTTACCATCTATTAAATTTTAATATACTTGTGATCCTTGTGGCTTTGCATTGGTGTCTGCACATTTGAGTAATTAGGGGCCTTTTCCAATCTTTACAGACTGACTCTGGCAGGCAAAGCTCTTCACCAGTTTGTTCAGAGTTCTGGGTGTACCATCCGGTGGTGTCCATGAGTGGGCTTGCTGCTGGAGTCTTTGGGCAGGTAGGTCTGGGGCCTGGATAAGCAGGTGGGCAGAGCTGGTATTTGAGTATATGGGGAACACCGTGGTGCCTGTGTCTCTGGGGAAGGGACTGGAGTCTTGGTTCACTAGGGTGAGCCTGGCACTTGGGTCTGCAGTAGTGGGTCTGGGAACCGGGTCTGTGTGGGCCCATCTGGATTCTGGGTCCACGGGGCGGATCCAGTATTGGACAGGCCAGGAGCCGGGTTTCATGGAAGCCAGCCTGGAGGCTAGGGTTCAGGTGTCAGCCTGGCACTGGGGCAAGCTCAGAGCCTGGTGCCGCAGAGTCAGCCTGTGAGCTGTGACATCAAGGGTCAAGCTCAAGGCGAAGGGCCCTGGGGCTGGCCCGGTGCTGGGGCGGCCAGGGACCTGGGTCCATGGGGGCTGGTCCGAAGTTAGATCCCTGGGGGCTGGCTCAGAACTGAGGTGGGCCTGGGCCCTGTGCTGTGGGAGCCGGCCTCATGCTGAAGTGAGCTGAAAGCCGGGGTCCGTGGTAGCCAGCCTGCTGCTGAGCCCAGCCGACATCCTGGGCTCGTGGGTCCCACCGAGAGCCTGGGTTTGCGGGCTGACTGGGAGACAGGCGTTGCAGAGGCCTCTGAGGACCATGGGCTCCAACTGGAGCTGGGAGAGCTGAGAGCTTGGATTCCCTGAAGCAGGGAGCCCAGATCCATGGGTGCAGCACCTAGGGGAGCCAGGAGCCTGGTTCACGAGGGCCCTCTGGGACCCTGGGCCAAATATGATGCCTGGGGCCACGGAGCTGCCCTGGGTCACTGGCGCTGGTGCATGGCACAGTGAGCAGGGAGCTGGGTTCACAGGAACACTCAGGGAGCCCCCCAGGGCTGCCGGGAGTCAGCCGGGCTGGGGCGGGCGGCTCTCTTCACTCTCCTCCCGTGGAGAAGGGGTCTCTCTCTGTGCTGAGCTGCCACGCTTGGGGCAGGAGTGGTGAGGGTGGTGGGGAGCTACCTTTCCGACCCTCTGCAATGCATCTTTTTATTTCTAGGCTTCACCCAGGTACTGGCTCTTGTGAAGGTGTTTTCATGCATGGATAGTGTGAAATGAAAGTCATACTTTCTGGCAAGCCGAGAAAAATCTAAACATTAAAAAATCCTCTCCCTTTGGCCTGCTCTCCCCGCACTGCGCGCTGTGTCGCTGCATCAGGCAGCGAGCAAAGCTCCCCCACCGGCAGGAACACCTGTGCCACCGTAAAGACCAGCGCTCTCCCAGCACCTTAAAAGGTGACATTCCTTCCTGGATCCTTTAAGGGGCCCCATGGCCCCCCCGGGGAGACACTGACGTCTAGATTTTGTGAACTGTCAATACGTTATTGGTGCACAGCCCTCGGCCTCAAAAAAGAACTTAACAAAACTGTACCTCGATTTCTAACTGTAGAACGGTCCTCAGAGCTTTCCCAGATGCTCTTCCCGGGTTATCATACTCAAATTTGGCTCGAATAAAAATTTCCATTTCTTTCTTAGATCAACTGACTAAATTTTCGTTGACAATGGTTATTCAAATTGTTGTTTCTGGGATGAGAATGAGTTACCATTTTGCTGACATCACACTTTTAAAGTTACCATTTAACTTCCTGGATTATCACTAGAAATAACAGTTTGCTTCCTGCAAGTCTGACTGTAGGAGAGAAAAAAATTTTCCTCTATCCTCTTAAATTCAGTGACAGGGGCATAAAAATTAAACAAAAACAAAAACAAAAAAGAAGATTAACAGGAGAAAAGATTAGTTTGCATGCATAAAGAGGCTTTATAAAACAGAAGTGAAACCCAAAGAGATGCTTAGAGTGGGGATTTATATACCATTTTAACAAAGAGGGACATGAGAAGTGAGTAGACAAAGGAAAAAAGGGTTTGGGCTTTGGGGGCAGTAAATTGTGGGAAGAGAACATTATGGGAGAAACCATTGAAAGATGAGGGCTATTTTAGTAGGGTTGGTTTATGTATACCCTAGTCAGTGCTATCTCTAGTAAGAAGAGTCATTTCTCTTAAGAGAGAAGAGGAACGGGTTATTTAAATCCAGACAGTAGAACATTAAAGAATCTGCAAAGCTTTAAGCAAGAGTCTGTAAAATTATCATCATCCCTACCAGTTAATTCAGTCTCATGTGATTATTTCTTGTTTTGCTTTGTCTTGGGTTAGCAGTTTCTTGAACCCATCAGCTTCTCCACTCGAGTCCTGGAAATCCTTCCTTCTTTGTTGAAGATGAAGCATTTGACCTGTAGTTGATTGCAAAAGCTTTCAAGAAATCGTCAGAGTAAAACAATGTGTCTGTGAATAATAAAAGACTTAAAATAGCCATGGTTAAAGGTTTGATGAATTCATTATAATGCCACTGACAAGAAAATTTGTTTGTTTCTGTGACATACAGCTTTTTAAGATAATAACTAGAATTATGACAGATAATATTATACTAGGACCTACATGGATAGCAAAAACATTGACAAATTTTTGGGAGCTCTATATAATTTCTGAAATATTTATGTTAATAACATACACTATATGAATATAACCTAAGGGAGGCTTAAGCATGACTCATGTAATTTAACATATCAAGCCTGATTAATTTATCATCTCTCTTTTGACAAGATGAGAGAACAAATGCTTTGAGATTTTCCAGGAGCCCTGTGGGAAATCTCGAAGTTAGTTCAAGGCCAAGAGCACTTAGAATTTGATTTGGAGACATTGTCAAAAGTGTCAGAAGATTTGAACACTTGATTAAATAAGATCACAGGTCATTATAAATAATACTTAGTTATCCATTTAACCAAAATGACAATGAAAGATTTTTTAGAGTCATCAGAAAAATGACAACAGAGGAGAACCCAGTCATCCAATCTCCCCATCCCTTCACAAAGATCAACCATGGGACAGTGCTGAGGAGGAAGAAATTTTCCTCTACCCTTCTAGGTCCTCCTGGCTGGGCTGAGAATTATATTGACATGAGACAGATTAACAGGAGAAAATCAAACAAAAGTTTCTTAACACGTATACGTGGGAGAGACCCAGGAAAACTGAGTAACCTACAAAAATGGCCAAAGCCCTCATCTTGAATACCACCTTCAGCTAAAGACCAAAGAGGATGCTGAGGGTGGGAGAGCCAGTGATGGGAGGTGACCAGGAAAAGCACAGTAAGCAAGGGTGATTCTGATGCAGATTTGTCTTGCCTCGTCCATTGATAAGAATTTCTAGAGATTTGGTCATCATGGCACTGAAAGGAAGACACCTATACTAATGGAGATTTGCTTTACAAATGCAAGTATTTCTTACAAAGGGGAAATTCCTACTGTGCTTTCAGAGTCCCATGTCTGCTGTTTCTCAGAAGATAACCAGCTTAAAACAATTAATATGCCAAAGAGATCTATTTCAGAGTGGCAAATTCCACTCCCCTGCGACAGCTAGCCCACAAACAGCTCTGGGAGAAAAACAGCTTTGGGAGACATCTGGAGGCTACCTAAGAAGTTTTAGCACTGTGAAACAAAAACCCTGAGAAAAGCTGCACAGGAAGAGAAGGAAAACAGCTTTTTTTGTGCTTGCATCACTGCATCCCCCAGCCCAGCACTGCTCAGTGCCAGGAAGGAACTTCCCAGCTAGGAAGAGGTCTCCTCAGCAGGAGAGGAAGAGCTTGGTAAGTGACCAGCTCCTCTAGCCTTTAGGGGCACTGCATAAAGGTCCCTCTTTGGCTCCACCTCGTCCCTCACCCAGAGCAGCAAAGCTATGGCAGATAGAGTCGGCTGCCAACAAAAGAAAAAGCAAAGCAGGGACTATTATTAGCAGGCACACACCGGGAGCATCCACGGCTCACAGACACTGGCTCTGCAGGAAAACACAGCAGATTGCATTGCAGATGAAGCCCACAGTCAGCACAGCAGATTTCACCAACACTGACACCACAGGTATTCACATTCATTGATGCCAGATACCCGAGTCCCTCACTGCTCCCTCCTCACCTCCAACCTCCAACCCACCCCCAGTCCCCAAAGGAGCTTGGGAACTACACCAGCAGCCAGCTCAGGCCTCTGTGGCTGTGTGAATGTAAAACACCAGCCACCTGAGTCACCCCCTCCCACCCAGAGTTGTGCTAGCAGCCGACACACTACTGAATAACCAACAAGCCAAAGAATAAATCAAAAGGGAAATCAAGAAGTAACTTGGAAAAAATTAAAATAGAAACACAATACACCAAAACCTGTGGGGTGCTGCAAAGGCAGTGCTGAGAGGGAAGTTCATGGTGATAAATGCCTATATAAAGAAGAAAGAAAGACTTCAAATATAATCTAACTTTACATCTCAGAAACTAAACGAAGGACAAACTAAGCCCCAAATTATCAGAAGAAAGGAGACATAAAGATCAGAGCAGAAATAAATGAAATCGAGACCAGAAAAACAATATAAAAGATCAACAAAAACTAAGCTGGCTTTATGAGAAGATAAACAAAATTGGCAAATCTTTGGGTCTACTAACTCAGAAAAAAAAAAGAATCAAATAAAATCAAAATTAAAAAGGAGCTGTTACACATATCACTGAAATACAAAGGAGCATGAGAACTACTATGAACAACTGTCTGTCAACAAACTGGGTAACACAGAAGACGTGAACAAATTCCTGGTAACACACAACTTACTAAAACTGAATCATGAAGAAATAGAAAATCTGAACAGAATCAAAAAGCACCCATTACAGAAAAGCCCGAGAGCAGATCATTCTACTGGTGAATTCTACCAAACTTTTACAGAATAACTAGCACCAGTCTTCTCAGGGTCCTCTGAAGAATTTAAAAGGAGGGAATACTTCTAAACTTGTGTTAAAAAGTCAGCATTACCCTGACACCAAAGCTAGATAAAGACACAATAAGAAAAGAAATTTAAATACCAGTATTTTTTGTAAGTATAGATGCAAAAGTCCTCAACAAAATACTTGCAAACCAAATTCAATGGCACACTAAGGATCACACACCATGATCAAGGGGATTGGTCCCCGGAATGCAAGGACGGCTTGACATATGTCAATTGGTAAATGTGGTGAAGAGCTGTTCTGCCTTCCTAGTGCAGGAGAGGGGAAGGGAACGCTTTGCAAAGGGAAGTTTTATGCCCTGGTTCTAAGCAGATAGGGGGAGGTAAAGAGCCCTTTTTTGCACCTGCTGTTTCTGTACTGTACTGTCATCAGCTCAAAATAATCCTCATGCCAAAGTGGCATATTTTGGGGTGGCATGTTCTGATCTGTGACTTAGAGCAGCCTGGCTTCCTCGGTTGTTTACTATAGATAGGGGGTTGGTTTCCTGGACAGGTTGCTGCAGGTTATGGGTCAAAATACTACTTTTGTATATGTCGCCTGGCCATTGTGTATTCAGTCTCTCACTCTCCTCTGCTGTGTGGTAACTGAGGACTTGACAAAGGCCTGAAGAAGAACCAGGGGTCTTTCAAATTGTGTGGTGTGGTCTGTGCCTACAAAATAAAAGATGAAGAATATTAACATAATCATAAGATTAAAACTTAAGTAAAGCTCAGACAATTAAAGAAAAACTTGCAAGCCCAACTCAATATTTTTATTGGGCAAAGATCATTAGGCATTTGCTTTGACATCCTGTCTGTTGCCTTTTGGAGGAAACCTGCTGTTTGTAAGAACAGTGGCGTCCTCCTGCACTGTTTCTGTACAGCACAGTGTGCTCGGCAGCTCATCTGGAGACCCCGTAAAATGCTGCAAATTCCCCTGCCTTGACTTGCTTGTGTTCACAGTGACGACCACACAGCTCTGAGAGGGGGTGCGGGGGCACCCTTGAGTGCTGGCGTGCCTCCGGAGAGACCCAGAGCCCCCGACCCTGCTCCCTGCACAGCACTGGACGCTCCAACTGCAAGCACGTCGGAGGGCCACCAATTAGGGGAAGAACAAGGTCCCAGGCTTTGCAGATATTTCAGTCAAGGAAGCCCTGATTAGAGGGAGAACCTCCTCTGTTTTGGTAAGAACCGCCCGTTATCTGCATGCCTGTGACCGGGAGACAGGCTGTCTTCGCACACCCTGCACACGTCGGGTGGAGCTGGGGTGACTGGGGGGCCCTGGAGACAGTGCACAGGCACACGCACCACTGAGTAAACTTCTCTCCTCAAATTTTACTCTTGAGCATCACAGTGGACGTCGCTCAAATCAGTCTCACGGTGCTGACAACACGCTGGGTGCCGTCTGATCTCGTTAGCCTGGTTCAACACATGCTGTGTGTTGCCCAGGACGGCAGGAAACCTCTGCTGGCTCAGATGCTCCAGACCAGCAACCAAACCAAAGGAAGACATGACGTTCCTGCCAAACGTATTTTAATATTATGACCCTTCCAACCATTCTATTCAAGAGTTTTGACCGTAACACGTATAGGCTTTTTGTAATGGAAGTGCTACCAATATATCTCAGTTTTTAGAAAAGGATTCTGTCATATATAAAAAAAAATTTTACTTAGATCAAGCCAAATTCAACTCTTAATTAGCACAAGATAAATAGACCATTACTGTTCAGGTTATTTCTGTACAAATAACCAAATTAGGACAACTGCTTGACCATATAATGAATTGCTTGGGCTCAGCTGTTTCACGGTAGAAAAGAGCCGATTTAACATTATAATTGTTCTTTGATGCATACAAGTGCATTGACAATGAGCGCTAAGTGTGAACTTTCTAGCTTTGACAGTGGAGGGAAGTTTACAGGAAGACAAAAGGGGGGTTTTCTGAGAATAACTGGGTGTTCTCTATGGAGAGAAGCTGAGGTACCAAGTAGCCTCTACTATACCCATGTCTCTCCTGTGGAATTGTGTGACCAGAGCGGTCATTTTCCTATGATATCCAGACATGATAGGGACATAGAAATAAACCAAGACCAATCAAAAGAGAGTAAGTGAAGGCTGTTTATTCAGAGCTTGCCGTCTACAAAAAGAGGGGAGAGAGAAAGGGAAGAAGGAAGGGAGGGAGGGAGGAAAGAAGCAAAGAACAGCTTCCAGCGAAATGAACTTTCATTTTCTCTTAATAACCAAAAAGAGAAATAGCTACCTACACAGAGACAAACAGGAGAAAATATCTGAAGCAGAATGAGCTGAAAATGACCTTTACAAGGAAGAGCCCCATGGCGGGGTAGGCTGTACCCCACAGGTAGCCCCAATTTACACGCACATCATATTCGCCAAGTTCCTTTCTACCAAGACTGTTTGGAACTTTAAATGCATTTTCGTCATGGGAACAGTGCTATAAATTGGCTTGGAAATGCAGTTTGGATGTGGTAAAGGTAACTCTTTTTAAGAATGAGAATATTTTGGTTCTCTATGTCAACACTGGAGTGTTACCTGTCTGGGGAAAAAAACAAAAACAAAAAACCCACTCTCTATTTCCTCTGTATAGGGGGTGGGGGCAGGGAAGCACCACTCCAAATCCCAAAGGAAGAGGTAAAAATACCAGGCTCACAGCCATCTGTTGCTGAAGGACCATTCAAAGGTAGAGGCACCAGTCGCGAGTTGCCCAGTTCTCATCTCAGAGTGAGGCAAAGCCCACACAGTGGAGAGAAAGCCGCAGGTAAAGCAGCCCAGATGTGGTCCAGCTGTGATGCGGACGCCCAGCTCACCACCTCTCAGAACCACGGCTTGCTCTCTGGAGCTCTCTCAGCTGTCACTTACTGTCTCCCCACAAGCTCCCCTATAGCACGGTGGCAGAGGGGCGGCACGCGGGCACTGACTCTGGATAGGACTTCGGGTGGTGATGGAGATGCTCGTTACCATGATTGTGGTGATGGTTTCAGCTCCACAGGATCATTAGAAAATGAGAAATACATTACCCATGTGTCAGATGGTCATACTAAACACTTCAAATATATGCAGTGTATTGGATACCACACCTCAGCAGAATTAAAAAATCCTGCATAATTCGACAAACAGGTTCTAAAATTTTATGGAAACATTAAGTTTTAAAAGAGTCTAAGATAGCTGAAAAGAAGAAAAACAAAAAGTTAAAAACCTGTCCCATTTGACGTTGACAATTATATATATATATTTAAATCTTAAGTAACAATACAACATTGTACAGGCACAGGAATAGGCAAGAAAGATCAGTAAAATGAAGTGGAAACTTCAGGGTAAGTACTGTTGATGATGGATAGGTAGACAGATGGATAGACAGATAGACAGATGGAGAAAAGAAGATGAATTGGAAGGATTTGTGTTGATTCATGTAAATGCTTCATGCAGTGGAGAAGGAACGACTTGAGAATTACAAGGACAATTTCAAGTTTATTAAGAATTTTCATTTTTTTTCCTAAAAGTTTGAAGAATATGACCAAGTGTTGGCATTCATCAGTCTCCTGTGTTGAGTAAATTGTTGTTTTAATAATCACTTTAATAAGACTTTACAGAATTTAAAAATGTTTTCCAACAGAAAAGCTGTCGTCACAGCCGTGGAAAAGAAATTGTATCAAGTGATTTTATGTAGTTTTAACAGCCTTAGAGAAGGGAGCAATTGTGTTT
This sequence comes from Camelus ferus, assembly GCF_009834535.1. Classification (NCBI taxonomy): domain Eukaryota; kingdom Metazoa; phylum Chordata; class Mammalia; order Artiodactyla; family Camelidae; genus Camelus; species Camelus ferus. The sequence goes on from NC_045724.1 coordinate 26,321,549, forward strand.
CCTTCTTGAAGCAGCACACGTGAAAGGAAGCACCCAAGCCTTAGGAAAGTTAGGGGTAAAGAAATAAGAAATATGATATTTGTCTGTCTCTGTCTGAATTCCTTCACTTAGTATGATAATCTCCAGTTCCACTCATGTTGCTGCAAATGGCATTATTTCATTCTTTTTTATGGCTGAGTGGTATTCCAATGTATACACACACCACATCTTCCTTGTCCAATTATCTGTTGATGGACACTTAGGTTGCTTCCACATCGTGGTTGCTGTAAATAGTGCTGCTGTGGACATTAAGGTGCATGTATCTTTTTGAATTAGTTTCCTCCGGATATATGCTACGAAATCTAAAAAAATAACGAGACAAACGAACTATTTACAAAAGAGAAGCAGACTCAGACATAGAAAACAAACTTATGGTTACCGAGGGAAGGGGGATGGGGATAAATTGGGAGTTTGGGAATTGAGGATACTAAGTATTATACGTGAAATGGATAAACAACAAGGTCCTACTGTACAGCACAGGGACTGTATTCAGTATCTTGTAATAACCTACAGTGAGAAAGAACCTGAAAAGGAACATATATATCTGTATAACTGAGTCACTATGCTGTACACCAGAAACTAACACCACGTTGTTAACCTGGCTATACTTCAATAGAAAAAATTTTTCTAAAAATTTAATTAAATTAATAAAAGAAATGGGGAATAGAAAATGCCACGGCAAACTACCACTGTATTAGCAAGATGTCTGTTTGGAAGGAATGATAAACTAGAAAGGAAAAGCCCCTCCAAGACGACAAGAAACTGTGACCCCAGTGACTTGGGCTATTTTGATGTCAAGCAGACAAACGGTCCTTGTCAACCAGGGCAGCCGTGGGAGTATTTAATGCGCAACGCACCATCCTCTTGGCTGCCTTTAGATCATGAGCATCGACAGCTCGGCGGCCGAAACGATCCCGCGCTGCGGAGCCCCAGGGTGTCGCCTCAGCAGGGCAGAGGCTTGAAAGGCTCATTTGGAAGAAAAACATTCTGTCCGGCTAGAGAGAACGGACCGGCTGGCCTTGCAGGGAACCCCCACCTCCTTCCTCTCAGAACTCACGTGGATGAGAATCCATAAAAACAACCCCATTCTGACACAAACTGGGACTCACGACACCACCTCAGTCAGCCTCTGGTATCTGCACTTAAATTGTTTTCCATACCCTTTGCCAAGGGAAGGCAAAGTTGTTGAATCCTAAAAGTTTTCATATGAATTATTTTTTTCTAAACCAAAAGTGAACCTTAAGAATGTGTTTCCATACATCTATCAAAATTCAAAAATTGTACATCTGAAATATGTGTAGTTTACTGTGCAGGAACCCACCACAATAAATGTGTTATAAGAAAAAAGAGTGCCTTCTATGAAAGAGCTAGATTACCTTAGGAAATCATTTAAGTGGGAAGATACACACAGCACGTGAAAATCTCAAATGCCACAAGTCCTAACATAGTGAATAAACGGAGCAGGACATGGCGCTCCCTTCATGCTGCACACTTGACTTTCCAGCTTGAGAAACCAACAGCGTGAGACTCAGACGGGAGAAGGGATAAGGCAGGTACCATGAGCGGCCACCGCAGTCACCCCAGAAGAGGTGATGGTGGCTGTGATCAGCGTGATGGCAGAGGAGGAGATGAGAAAGTGGCAAATCATAGGTGCATTTTGAGGTTAGAAGTGACAGAGGTGATAAACTTTGTTACAAACTGGACACAGGACACAACTGAAAGGTGCAGGTCAAGGAGACACCAAGGTTTTTGGCCTGAGCAGCTGGAGAGGCGGAGTCCCCATTTACCAAGACGGGGAAGACTGAGAAAGGACCAGGTGTGACGGAAAGCACGTGGGAACTGAGGTGCCTCGTAGAAACCTAACGTCTGCAGCGTCAGGCAGGCAGGTGCATAGGGAAGTCTGGTGCTTTAAAGGGAGTTAGGGTCGGAGTCCAGAAGTGCACTTGGAAGCGGTGAGCCTGCATCTAACCGTAGACGGTGTTCAAAGCCATGAGACGGATCAAGGTTACATAAGAGGAAATGCAGCCTGAGAAACTGAGGTCTGAGGACGGGGCTGTGGACACCCCAGTGTTTTCAGGCTGCAGGAATGAGGGAGAAGTAGCGAAGGACTCAGAAGGTTAGCAGTCCAAGAATCAGGAGGACAGCCAGGAGAAAGCGGCGGCCTTCAGGCCCGTGACGCGTGTCTGGAAAGCGCGTGGTCGGCTGCGCCAGACCTGCCCAGAGCCCGCGGGAGGCGGGGGGAAAACCCACCGCGGGGCTAGCCCGTCGGTCACTGCTGGCCTCAGCGGGAGTGACCGATGGAGACCAAGGAGTCAAAGCCCTGTTCGTGTGGGCTGAAAGAGAAGAGGGGCGATTTCTAGCTCTGGCGAAGACCCTGTTCCTACCGCTTCCTCCTCCCTCCTCCAACTAAAGGTCCCCAGGTGCACCAGCCACACCGCGGGAGGACCCTGGGAGGTGGAGAGAGAGGGGGCAGCCTCGGGACGTGGACTGGAGCAACGGCACAGCAGAGGCCCCCTGGTCCCGCATCCCGTCACACAGACCCCAGCACGTGCTCCAGAGCCTCCGCCCAGAGCCACCCACAGCACAGGCAGGAAGCGCTCCGAGAGCCCTCAGCCCAGCAGCCGGGATGGTTTAATAATGGGAACCCTTTTTGGCAACAACACCCAACTCCAGCCAAACACCGGACCCCACTGTGGTTTCCACAGGACCGAGCAAGGAGCTAGTCTTCCCCCACAACCCCTGTGGGAGCCCCCAGCAGGGCTCTGGTCCTTGCACAGTGGTGACCGTGCAGACGAGAGCGGAGCTAATCTCCCGTCCCCTGCCTGGCACAGACATCGTCGTGGGGGCTGGATGGGGAGGAGGCGTCTCACCCCCAAATTGTGTAGCTCCCGTCACATTTACCAACTACAAACTGAATGACATACAGCAAGTTTTACACACTCTCCCCAAGCCTCAAACTAGAGAGTCACAATAATGCGAAAATGTAGGTAACAGTCTGTTTCTGAGATGTTAGGGAATTAAACGGGCAAGCCGTGGTGAGGATCTCCCGCGTACTTGAAACCTGCAGGTAACCAATAAATGTCAGCTTTCACAGGACCCTCTTCCAGTATGTTTCTGCTGGAATTAGGATTTTGTCGTTTGGTGCAAGAAAAATTCATAGTATTTTCTAAGAAAAGCTATAAAACGCGGACTTCCAGAAGACAGGCCTTCGATCATAAACAAGCCGTCTGCACTTTATGCCTGAGGGTCGCTCTCTGCTCTTGAAATGAAAAGGCCAATCCCAGTGAGTGGCAAGCCTGGCTTTTCTCTCACTCCCCCCACAATTTACTGAAACTGATAAACATGGAGGTGGTTCTGAATTCAGTTCTATATGATCATGAAGGCTCGTTCAGTCTTCAAACAAGAACCATTTTATGAGCACCTGAGACAATCATGGGCTTTTGAAATGATGATTTGTGATGACCGGGAGAGACCACGAAGAAATACATGCAGTGAGTGAGAAGTGGAAAACGCAGGCCAGTGAGTCAACGGAGCCGTGCGAGAACAGGGAGGGAGCAGGCTGGGGACAGAGGGATGAGTCAGAGGGACCCGGGGGACAGCCTGCGGGCCCAGACAGCGGCGGCCTCAAGTCTAGTCTGAACAGGGGCCCTGCCCCTTGAACCTCCAGCTAAGAACCCTGTTTCCTTAAGACGCAGGCAGCCTTAGCGACCGCTCAGGGCGAAAGCAGAGGTCTGGACGCTCGGCCACGAGGAGCCCTGGAGCTGCTGATTTTTACTGAGTTCATTTAATTGCCCTATAGCTGCGCTGCTTTATGTCCCGAATTATTCACAGTTTTGCCCTCAAATTGAGGAGATGAAGAGGAAAAGAATTTGAAGGCGAGACCTCAAGGGTGGCTGGTGGCCACAGAGAAACCCCGGTCTGCCGCCACAGTGACCGGGGAAGTGGCGGGCTCCAGTGTAGCGGACCTGGGGTTTACCTCCAGCTCTTGTTTAGGAGGCAAAAGCCACAGCCAGTGTCATGATATCTCATCATTTATTTCTGCATTTTGTTGCTCTTCTTATTTTCTTTAATATTAAAAAAATTTTATTGAAGTACAGTCAGCTACAACACGTCAGTCTCTGGCGTACAGCACAATGTCCCAGTCATGCTCATTCATACACATAAAGCCCCACAGGATCTCAGTGATAAACTCTCAGGTCCCAGACAAAGGGCGATGTGTGCTGTAAACCAACAGATCAATGAGAAACACCCAACTTAATGCTATAAAATGGCTTCCTTCTGATTGAGTGAAACAGTGTTTCAGCAGCTCTGAGGCTGATCAGTGTTACAGATCTGTCTCCTACTGCACCCCGGTGGCGTCTCTGCTTACCTCAGGGACACCGCCTTTCCCCTGCGTTGGATGTGACAACCATTAGACCGTGAACTCTCTGGAAGTAGGAACCTTTTCCCATATTTCTGCAACCCCAGTGGTCAGCCTAGTGCAGAGAGGCGGAGAAGACAGACTCAGTTCACGAACATGTGGTCCACACGGGCGGGGACCCTTCGTGACTTACTCTCCACTGTGTCTTCAACGCGTAGTTCAGACCAGGCACGTATCAAGATCTCAGATATGTATTTGGTGAGTGAATAAATAGGTTAATTAAGAGATGCAAACATTCAGCCTTTTTCACTCATTTGAGCTTATGGCCCATGTTAAAATATCCAAATAGAATTTTAAAAAAATAGACGGCCACTTGGACAACTTTCGCTCACACAGCCAAACAGCTGCATGTCGGATGTGTCCAGATGTTTGACGTTATGAGTCTGAATGACCGAGTGGCAGACTTCCCCAGCTGTCTTGACAAGGGCAGGTTCAATCATTTCCTTTGTGAGCACTGTGCGTTAGCCTTCTCTTATATAAAACAGGGGACAAAACAGGATTTGTAACCCAGCTCCTTTCTAGGTAAGGGCGATTCCGTGCTGGGTTAGCCGGCACGCCATGTGTGTGTGACTCCTCTGCGTCCCTTTCTGAGCTGACGTGTCCTTCTGCTCTGGGAAACGACCTGGATTTTCTGCTTACGATTCATCTCTCAGAACGTTGGGTCATTGGGGGTGACTGTGGCCTGGTTTCCTGCCTGTAAACTACTTTTCTTTTGATCGGAAATGCTCCTGTGCTCTTGTACCACTGCCAAAGCAGCACACTGTCACCCGGAAACAGTAACAAGATAAGGGGGAAAATGTAGCCCCTCCTGGGCTGTCCAAGCGTGCTTTCCCATATTTGCGTACAGTAAACGCTTGCTGTTCGGGTGTTTCAGCAAGTAGCCTGGCAGGTCAACAGAAGCACAACAAAGCAATGGTAGATACTCAGACTTGAAACAGACCAGGAAACTAAGAAATCTAAAGTGCCTTTGGAATCACAGAAAACATGTTATTACAAAATCGTTTTAGTACTGGGAAAACACTGTTTTAGCCAAAGTCTCAACATTTTCAAATAACTTATAGTAAAAACTATTGTGTGTGCGTATATAATGCCAATCAAATCGCTTTTGTCTTAAACCATAAACCTGTTTTCTGGCCTGCCAGAGCGTTCTGATGATGAAAATGGGTAAAACCACTGCAGACCCTCAAGACTACAGGTGCCCAAAGCTGCTTTTATGTGTAAGAAACACTGAAACGTTTGGGTCCCCAGGGGAAAAATCCTGCGTTCATCTTGCCAAGAACGTCCCATCAGGAACGTTTCAGGAAGCGCTGGCGCTCCGATCCCTCATTCCTTCGCACCTGGTTACTGGCTACTGACAAGGGCCCGAGGATTCTCATCCTGCTTCCTGGGGCCTTTCCAAAGCTGTTCTCTTCAAAAGGGAAATTTCCCTTTGCCGACACTGAACCAGATCTAGACTTCAGTTTGGTTACTATCTTATATATTTGATCAGAGGATTTAAAATTGGGGCCCAAAGCGAAGGTACCTACAGATACTGTTCCCAAATACACTGCTTCTGGCGTCCGTCCCGTGAGCTCATCCAGCGTCTATCCCCTGATCTCACTGAGCGGAGAAGGCATCGCTCTGTCATAGGGCACAGGGGCTGTAACAAGCCCTGTGCGTTTGTTACCGTCATTATTTTTTTTTCTTCAAAAGCTCCCTCCATGAGAATTAAACTAAAAACAATTATGCCACAGGGTTGTTCAAGAGTAAACAAATGTTGAACATGTCATATCTCCACATTTAACTTTCAACTGTTAAGCATAAGTCATCAGAGAAAATCAAATGGATATGCAGATGTTGTAGACTACAGTCCTACACATACAACCCTGCTCAGACTCGTGGGGAAATGTCTCTGCCCTTGAAATGTCAGAATTGAGACTCACAACTTACTAAAATATTGTTAAACCGCACTGTGTTAGAGCATAATTTTCAAAAATGTAAAATCGTTACTCTCGTGCAGATACAAAATGAAACACTTTTTTAAACTTAAGAAATGAATGAAGGAGGCAGTAAGATGGTAAGCCAAGTCCAAAGTACTTAAGAATTTGTGTGTATATGGGCTGTTTGACAAGAAAATGTTAGAACAAGACAGCTACACTATGTATAACACTGGTTTAAGTCCAATAGAACCGCAGACCACAATCCCCGGGTCAGCTGATGAACGGACGGAAGTTACCTGCATCGCTCCCAGGCAAAAACCTACACGTTAACCTTCGCCCCTGCAGAGACGGATGGTCCAGGCAATAAAACCAAGTCCAGCACTGCACTGAAAGAGTAGCCAGTGGCCTTCTGTCTGTCTCCAAGTTTCAGGTAAGTTTCCGACTACTTCTTTACAGAGAATGCATCTGGGTTTTCTACACATTCGACTATCTTCCTTTACCTTCCTAATCCTGCACATCAAAGTATGAGAAATGTCCACATCACAGCAATGTCAATAACCCAAAAGAGAATTGGTTTCATAGGACTGAATCAACATCCATTCATTCATCAGATGTTTCTCAATAACAATAATAATAATAGTAATAAGTGGGGGGTGACATTTATTGAAGCCTTCCTGTGTTCAGATACTGTGCTTCACCTCCATTATCTTACTTAATACCCAGCGAAACTATGGAACAGCTACTACTGTTGTCTTCATTTATTTTATTTATTGTTAATCCCCAACTTACACAGCCCAAGTTAGCTTGTGCAGAATCTCACCTGGTAAGTGGTGGAGCTGAGCACAGGCCAACGTCTGTGGAGCAGCAGAACCCACACTCCTGACCCAGGAAGAGTCTCCTAACCGCAGGGATGGTGGCTAAGACCCAGCCCCTGCCTTCAGGGAGCTGCGGTGCAAGTGCAGGGGGTGAAGGAACTGTTAATTACAAGATGCAAGTGTTACGGGGTGGTGAGCACAGATGAGGGGGTGCGAGGGTGTGTGGGAAAGGCACGGGACCCAATCTGGGGGCCATGAGAGGCCTTGTAAGGGGAAGCCTTTGTAAGAGTCATTTCGTCTGGTGCTGTGATTTGACTCTATTGTTGCTTGTTTTCTGCATTCATCAAGCCACCCTGGACTGAACCCGAACTCTCACCCTGTCACCAGCCTATCTATCTCTTTCATTTTCCCTTAACTAGAAAAGAAGGTAAGAAATGCCAAACAAAACAAAACAAAAAAACACAAATGTAAATAACTACCCAGGTCTTATAAAGGATCATTATTTGCAAGGTATAATATGAAACCCTTTTATTTTTCAAATACTGATTGGTCACTGTAATGCTTTGATGTTTAACCCCTAGTAAGACTTCTGTAAACTGATTACTGGACATCCCATTGAGGTATGAACATCATCTTAATTTCACAAAATGGGCCAACACACCTTAGATGTTAAAAAGGAGAGAGATATGAACTGGGAGGTCACATGCAGCCCAAACGCACATCTCAGGTGAACACCCCGTGATGCCTCCTAATCTGTGCAGATCTGACACCTTCAACTCAGAATTTTCCTCGAGATTCTGTTAGAGGCATTTTCTTGCTAACATTTAAGCCTTCGCAGCATCTGTTAAAAGTACGTGATCGCCACTGGGCCCTGCGATGCTGGTTTCCTTGTGCCATCTAGTGAACAGGGACAAAGCATTAATAGAGAATGAAATCCAGGAAGCTATTGCTGAAGATACGAAATTTAAGAATATTTAAGGCATATAATCTTTTTTAAAAAGCCATTTATCTTTGCTATTACTGAATAAATACTAGTGCCCTTTCCATAAAATTCATAGACTCAAAAATAAAGGTTTTATGAAATCTAAACAGAAAATAATTTTGAAGTGTGGCAAAGAGGTTTTACTTTTACAAAAGAGCATTTCCATTACATTTTACTTTTTTTCTTAAACAGTTTTCTTAATAGTCACACTCTGTGTTTTTGTCTGTCATGCCCTTTACATGAATGCACAGCAGTTTCAAATAAAATAAATTTCAGCTCTTTGCTTAACTAGGGAAGAGGTTTTCATTTAGATTTTCCCACTTGATTCATTTGAATTTACCAATTCTACTAGTGACATGCAAAAACGATTGCTTAACTTGTAAACATTGTTGAGTTTTGTTTCTGTGTTTAGACCATGTTGTTGGTGGCACGGACTTGAGAAGGCAAATACCACATTTCTTGTGTGTTTTCTCCACTACTCCTCTTGTTCCCCACATCCTGGTCTGAAAATGCTATTCTTGACCTCATTTGACTGCATGTTATTAAGGAACAAGCCTTCTGAAAGATACAGTGTAACATAGCAGCAACTATAACTTGCAATGGAAAACAGTCTTCCAATACAGCTTTTGTGTTGTCCTCTACACCTGCCTAAATCATCATTTTCCTGACACTGCGGTGGGAACACCTGCAAGTGAGGAATAGAAGGAAATTTCCTAAGTTTGACTTTTTAAAAAAAAATCTATAGAAAACCTATGTGAACATAGTTAATGGTGAAAACCTAAAAATTTTCCCACTAAGATCAAGAACAGGGTAAGGATGTCCCTTTTCACCACTCCTTTTCCTCATCTTATTGGAAGTCCCAGCTAATGCAATAAGACAAGAAAAAGGAACTAAAAGTTATACAGATTGGGAAGGAAGAAATAAAACAGTCTTTGTCTGCAAATGACACGATTACCTGTGTAGAAATACAGTAGAATGGAGGTTACCAGGGCTGGGAGGAGGATGGGAACTGGGGAGATGTTGTTTGAGGGTACAAACTTGTAATCAGTAGATAAACAAGTCCTGGAGATCAAATGCAGAGCACAGCGACTATAGTCAATAACACTGTATTATAAACTTCAGAGTTGCTAAGAGATTAGAACTTAATTGCTTTCATCACAAAAAAGAAATGATAATTATGTGACATAAGAGAAGTGTTAACTAATGCTAGAGTGGTAATCATATTGCAACATATAAATGTAACAAATCAACACATTGTGCACCTTAGATTTACATAATGTTATCTGTCAATTATATCTCAATATATAGAGAAACAGAAAAAGAGGTAACTCAAAATGGATCACAGATCTACGTGTAAAATGCAAAACTATAAAACTCCTAGAAAATAACATGAAAAAATCTAAATGACATTGACTTTTTTCAGTCCAGAGTTATCATAATTGTGTATCTGTTTTAAGAATAAAATCTGTAACTATCAAAAGTTTTAATTTTGTGGGTCTAATTTTGCAATTTTTGCTTTACTGTATCAGACATAATTACATAGCCATAAGAAAAGTTTCTGTTCTGAAAGAAAACTGGTGAAATTCCTTCTGTAAAAGACCCAATTGACTTGAATAATGAATAATTCTTGAATTTTTTTTCCCTACAAAAATTATCTCAGGACTCCCTCTGGTGGCCTTTCTCAAAAACAGACTTTTATCTACTCTGAATTTAAATTGTTTTCAGGACTGAAATTTTCAAAGAAAATGGACCAAAACCCTGAACAATTGTTGTGAGTGACAAAATATGCAGTGAAGCAGCCTGCATCCTAAACGCCTGCATTTAAAGATGTTCGGTCATATATCCCTCCATTCAGAGACACTCCTTGAGTGCCTGCTGTTAGACTGAGATGTATTAAAACGTTTAAGAATTTATTTGAGAAAAAGAATCTATTAGAACCCGGCAGCGCCAAAGCGGAAGTGGCCGGGCGCCCTCCGCCCTCGGGGTCCGGGGAGACTTGCAGGAGCGCCGCGGAAGCCCAGCGAGGAAGTCCCTGGCCGGCTGCAGAGGCGGCGCCCCACTGGGAAAGCCTGGGGCTGCCGTGGCAGTTTGTAACCCGAGGCACGGGCGGGCTGAGGTGGTGGTTCGCTGCTCAGTCTGACGGTCTCCTCGTCTGTTCAGTTCATCTCTGCCGTGTGTCACATTCTGCCTTAGATGTCACAGATTCGTGGGACTCAGGCAGCACCACGCCTGCCCTCAGGGGGCCCTCCTTCCCGTGGGAATGACAGACAAAATCAGAGAGAGAGAGAAAGGAAACACCTAGAAACTGCAACAGAAACACACGAGGAGTCAGAGGACAGCAGTGAGCAGCAGGGCGAGCCCTTCTCGGGGGACAGCACTCGGCTGGCCCCGGGGGACAGGGAGGAACTGGCCACGTGAGAGCTGCGAGGCACCCCAGGGGCCAAGAGCAGGTGCAAAGCCCCGGCGTGGGGCAGTGCGGGCGGGGTCCGGTGGGGGTCCAGGCCGCGGGACACCCGGACTGGAACCGTGTGGCCCCCCGGCACATGGCAAGGAGTTTGGACTTCATCCAAACTGTGATGGAAATCTATTGAAAAGGCCGATTCAGGACAGTGAGTGGAAGAAGTTCTGTTTCCCGAGAATCTGAATTGCCGCTGCATGGCCAGAGAGTGATCAGAGCGAAGCAGGAGTGGCTGGCGGGACCTGGTTACAAGGGTGTTTCAGTGGAGGCGGCTTGTGCTGGGGGGCTTCAGGGAGGAGGGGGGAGAGAGGGAGGGAGGGAGGGGCAGGGTGAGAGGAGGAGAGAAAGGAGAGGGACGGAGACAGGGAGCGAGAGCAGGGTACTTATTCAAGATCTGCTTTAAAGGTACAACCTAAGCCCCTGCGGATAAACTGGACATGGGAGCAGGAAAAGAGAAACAACCAGAAAACTCACATCCAGACGAGCGATGCACACCCTGGGGGGTGGGGGCGGGGAGGGGCAGAGGTTTGGGTGAAGGACAGATGTTCCGCTGAGGGGCTTGTTCACGGAAGGCTGCTGTGAGACATCCGAGTACAGACATGAAGGAGTCAGACACGAGAGCCTGAAGAGCAGAGGAAACGTCTGTGGACAGGACATCCGGGCATCGTCAGCGAATCCAAGGTGACACCTCGGACTTGTCCAGATCGCTGGCCAAGGGTGGTAAAGAGACCAGTGGACTCTGAGGGACACTCTGGGGTCTCCAGGAACGCACACTAGGAATGGACGGTGGGTGAGCCGCGGTGAGGGGACAGGGAAACTGGGTCAGCCGAGGACAGTTTTCACACAGGTGGAATTGTGGAGCTTTCTGAGTGGCTTGGCTGGGGCCGATGAGGTCGGAGGCCTGCAGAGCACACAGGAGGAATTTGGATGCGTGGGCTTCTTTCAAGACTGGCCACACAGGCATGTGGATAAAGGACCAATAGGTTCACAGGAAACATGTTGCTCAAAGACCATTTCTTCTTTGTAAATTTGCATTTTCTTTCCAAAAAAAAAGGTGTTTAAACATACAGAAAAAGTATGAAAGATAAATGTACAGAAGGGTTTATGAAAGTGCTTAATTGTATAGAAAAGCCAAAACAGAGTTACAGTGAGCATGTTTTCCCTTTACCTGTAAATATTTTTATGTATTTGCTTTGTTTTTATAGCAATATAAATGTACACACAAGTATCTTGCCAAATAATTTGAAAGTAAATAACAGGTATTATGACACTTCGTCCCTAAATGTTTCTATCTTCATATCCTAAGAATAGAGAAGTTCTCCTATAGAGCTAAAATATCATACCACAACTAAAGAAATTACCCCCAAATCCCTAATAATTTAAAAATTCCAATCCATATTCAAATCTCCTGAATTGTTCACAAAAGCTCTTTTAGCGCTGATATTTCAAGTCATGAGCTGGTCAAGGTGTGTGCGTTGCCTCTGATCACTATTTTTCTTTAGCTTCTTTTAATGTAGCATGTCTCCCTCATCTCTTCCAGGTGTGTGTCACGGCGACTTTGGGGGGATTCAGCCAGACAGTTGTCTTTCAGAACTGCCGTCCACTCTGATTTGAGTGATTGTTTTCCTTCGTGGCAGTCTCTTCTCGAGTCCTCTAGCCCTAATTTTTCTCTGTTAACCAGAAATTAGTCAAAGGTTTGATTAAGTGACAGTTAAAAACAGCGATGCTGTGTATGTTATAATGCGGCATATATACACACACATATGTACGTGTGTGTACGTGCACACATGTCTGTGTTCTGGGATGTGTTTTCTTTCTTTCAGCATTTTCTCATTTCTCTGGTTAAATGTACTTTTTGGAACTTGGGGAAGCCTAGGAGACTAGTTTTTCTACAAGAGGCCGACAAGAGCTGAGGGACTGTGAATGTGCCGAGGGGGTGGAGGGGGTTGTCTGTCCCAGGAGGGCCCCAGAGGGCGCCGCTCAGTTACACCATGTTCTCGAGAAATAGAATATTCACTCGCCACACAGAATGTTTCAGCTTTTATTTTAAACAGAGTTTCTCTGCAGAGTTCCTGCATTTCTCAAAATAACATCTCAGCACATACGTTACATAACTGTACTAAGTTAAGTGAGACTAAATGGACACTTTTAAATGCTGGAAGTGGTACAACCGAACAACACAGTTCATAGGAAGACAGCAAAAAGTCAACACAGAGCTAAAACCTTTGCAATGCAGTGACGTGAGTTAACTCTGCTCTGGCATATTTATGCTACCTAGGACCTAAGTCACAGGAAGGAAGTCTGAGACTTACGACCTGGACTTCTACATGCTAATATGACGGCAACAATCTAGAAATAACGACACAACAGCTTATCCAATGATTTAGGAAGCTGGGACGAAACTGAAGTCCTGGATCCTGTTTAATCACACACACACCCTATGGGGATGCCAATCCATGCCTTGCTGTGGACAACACAGCCCTGTTTCTCCAGCAGTCTTCTTGGTAGATTCCAAGACAGTCAGGCTGATCTGCCGTAGGGATGATGTAGTGGACAGATGGCTCACACGGCTCTCCTCGATCTGTGTCGCCAGAAGATGTCAAAGTACAGCCTCTGGGTTTATGAAGACAGATGAGGTTTCAAACCCAGATGATCACACTTGGCTGTTTGTGGCCAAATGTCCACTTTACTCTTTACGTCCATCACTTTAGAGAATGCAGCAGTTGTTCTAAGCTTAAAATTTTAATTTGGAAAAATTATTGAGGATCAAAAAAACAATGTGAGTCACAAAAAAAATCAAGAGAACATTTCCAAGAAATGTGAAAGATACGAAAATGAATTCCAAGAGGTGTCTGAAGCCCACCAGCAAAGGACTGTCTAAATGCCATAATGTGTATCATTCAAAATGCACTGGAGATGAAAAACCATTTCTTAAAATTTTACTATTATTTGTCATTTAAGGTAGGTTTCTAAATTTACATTTTATAAACTGATAGCTATGAATAATGCCATTGCTCCTAATTGCTTTAAGAGCTAAGGAAGCAGTTCTTATTCACAAAAATCAGGGAGTGAGTTTGCTTCCCCCGACCCAAGGGAGAGTTTTACCTTTCCACCTATTTTGTATAAAGTTTTTTGAAACTAAGTAATCGAGAAATTTGTTAATGTCCATCAAACTAAGTCAAAATCTCCTGCCAGCAACACTCATACACTTTATTACCCATAATATTGACCACAGGAAACAAATACTTTTAGAAATTTTCATTGTTGTTTGGAATTCATCCCAAAGGGGAAAAAAAACCACCTTTTCAAACATTGTGATCAATGACCACAGCCTGGTTAAGGCTCTGCCCTCACGTCTGACGTGCACACTGTCTGTGGCTGGGCAGGCCCAAGGGTCCGTCCTCTGTCTCAACCCACTGCTGTCTCCCATCAATAGACGTAAAGACAGGCTGCTGTCGGGTTTCCCTTGTCGGACCAGACCGGACATCTACCAGTTGCCGTCTGGGACTAAGCGAGGGATTTAGTACAAACAATCCATAGCTCCCTGAGGAAAGGAAGCCAGGAGAGGGAAAGACGAGGGTGCCAATCATTTCAGCCTCCTGGCTCCCCCTAAGGCGGAGAGGATGCAGACTACAGGAGAGAGGAACGGACACGCATTTCCTCTTGATCTCAACTCCTCACAAAAACTTGTGAGACTAGGACATAGCTGTTTATAAAGTTCTCAGACTTGAAAAACAAGTGCTCTCACAAAGAATAGCAAGTAACTGCTCCAAGAGGTATGAGAGGTCGACGGGGGGCAGAGGGGCGTGGGGGAGGGAGGCCCTCTGGAGAGAGGTGATGACAGCAACCAAGTCCCGTAAAGAGCAGGTGCGCGCACCTGCACACGCAGCTGTTTTAGGACGCGCCGCGCCGTCAGCCGGCTCCACCAGGGGGCGCCGCAACCGCGGCTGGGGGTCTCTGGGCTCCCGACCGTTCCCGAGCCCGGCAGCCGGGTCCCTGCAGTCCGAGAGGAGTGGAGGGCTTCCTGGTGACAGCAGGGGTGGGAGCGCGGAAGGGCAAGGAAAGAAGGGACTGGAACAGGAAGGAGAATTATCACCGTTCTTCTCACATCACTGTTGCGTAGGCATCATGGCCAAATTCCATCCTTCTTCACCCAAACCCCGCTGGACGCGCGCGCAAACACGTGCACACACACACACACACACACACACACACACACACACTCACCCTGCCCTCCCACCCGAGCTTCACTGTGTCCCCTCGTCAAAGACCCTGGCGGCCTCGGCATCTCTCGGCACCTCGGGGGGGTGGGGGGGGGGGTGGGAGCGACCGCCCTGGCCCTCTTTCTCCAGCGGTGGGAGCGCGCGGAGAGGGGCTAGGGGCCCGGGCCAGGCTGCTCGGCAGCTTGAGCAAAAGCGCAGGCGGCCGGTGCGGGAACCCGGAGAAGCCAGGTGCAGAGGCCAGCGGGTCCCCGGAGAGCCGGGCCGAGGATGGCTTGGGCGAGAGTCAGGAGGGGAACGGGAAGAGGGTCGCAGCAGTTTTGACCCCTTCTTCTCCCCCTCCTCCCCTTCCATGTCAAGCTGGG
Source organism: Camelus ferus (assembly GCF_009834535.1). Lineage (NCBI taxonomy): Eukaryota > Metazoa > Chordata > Mammalia > Artiodactyla > Camelidae > Camelus > Camelus ferus. Next base: position 26,336,767 of record NC_045724.1, read on the forward strand.
AGTCTCTTCAGTGCCGTTTGGCATTAAGGAGCTGTCTGTGCGCTCTCAGCCGCTAAGAGCCTCACGCTCCGCGTGCTCCCGCATCACCCGGAGGGCTTGGCAAATTCAAACTGCGGGCGCAGCCACAGCGCGTCCCAGTCAGTAGGTCTGGGGAGGAGCCCGAGAATCAGCATCTTCAGCAAGTTGGGAGTGGGGTTGGGGGTGGGGAGGCTCAGGGGGTCAGGGACCACCCTGAGCGTCGGGGCGCCGGCCCCTCGCGCGCGGCCTCAGGCGGCGGCGCGGCACGCCAGCAGCTGGCGGAGGTTCCTGCGGAAGCTGTCGTCCAGGAAGGCGTAGAGGAAGGGGTTGAGGCAGCTGTTGGCGTAGCTCAGGCTGGTGATTAAGTAGGAGGCCGCGATGACCAGCGGCGTCTGCGGGAGGTCGGTGGTGAGCGCCACCACCGTGCTCAGGTGGTAGGGCGTCCAGCAGAGGAGGCAAGCGGCCAGGATCGCCACCACCAAGACAGTCACCCGCTTCTTCGCGCGGTCCAGGGCCCTGGCGTGGCTGTCGAGGCGTATGGAGCGCAGGCGGCAGAGCAGCGCGGTGTAGAGGGCGCAGATGGTGGACACGGGGATGGCGAAGCCCAGCACCAGCGTGTAGAGGCGGCTGGCGCGCCACCAGAACGCCTCGGGCTGCGGGAAGACCAGCACGCACTGGCGCCGGCCCTGCTCGTCGTCCAGCCCGGCGAAGACGGCGAAGGGCAGCACGACCAGCGTCACGAGCCCCCACACGGCCAGGCTCACCGCGCGCGCGGCCCCGTACGTGCGGCCCGCCACCCGGCGCGACTGGGCGGTGGCCAGCACCACCAGGTAGCGGTCGGCGCTCATGACGGCGAGGAAGTAGAGGCTGGAGAAGGTGTTGTACTGGTCGATGACCACGATGAGCTTACACATGAGCTCCCCGAAGGGCCACTGCCGCAGCAGGAAGTCGGCGATGTTGATGGGCAGCACGAGCGTGAAAAGCTCGTCTGCCACGGCCAGGTTGAGGATAAACAGGTTGGTGACCGTCTTCATGCGGGGCGCCCGCAGCAGCACGCACAGCACCGCCGAGTTGCCCGCCAGCCCCACCGCGCAGATCACCGCGTACACGACCGGCACGGCCACGGCCAGCGGCGTGGGCAGCGGCGGCGGCAGGCCGGACGCGTTGGGGCAGGCGAGCGCTGGCCCGGGGCACGATGCGTTGGCGCGCCCCGGCCCCCAGGACGACGCGTTGTGCATCCTGGCGAGGGCGGGCGGCTCTGTCTCTTCCTCCGCCGCCCTGCCGGGCTCTGCGCTCTCGGGGACCCGACCCGCGCTCCGAGCCCGTCTCCGGCCTTCCCCGGAAGGCGCGTTCCCGCCGCCCTCCTTGAACACCCGCGCCGCGGACTCCGGGGCTGCAACGCGGACCTGGAAGCACAGGCCAGGCTCGTCGACGTGCAGCTCCGGGAAGAAGTGCGGTTCCGAGGGGAGGAGGCGGCGCGGCGCCCAGCCGGCCCCACGTGATCGCTCTCTGCTACTCGTTGAAATCTTATTCTGACCTGTTGGCTACATCAAACCAAGTGCTGGGGGAAGAGTCCTTACCTTTATAGGAAAAACACAAACCCACTTCCCCTGCTTTAGCCCCACCCCGCCCCGGGGAGGTCACCCCAGCGAATCCTGCAGCGGCCAGCTTCTGTCCCCCGAGGTCCCGCGCGCCCCTGCTAACTGCGACCCCAACAGCAGCCTCTGTCTCACCTGGCGGGTCCAGGGGCAGGGTCTGCCCCTTCCGGACGGTCAGCAGAGGGGCCAGCGGATGCCGGGGACGCTGCGGCGCCAGCCGGCTGCGTGTCCGCTCCCCGCGTGCGCCCGGAGGCGGCCGCCCGCGCCTTCGCTGGTCCCGCCCGCGCGCGGGGAGCTCGGGGCTGGCGCAGCCGCAATGGCGCTTCGACGACCCTTCCGCCGCCCCCGCCGCCCCCCCCCCCCGCAGCCAAACAGCCGGACCGAGAGCAGCACGACCCCAAAATTAAGGAATTCCTTTTTTCGTTTCAGTAGTGTGACCTCACCCCGTTTGAATTAATGAAAAGCGCTCCTGGTTAAGAATTCAATGGAAGAGAAACATAGGGTGTTAACGGCCTGTTTTAAAAGGAGAGCAGGAGCTGAGGCTCCCAGTCCATATTTTTAACACCACATCCGCAATGGACTGATGTAGTTCTAAACTTTAAGTTACGTCCCTACTGCATGGCTGGCTACACAGATGGGGGACGTGACGGCAATTCTAAAATGCAAATCACCCGCTTTATGTCACTCTGCTCCCCACAAGGTTGCAAGATTGTTAGGAACGTGTGTGTATGTGTATGGCCTGGCATTAACAAAGACAAACCGCTCCTGGTTGTCCTCTGAAGAGAACGACCCGCCGCCGCAGCGGTCTTGCCAAGGCCGGCGGAGCAGCGGGACCTGGCCTCCATCTCCCGGAGCCGCGACGTCTTCCACCTGTTAAGGGGAACTCACTGCAGGCACCTCCCCTTTGAGGACCCAATGAAATAAAATCAGTATTAGTCCTCTCCCATGCCTACTTCCTTCCTTTGGGAGACCCAGCAAATTAAAGCAGAGGAGTCTGTCTTGCGCCCCTCCAGTAATCTTCCTTTGCAAGCGCCGACAAAAGCCCCACAACGTGCGCCTCTGGTCCTTTAGGAAGCGTTTGTGAAGGAACGAGCCTGAGACGCTGAGGAGACTGGAAGGAGGCTGATTGGAAGGGGCCAAACCTCTAGGGGGGCATGCACTCAATCCTCTTTTTTTTTTTTTTTTACTAGAATCTACATAATTTTGGCTTCTCTGCAGTTTCATGCTTTGCGTGATGAAAATGACAGGCAACTCGGGCTATGTACATGAGCAAGAATATTTGAGAAGACACCATAGAAAGTTGAGTGAAACAAAAAAGAAAAATTACATGTGAGAGATATATATATAGTGTATATATAATACACACGTGTATATACGTATGCATGTATCTGTGTGTCTCATGTGCATACACACAACTGTATGTATATGGCTGCTTAATTTTCAAACACTTGGAGGTCTTTCTAGCTTTTTAATTATTGATTTCTAGCTTAATTACATGTGGACAGAGAAATAATATGATTTCAGTTCATTGCCATTTGTTGAAACATTAATCGGTATATAGTTTGTTTTCTGATTATTTCATGTTTACTTGAAAATAATGTGTGTTCTGTGTTTGTTGGGTGCAAAACTCTACCTCTGTCAACGAGTCAGATTTATTCTTGTGTTGTTTAAATCTTCTCAGTATTTTTATCTGGCTGTTCTATAGGTTTTGAGACAGATGTGGGTTTCTCTGGGCTTTTAGCTTCGCCGATTTTTACGACGTAATTTGATGCTGTTGCATTAGATGCACACAAGTTTAAGATTGTCATCTTCCCCGTAGAATGGACTCTCTTACTGCTATAAATGCTCTTCTTTAACTGGGCTGCTACTTCTGGTTGGATGCAGTCTCCTTTGTTTGGCATAGTACAGCTGCACCAGCTGTGTTCCTCTCGGTATTATCATGGGGTACGTTTGGGGTCTGAACTACTACTGTCCGCCCATCAGTGAGTTCACTGTGACAGTTTATACAGCACATTTTGGAGTCGGAATTAAAGGTATTAGTTTTATGGATTACTCTTTCATTAACGGTCTTGATTCTTTTCTACAGTCAGTTTTATGTAGTTGCCATATATCGTGCATCGTTTGTGCATCACACATTATAGTAGACACAAGCAAAAGACATGGAAAAGGGAACTTGTAGACCAAAAGAAACTTAAAGGATATATAAGGTTATCACAATGTGTAAAATTTAAATACTCTCTAAATACTTGAAAAGATTAAACATTTTTGTCATTGGGTCTTCTTAGAGATAATGGTACTTTTAGTTTGGCTTGTTTTCGCATTCAACAACAAGAATTTGGCATCCATCCATAAGCAGAAGTGCCTCTGTGGGATTTGTGGGACCAAGCACCATATGCCAAGGGACCTGGGGGCCGTCTCACACACTGGTGCATTGGGTAATAGGCAGACAGACTGCGGCACCAGCTGTGGAACCAACAGGACAATATGAGCTGGTTCTGGCCCTTCTTGGCCACTATCTGGGAGCATCTGCAGAACACTGACTTGGGTGGTCTCTTTCAGAGGAGAGAGCTTTCGTGAATGTTCAGGTTTCCAGAGAAGTTCCAGCACTGTGTTGGAGGGGAAAAAAATACAAGCATGGATGCACTCAAGTGGGTAAGAGGACAGCTTGCCTTTGCTGGCATCACCCACAGCCAATGCGGCACAGCTTAGGGCTAAGCTAGACGGCCTGTGAGTTCTCCCACAAGGGAAAGGGAGAGCCAGTGAGTGAGCTCCTGGTTCTCTGAGCTGTGTAGGATGGTACCAAAGAGCCTTGTTTCTCCCACAGCATTTGGAGCACTGAAGAGGGAGGACCACGATGGAGGAGGGAGCAGATAGGGAGGGTGTCATATGAGATGCCCAGGGGCATTAAAGGGATATGGTTCGTGCTGACTGTATCGCGAGTCAGTTACCAGGAAGCCTGACTCTGAAATACCACCCACAGGCAGCCCCAGCACACTGTGCATCCAACACACCCCCACTAATGCTCTACAGGAGGCTCCCTGTGCACACCCCGAGGGTGGGGAGCAGAGCAAGCCCTGGTGGGTATGGAGCACAGGCAGAAAGCAGGCCAGGGTCTGTGGGCAAAGGAGAAATCACAAACGTGGCTGGGCTGCGTGCCACCATCAGAAGAGCACAGCAGAGGCTATCAGCCACCCGTTTGGTGCTTGGTAGGACTGGAGAAGACAACAGGCTTAAGATTTCTGCTATAAGAGGGAGCAAGAAGTGAGAAGCAGGTGTATCCATGCAAGGTCAGAGAAAGCCTCAGAATCTATAGCAGGAGTAATGAAAGGAATTCTGCCCTGAAGGCAATTAGTAAAAACTGGAGGAGGTGACTGCTACTTCAAATTTGAATACAACAATGCAAAACTCCAAAGAACATGAAAATCAAAGAAACATGAAATCACAAAGGATCACAATAATCTCCTATTAACCAAACCCAAAGACATGGAGATTTACCTGTGATTTACCTGATAAAGAAATCAAACAGCTATTTAAAGGAAACTCAATTTTAAGGAAACTTAAGCTACGAGAAAATACAGAAAGGCAATTGAATGAAATCAAGTAAACAGTATGTAATCAAAATTTAACAAAAAGATGGAAATTTAACAAAGAGATAAAAACCATAAAAAAAAATCAGCAGAAATTCTGGAGATGAAGAATTCATGAATGGAATGAAAAAATGCAACAGAAAGTATCAACAACAGAGGAGACCACACAGAAGAAAGAACCAGTGAGACAGAAGATAGGAACTTTGAAATAACCCAGTCTGAGCAGAAAAGTAAGAATGAGAGAGAGTGAAGAAAGCCTGCATGATCTATGGGACACCATCAGAAAAACCAATTTCTGTGGTATTGGTATATTCTGAGGGTATATAATTCAGTGTTGGAGCACATGCTTAGCATGCACGAGGTCCTGGCTTCAATCTCCAGTGCCTCCATCAAGAGAAAGCAAGCAAGCTAATGGTCCTTCCCCCAAAAAACCAAAATACATAAAATAAAATAAATTAAAAAAAGAAAAACCAACTTCTGAATTATTGAAGTTCCAGAATAAAAGAAAGTGAAGGAGGCAGAAAGCTTACTTAGAGAAATAATGGCTGAGAACTTCTCAGATCTGGGGAGAGATCTGGACATTGCAGTCCATGAAGCTAATAGATCATCTCATTAATTTAGTCCAAAGAGACTTTCTCCAAGACATATTAAAATAAAACCGTCAAAACTCAAAGAATTCAACTAAGGAGGTGAAGGATTTTGAAAACTACAAGACACTGATGAACAGATTTGAAGCAGACACAAATAAATGAACAAGTTACCCATGTTCATATATTGGAAGAATTAATAGTTAAAATGTCCATACTGCCCAAAGTGTATCTACAGATTCAATGCAATCTCTATCGAGATTCCAACGGCACTTTTTACACAAGTGGAAAAAGAAAATCCTAAAGTTCACGCAGGCTGGCTGGGTGTACGGGTGGAGTTGCACAGGCCTGGAGCCCGAGTCCTCCCTATGTCCCAGGTTCCTGCACCAGCCAGCAAACATCTGTTTACCAGACATTTGCTTTTCCATCTCCACGTGAATTGCCTTCCTCCCTGTTGAAGTCCCCGATCCCCACCCGCCTCTCCTTCTCTCAGAGGCCATATAAACCTCAACTTGTCCTTGGGTCTCACATCACGGGCCCCCTGTACACACATAATTAAACTTGATTTTCTCCTTTTATTTGTCTCATGTCAATTTAATTCTTGGACCAGTCAGAAGAACTTAGAAACAGTAGAAGGAGATTCTTTTCTTCTCAGATACCACTCTGATATCAGTTTGCTTTTACAGCTTAGGAAGACAATAAAAACACAAACTGATCAAAATTTGTCTTCATACTGGAACTCTGTTTGCCAAAAACACCATTAAGACTGAGTGATGGGCAGCGAAGGCACTGACAGCCTCCAGTCTGAGGGCGGAAGTGTATGCATAATGCTGCTCTGTTTACACAGATTGTTCTTTGGAAGACATTTCACACAATAAAATAAGTTGCAGCATTTATCTGTGTTCATTTTAGGGGGATAAAGCTGCTTAGAGCTGCTTGGTTATTACTGTTTCAAAATGGAATGGCTTTTGATGACACGAAGCACATGATGACCCTTTCTGACTTCTGTGCATCTTGAGAGATTCACTAAAGGGAACAGTGAGCAAAGTGGTCATCAAGTTTACTAATCAAATCTCAGGGGGAAAAAAAGGACAAAGAGAGAACCCTAATGTAAACTATGGGCTTTGGTTAATAGTGATTTATTTAATGTGCCTCATCAATTGTAAGAAACGGACTACACTGATTTAAGATGTTGATAGACGATGAGTCCTCGTCACAGCGACAGAAGGCAGGTCGGGGCACACACACTCGTGTTACAGTAAAGTCTCGGAATATGGCACCTACACGACTACGCACCGACCAGCCAAGTCATGGCCAATATGCGTCACCCCAGGTGAGCGTGTGAGTCCACCGCCTGCGGGAGGTTGGAGCTTCTCGGATGCAGCTGACTCGTCAGCACTCCATCCAACAGGATGAATGCTCTAATATTTAGTTTGAATAGTGAATCTTAAATTTTGATGTCTTCTTTCATCCAAGAGTTTATCATTGTTCTGTCTAAACTCCTGTGATATAGTTTATTCACCTTCCTCCCTTTCTCACTGACAGTGGCCCCAAGCACTTCTAATTTCTCAGCCAGCCCCTTCTGCTGGTAGCTTCATCACGATTCCCCTTCGTTCCTGATGGCCTGGTTAAGGCTCTGGAAGAGCTGCCTGGAAGGAAATGTCACCAAAATGTTGTCTGAGATTGGCCTACTTCAGCGTGTGGAGGAACACACAGCATCTCCAACAGCCCCCGATAGCCATGACGCATAACACAACGTACAGAATATGGAGAAACAGGTCGGGGAGAGAGCAGCCTTTGTACAGGGCAGAAGGGGTCTGCAAGGTGACAGCGTGTCACAAATGAAAAATGGGAGAACGAGCAAGCGAAGGCTAAGTAAGTTTCTCTATTGTGGGTCCTCCCAGAATCCTCAGTATGCTGACATAAATCAGGAACCCCAAGACAAACAGCGGTAGGCAAAATTCTCTAGATTTTGGTTCCCCAAAGGGATGAGCGTTCTTCAGAACATACTTTAGAAAATGCATTGAAGAAAAAGGACCATGATAAAGACGAAGAAGGGCTGGGGCAAAGTCTGGTGGAAGTCCATGAGAAGAACTGTTCTTGCCAACCAGGGGAGGCGTCGCTGAGGACGTGGCATTGTAGCTGGTCTCCGGGGGACGTAATGGGGATAAGGACAGTCCTGGTCAAAGAGCGTGAACAAAAGACTGAGACAGGAAAGTGCGTGGTGTTCCTTGAAGGGAGACTAATTTTGACATTTCTCTTCCAGAAGACTGAGAGGATGACGGGCCGTTTACCAACGATGAGGAAAAAGAAAAGGAGACATTTGGACCAGAAAGAACTAGAGATGAAGGGAGTGGTGTGCGGGAGACTGAGGTGAGGGGTTCGTTTGGATTTGCTACATTTGTGATGAAGAATTTCTTGGTGAGGTTTTCAAGAGACAGCTGGAAAGTCTGATCCTGGAGATGAGAACGGAGCCCTCAGGAGACCACAGAGATGTGCGGGCTTTCCTACAGGCAACATGCGAAATATGGAAGTAGACAGAATAGCCTGTTAGAGTCCAACCCTTGGCGGCATTAACCCGTGTATCTCAGAAAGCAAACATCTTGATAAAGATGTCAAAATCACGCCCATCCTCGCTGTGGAAGAGAATGATGTTTTTGATCCTCGTTTACGTGGGCTTCTTAAGGACAATGTGACCTTGTTCGTGTCTCATGATGAATAGCCCAGTCACATGGTAGGTGTTCAGAAAATCACAGCAAAATTTAATCCTAACTCCCTGATTTCTCAGCCACCTTCCATGTTATTTGAAAGAAAACTGGTCTTCCTTCTCTGGTCTGGCCGATGGTGGGAGGTGTTCGCCTGCATCTCCTACGTGAATGGGCGGTGAGGGCACAGGAAGGACAGGACTGGAGGACCAGCGACCAGGAGGTCTGGGCAACAGGTGTGCGGGCGATTCTCCCCGAGCGGGCTTTGCATCAGCAACGAGGACCGCTGCAGAGTACGGGGAACTATATCCGTTTCTTACAATGAGCTGTAATGGAAAAGAGTCTGAAAACTTACACATGCGTATGCACATGTGTTAATGAATCGCCTTGCTGTACCCCGACACTAACATTGTAAACTGACTACACTTCAATAAAAAATAGGAGTTTTTAAAACTGGGGCTCATCTCTCTGTTAGTTATGTATTTCTATCTAACAAATTACCCCCCCCCAAACCTATTGGCTCAAAACAACAATCCAGTTATGGCTTAGCTGGTCCCCAGCTTTATGATCTTGCGAGGTTGCAATCTAGGTGTCAGAGCTGCCGTGGATTCATCTCCAGCCTCACTCACGTGGTTGTGGGCGAGACTCGGTCTCTGGATCTGAAGGCTCCAGCCCCTTGCTGGCTGCTGGCCAGACCCCACCTTTCACCGCTGGACAGGTCACCCTCTGTTGGGGCAAGTGCGCTAGAGCCGGCCACCGTCATCTCTTCCAGCCTCACTTTGGAGGAGGCACGTCACCACTTCGGCCACACTTCATGTCCTCAGAGCAGCTCACCGGGCCCAGCCCACCCTCCAGGGAGTGCCTCCCACAGGGGCATGAGCGCCCGGAGGCAGGGACCACCGGGGTCCAGTTCAGAAGGCTGCCCTCCCCACCGTCCCGTGTGAATGCTTGTCCAAGGGCGCCCACTGCAGAGGAGGCTGTCGGTCCCCAGACAGACAACAGTGTCCTCTGCAGATCCAGTCAGCATCCTTCCCTGGCCCCACAGCACCTTTTCATGAACAGGACAAAGGTATCCATGGTGATGCTGATGGCGCTGCTCCAGGGCTCACTGCACGGCGCGCTGCTCCTGGCCAGGCTGACCCCGCTCTCTGCTGCCTTCCTGAGCAGAGGGACATGCGGTAGCCCCAAACACGGAGCAGTTCTCCCGGCAGAACCGCCGGCTACCTGGTTGCAGGCTGATGGCATTGGATCTATTCCATCCCGGGGGCTGGGGGGACACGCATCCTCACCAGTGTGAACTTGACAATCAGTCTCGAGGTGGCAGAATTTTCAGCGAAAGATGACTGAATTTAAGGAGCTGAGAACACAGTCTGTGACAGGGACAATTACCGTTGGGCTGTGTTTCTCCTCATTTGGGGAAAAAGTTAAGAACTTCACTTGTGGAAAGAAGAGCTGCCTCCCGTTCCGTGAAACCGCGAGCGTCTAAGTCCCGCGTGGACGTCAGATGTCCGAGGACTGCGCGTGGAGACCACTGGAAACCAGAGGGGTGGGCGGGCCCAGCGGTCACCCCGTTCCCGCCCGGCGCCGCGTCCGCCCCTCCCGGCCCTGTTCTGCGGGACTCGAGGTGGGCCCTGGAAACGCCTCTCCTTTGCCGGCTGATGTGACGTTAGGCTTTGTCCAGAGAAGGCACCGGAGGGCCCCTCCCAGGCCAGAGCAAGAGTAAGGGCGTCTCGTCCCTCCCGGGCCTTTCCTGGGGTGCGGCCGCCGCTCAGCTCAGCGACAAGCCCGGCTCTGCCCCCAGGCCCCGGCCACCAACCTCCCGGCCTGCAGGCCGGCGGCGGTGGCGCGGCGGGCCCTCTGCCCGGGGCTGGATTCAGCCCAAGGGCCCCTCCTGGTTCACTCTCTTGAGCCTGCCTCCTCTGGTTGCCGTTTCTGCATTCCTCAGAGTCCTCCTGCTTTCCTAAGTCTGTTTTGTAGTTAACCACCTTTGTTCTAGTTGATAAATCTTTTCTTTTTTCAAGAGAATGACTTAATTTATTTATCATTTACTTATTTAATGGTGGTACTGGGGGTGGAACCCAGGCCCTCGGGCAGGCTGAGGGCGGGCTGCACCGCCAAGCTCCCCGCGCCCCGCCCTCTGGCCGCTAACTCTGGGGACAGACGACGGCTGCGCTCTCGGTCCCTCCTGGACACCGAGGGGCACACAGCTCCTCAGGATTTAATCCTTGCTGTTTCTTTCTCCGGTTAGATTCTTACAGCAGGGATACTTTCACACGCTTGGTATGCCCGACTAAGCTTTTTTTTTAATCAAGAAAAGCAAAAGTTCAGGAAACTCTTCATATATATATATATCTCCTGCATCTCCATGATCTTTTCAACTACTGATGTGCACTTAGGATGCTTCCATGTCTTGGCAATTATAAATACTGTTGCTGTTAACAGCAGGGTGTACGTAACTTTCGTAGTTCATTTTTATTTTGTGCTTGGCTATGTAAGTTCAAAAAGCGAAAGCTCGAAACATTCTTAGAAGCAATGAATAGTAGATATATGTAAATTAAAAACTATACGAGCAATTAAAAAAAAGGAGCTATCAAGCCACGAAAGACATGGAAGGAACTTCGAAGACGTAGTACTAAATGAAAGAAGCCCGTCTGAAAAGGCGACAAACTGAATGAGTCCAACCAGAGGACGTTCCGGAAGAGGCACAGCTACAGAAACAACAAGAAGATCGTGGTTTCCAGGGGCCTCGGGAGACGGAGGGAGGGAGGGCGGGATGAACAGATGGAGCACAAGGGGTTTTTAGGACAATGAAGTTATTCTGTGTGATACTACAGAGGTGGCTGCATGTCATTATGCATTTGTCAAAGCCCGTAGAACGTACAGCATGAAGAGCGAACCCTCATGTAAGCTATAGACTGTGGTTGATAATAACGTGCCCATGTTGGTTCATCGATTGTACCAAATACGCCCCACTGATGAGGGATGCTGAGGGGAGGGGAGGATATACGTGTGGGTGGGGAGGGCTACGTGTGAACTCTGTATTGTCTGCTCAATTCTGTTGTGAACCTGAAACTGCTCTAAACGAATCAAGTCTATTTCAAAAAACTTCAGGAGACAAGCCTGCAGTCCTCACTCACCGGGTGTCCCGTGGAGATAAAGGGGGGCAGGAGGGAAGGTGCGTTTGGCGATGTGTCCTTTCCAGGGAGTCCTTCGTGCTGGCGGTTGCAGTTTCTGCATTTACTTTGTTATTATATCAGATAAGCTATATAATTATCTCATTTATGCCACGTGTTGTAGCATTTAAGGCAAGTACTATTGTTATTTCATAGCACAAAGCACAGTCGCTCCATGAAAACATCACGTGTGAAGTTAACAGATTTTGCATTTGGGCAATTTTATTGCCCCACATGTTTACCTCATTTGAACAAACTGTCACTTTATAGGCCTGAATTGAAACAAAAAGCACGGGGACACAGAGCAGTAAACGTAGGCTGGACTTTCTCTTCTACTTCTTTCTCTTCAGATTCTATAACAAATGTTTTTCCACATTGTCGCATATTTTTCGCTGTATAATTTTTAATGCCTGTGTCATAGTCCACTTGAAAAAATACGTAATTCAGCTGAATCTCTTCCTTGTCTTTTTTTTTTTAGTATCTTGCTGGAGATTTTACAAAGTGATGGAAGATGCCTTGGCCAGTGTTGGAGAGAATCAGGAAAGAGAGAAAACCCTTTTCACTGCTCCCCGAAGAGAATGTGCTTAGTTGAGCGGTCAAATGGATACGGGTTAAAGCACACTCACAATCTGGCCACTTCACGGTTACTGAAGCAAATTACAGAACTTCTTCCAGAGTCCCTGCCCGATTCACGAGGATGCCCAAATTGGCCCTTGAAGTTCAAGGTTTACATGAACGAGCCAACAAACCCGCGGAGCGAAGGGGCAGGTTAGGTCACGGACCAAAGCCAGCTAACCACAGTATAATGTAAGTCTTCCATCTTGGCTGTGATCCGAGTGCAAAGCGGATTTTTAATAAATGCTTTTTGTTGTTAAAAATTGACGACTGGCTTCCAGTTTAAGTGCCATCTTTCATCACCATTCGGCGTGGCGTCCTTTCCTGTTTAGTTCTGCTGTATCTCTCTCCTCCTCCGTTTCCCTTTATTTCCATATCGCGATGGCTCAACAGCCCCGCCTGTAACTGACTCCACTTCATGAGCTTCCTGATTTAATACTAACATTTATTTCCAAATGTGAAGAAACATTATCTTCTGACCCTTCTGTTCTTTGAGTCTCAGCACGGATGTTAAAAAGAAAAGTCATCAAACTCCTTTTAGCATACACGTTTCCATAGCAATTTGAAGCCGTTGACTCCAATTTCCTTGAAATATTTTCTCCTCTTGAATCACATGCTGCCCTCCTGTCTTGGTTCTCCTCCCTCCTCACTGGCTGAACGTCTTTGGCTCCACTTTCTGGCTTCTCCTTTCCTGTACCTTGATGTCAGGGGGCCTCAGATCTTGGTCGTCATACTTCTCCATCGCTGTGTGACATTATCTCGTCCCGTGGTTTCAGATGCCACCCTTGCCCTGACAGTTCTACATCTGCATGCCCAGCCCTGTGTCCCTCTCCTGGTCTGAGGGTCTCAAGTCAACACCTCCACTTGGACGTCCAACAGACCTTCCAACTTAACATACATAACACATAAATTAGCATATATATAACTCATACAAAATCGAGTCTTGATTTGGTTCCTTCTATCCCCAAATTTGCTTCTAGCCCATCTGGATTCATCTCAGTACATAAGAGCACCATTTGCCCGGTTTCTCAGGCCAAAGTACAAGGAGTCCGCCACAGCTCTCCTCTCTTCAAAGCATGCGTACAATCTGTAAGCCGGTCTGAATGCATCTACTCGCAAAATAGAATGCAAATCTACCTGTCCTTCATCATTTTTGGCTAAGCCAGCATCTCTACGCCTCTGGCGTCTCAGTGGCTCTGTAATCAGTCGCTTCACCTTGACCTTAGTCTTCCTAGAGCAGGACTGGATTTCTCGACGGCAGCACTTTTGACATTTCAGGCTGGATGACTGCTGCGTGGAGCCATCCTGTGCGTTGCAGGTCGATGATCGGTATCCCTGACTCTGCCCACTCGGTGCCAGTAGCATCCTCTCCATTCGTGACAATCACAGATGTCACAGACCAGGTCCTGGTATAGCCTCATATCCCCTGGGCTGCAGTGGGGGCAGTGGGGGGCGGTGGGGGAACCACCCCCCCACCACCTCCCCATTGAACCACTTGTCTAGGGTCTGCATCTCACAGCCACCAGTGTGATCCTTTGAAAATATGTCACACAGAGTCCTCCCCTGCTCCGAAGCTTCCGCAGTCTTCCTTTTGTAAAGGAAATAAATGTAAATTCCTCTTCATGGCCAGTAAGGTCCCTACTGTCGGGCCTCTGTCCCTCTGCACCTTCACCTGTGACCACCCGCGGCCCCGCTCCTCTCCGCCACGATGGAGCCTGCTGTTACCCCGGCGCAGCCCCGCTCTCGGTCTTTGCACTTGGTGTCTCCTTCCCTACGACGCTCTTCCCAGACCCCCGGCGGCTGCCTCTCTCCTCTCATTCAGATTCGGCTCCCGCATCACCTCCCGAAAGAAGCCTTCTTTGAACACTATCTAAGTGAACCTTCCCACGTCCCTCCCTCTCCATCTCCCTGTCCTGTTCTGCTCGCCTCGGGAACGCCGGTGCACGGTGTTTCAGATGTGTGTGTTCTCTGCCCGCCTCGCCCATGAGAAGCTGAGCCCCTGGACGTCCAGCCAGAACAGTGCCTGTAAAAGGCCTTTAATAGATACCTGTCGGATAAATGAGTATGTGTAATTTTGTAGTATTTCTCGGTACTGTTTTACTCAGCACATTTAAAGCACAGGAGAAAATGTGTACAAACAATAATCAACTATTCATTTTTCTGGTCTCTAATTTTTAGCTTCAGGGTTTAAAAACATTTAGCCATATGTTTCATGAATAAGGATGAGGGAGTGTGACTTCTATATTTGGGGGAACAACTTCAGGCAGATTTTAGTGTTTCTATTATCCTATGATTTTTTCACAATAATATTTCAACTGGAAGAACTTCATTTTACCTTGTTTTTTTTTTTTTTTTTTTTGTAAATACGTGGTTCTAATACGTGAAGATATTTTACAAGGGCGAAAGCACTGCAGACGGCAGGTAACGAAAGCCAACCTCAGCCCAGCTTTGAGGACGCTTTCCAAACGGCCTTGGGAATTATCTGGGGAATCGTATGAAGTCTCGTATCGTCACAGTGAAGACAAGACAAAGCGCGTCTCTCCCTAAACGTACACGGTGCTGAATGTCAGGTACATCTCAACAAAACTGGAAAAAACTGAAAATACAAATAATGTACAACACGATGCAGCAGTTAATGCTGCTACACGGTGCAATTTGACACTTAAGAGACTCAATCCTGAGAGTTCTCATCACAAGGGACGAACTTTGTTTGGATCTATATGACGGATGTTAGCTGAACTGACCGTGGTAATCATTTCACAACATACATAATTCAAGTCATTCTGCCGTGCACCTTACATTTATACGGTGCTGGGTGTCAGTTATATGTTCATAAAACATGGAAGGAAAAAGAAAGAGAATTTTTCCATCTCTATCAATAAGAATATCAATGTAAATGATTTGTCTCAAATTTTACAAAGCTTAGTGGACCCTCTGTAACTGTCAAAGTGAAAAATGTGGTCCAAAAATTATTTTTAGAAACTCTATTTTCTGGCTTGATTATACCTTGTAAATTACATATATATATTTATATGGGTCAAGGTCCTACATAGCCGACTAAGGTAAGATGACTGAACTTCATACTTAAAAGCAACTTACCCTCTCAGGGCACACTGGCTGCACATTTTGCTTCAGGGTTCTCCTCAGGGACACAAAAATTAACTAAAAGTCAGAGTCTGTAACTTCTGGACTTTGAATATTCTGTAAAATAGTGCTGGTCCCTTTTTAACATGTTCCAATGGAGCCCTAACAGACAGGACTTCTTCCTGGGAAGAAAAGCGACATGTTAGCAATGAGTCATGCAGTCACACTGAGCCGTGAAGTAGAAACGGCCGCTCCTGTTAGAAGTCACAACAGCTAGGAGCAGCGAAAGCCGCCCCGACTGCTGAGAACGTGAGCGCATCAATAGCGATTTTCAAGGGAGTGGCTAAGTCAGCATCACTGAGAATACCTGGGATTGAAGGCAGAGAAACATGAAGCTTTATAATTAGCGTTAAACGCCAAGAGCCATAGGTGTCATTAACAAAACCATCAGGAGACACTTCTGCTGAGCACTGGAGAACGTGCTTATATTCTTCTCCCCAAATCTTGATTTTTTATCTGCTTTAAAGCTATCATAGTCTTTTTTTTTTTTTAATAGAAAATGTAATTTCCTGCACATTCAACATCATAACACAACCTTGTTCATGTTTCCATAAAGCGGTGTTACCTGTGCACACACGAGGCTATTTGTGGTCGCATTTGCAGCACGTGTTATTTGCTGGCCAGATTCGATCGCTTTTTTGGTAATGCCGCTCCAAAGCCCTCAACACTCTCAGCCAGAGCTGCCTCTACATTTTTCTAGGTCATTATATTGTGTTCTTTAAAAAACGTTAAAAAGAAAATCATTTGTGTGAGAGAACTAATTTTTAAGGTAAAACTTCCATACATATAAAATATTTTGCCCAAATATTTGTTCCTAAGTACTTTACCTAAAAGCGATGCCACTAAGGGGTGCAAACCACATTTGCAAACTTGTGTAAAATTTTAATAACCTCATTGGTTTAAAAAAATGTGTTTTATTCGCTACTAAATGCCAATAGAGCAGTTTAGCATTTAGTTTCTAGCTTGTGGAAATGATCAACAATGTATGTAAGTGTTTTTGTGTATTCAGTTATCACCAAATAGTTGTAGGACTTGGACAGTGGCTTCATATTTTAAAATTTTACTTTTGCAGGGAGGCAAGTAAAGACAACATCTTGATCTTGAAAGTTATTAGCAAAATGCAAATAATATAATTCACATAGAAACATATTAGGAATGAATACAACAAAACAGAAACAGACTCACAGACACCAGAGAACAGGCTGGTGGTTAGCAGTGGGCTGAGGGGAGGGGGAGGGGGCTAAAAGGTACAAACCAGTGGGTATAAAATGAATAAGCTATAAGTGTACGTTGTGCAGCACAGAGAAGGTAGCCAATATTTTGTAATAAGTTTAAATGGAATATAGTCTATAAAAATAGCAAATCATTGTGTTGTATGCCTGAAACTAATATACTGTTGTGAATCAATTATACTTCAATAAAAAAATAAATACATTTAAATTCTTAGGTTAAGTTTCAATAAATCCTATGCCTCCAAATGCTACTGAGGGCGCCGTGCTGAATGGTCTTCAGATTGTTCGGGCTGTGGGTTCACCTTTTCTGTAATTGCTGGCATTTCTCTTAAGGTCACAGAGGAAAAAAAGTTCTTAAAACGTTAATGAGTGTGTCTCCTGGAGCTCCAAAAGGAAATTGAGACGGTCTGTAGTTTAATGAATGGTCTGCCCTCCCTGCACCAGGGCGTGAGAGGTAACGTGCTTCCCTCTCCGACAGGCTTTGGCTGCTTACCTGCTGACCTTCAGGGAGCGTGTATCAAGCAGAGTCTTCATCTCTGAGCCATCAAGTGACTACATTTAAGCACATATCTTGACATTTACTTTCAGGGTGTTACCAACAACATCCTGTCACTCATTTGATCAAAACCTGCTGTGAAGTGCTGATTTTAATGGGCACATGACGGCCTTCACATCCAGGACTTCGCTGAGTCAAGTGACTCATCGATCAGAAACGGTAACGGACATCTGGCTTCTCCTCTGTAATGTAACTCAAGTCAGCACTCACCGACTCAGCACCCACGGCCGTAGCCACAAGCCCACGTAGGTCTCTCTCCAGCTCCCTCTCGCCTGTTGTGGCGTGGCCCACCACCGCCTCAACGTTCACACTCACTCCTCCAGTGCTCTCTCCTATCTTGTGGTCTCAACTCTTACCCCAGGGCTGGTGGGTCCCAAAGCTGCATCTCCTGCCCAGCCTCCATCACCAGTGTCCTGTCCAACTGCATGTCGACAGCTCCCACGTGTACCCCAACAGGTAAGGCCCCACCCCCATCAAAGTGCTCCTCTAGCTACACTCACTCTTAACTTAATGAAACCACCACTTACATGATCTTAGTTCACTTCACCCCCCCCCACCCCGTCTACACCCAATCAGTTACCCAAGCGTGCTGATTTCCTCAGATTCCTGGCCTCCTCTCCCACCCTCTGCCCATCTCCAGGCAGGGTCTGTTGCAGCACCGTTGTGGCCCCTCTCCCTGCCATCAGACTCGTCCTGTCAGTTCTGCCCTCAGCACAAGTCCCAGGGTCATCAGGACAACGCCCCCTCTGCCCTCACCACGATGCTCACCACCCTTCCGTGGAGAAGCATCACCTGAGTCGTCAGGGTGCCGACCCACCACCCCTGTCACCGTTACTGCTCCCGGCCTGCACCACTGAAAGGCTCGGAGTTTCTGTACAAATCATGCTACTTTTCGCCTCATTTGTTCATTCATGTAAGAAATAATTATTAAGCTCCCTGCTCTATGCAAGGCTGGAAATGTAACAGTGAACTGAATGTCTACACAAGGTGACAGACGGTCGGACTCCTCTGCAAATCCCATCGCCTCACCCAAATCCAGCTGAATCTCACTCATGGTCGGGCATCACCTTCTAGGAGAGACTTCTGACCAGCCAGGCTCCCCAACCCCCACCCGTTTCGCACCTGTCTCTTCCCCCACCGCGTGTCTCTCTGCAGATCTGCTCTCAAAGACCTTGTAATCTGTGAGAGAAGAGAAGAAATATGTGTGTCCCCCACAAAATGCAGAGAGCAGTCAGAGGGACAAAGCACCCCTGTACGACAAAGCAGAGATTCCTTCTAGAAACGTGCCCTGAACACCTGGTCAGGAGCAGCTCCTGGTGCCTGGAGATGAGGATAAGCAGTGGTCCACACCTCTGCGGCCATGACGGAATAACGTGGGATTCTGGCATTTTCACGGGAGGAAGCATCTGAGACGGACAGAATTTCTGAAAAGGATGGAGAGGTAAGGGAGAACACTGGGCTTGAACAACGGGGAAGCAGTCCGTGGCGGGGGTGGGGGTCGGGGGGACGAGGCTGGGGTGAGCTGGGCGAGCTCAAATAGCCCAGCACCGAGCACTCTGCTGAGACGGGTAGATTTACCATCATGGACAGCCGGCGTCCAGTCCAGGCCCTGGGCACGAGTGGGGCAATCCCAGCGGTGCTTTGGGAGGCCCTGAAGGGGAGGATGCGAGCTGGGGAGAGCAGGGCTCAGAGGCCTTCGGTCACGCTCTGTGTGAAAGATGCCTGAGGTTGACGGCAGAAAGGAGAGCAGGAAGGAGATGGAATCAGAAATATAACAAAAAGGGACCGAAGGGCACAAGAAAATGTGCCAGCACAATAAAATGCATTCAGAATGTATTCAACTCCCATGGAACGGTGTCTGTGGGGGACTCTGTCCGCACCCCCGCCCGCAGTGGGAGCTGGGGTCCGCGAGGGAAGGACCCAGACCTCGTTCCAGATTCTCTGCGTCCTCAGCTCCAGCAGTCTGCCGTTCCCGACGCACACTCACGGACAGCTCCAGGCTGGTAAATCGGCTCTCAATTCACTGGTACTCTCCTTCCTGAAAAATCATCGCTTAGTAGTCATGTCATCGTTGAAATCCCAACCCATTTTCCTTTTGTGTTTACTAAGAAGAAATACACTAAAAAGAATTGCAAGCCTTCGCTTTGTTGCCAACAATCCCACTTAACATTTTTATTTCTGGGTTTGCCAGCTGCTTTCTCGAGTCCTTGCGTTACGTTGCTGGAGCACGGGCAGTCAGCCTCTCCTGTCCCCGGACCAGGATGCGCGCCCGCCTCCCCTCAGCTGCTCGGGCCCCTCCTGACCGGGTCAGGCAGAATCTGGGGGTGAGCCCAGGCCTCTGTCCTTGTTTGGCTCCCAAAGTGATGCTCAGTGAAAGCTGAGAACCACTCGTAGGATCCAACTTCACCATTTCTCAGCATATTTTCTTCCATACTAAAAAAAAAAAATCTGTTTTCATTAAGAGGAGTACCAGGTTCTGCCTCTGCTGTTTGTTTTGTTCTGCTTTGTGTTTTGTTTTGTTTTTAGCATGTTGGTGACACCCGGCACGCTGTATTCCTCTCTGCCTCCCAGTGGGCTGAGACGATGGGTCTCTGTGTCTGACGCACACGCCCTTTTGGTGTGACGGCACCCAGAGAGCAAACCCTCGTGTTCTGTTCACGGCTTGTGATCACGGAGAAGCCACTAGTCTGAGTGCTTGTTTGTGAAGTAAGTGGGTCGGACCAGACAAGCTTGCAGTGCGTTCAGTGCTAGACAGTCGGGCCTCCATAAAGATAGCTGTGGTGAGAACCCCACTTCCGGGATTCTTGACAGCTTACTATTGTTTTTTGTTTTGATGTCATAACTGTCACATACAAAGAAAATAAGTAACTGCAGTGCTTTATTTTAAAAGAAAATAAACAAAATTAAAATCCATCAGTATTCACTTCTTCAGCGACATTACTGAGACGTTATGGAGAGCCTACTGTGTGCTATGCCTCAAGCATATATTGCTGAGCACTGTATGCAGACATCACCCTGTCCTCACGGCACCCGAATCCTCTCCCGGCTGTTGCTGGATGTGTGGGTAATGATGACGGCACCAGTGTTCACGGCGTCTGTAACTGTGCTGAGCACTTTGCATTCATTGTATCATTTCATCCCCCAGCCACCCTGAGAAGCGAGCCTAGTGATCGTGTCCTCTTTACAAAGAATAAACTGAAGTTAAAGAAATCCTCCCACTCCCACGGTCCCCAACCCCCGGTCACAGACGCCAGACGTGACGGTGCTTAGGATTCAAGGAGGGGTGTGTCTGAGCCCTAAGACCAGGCTTCGCCCAGGATAAATTCTCCGATGTGATACAGTGCACAGGCTGAGCCATGTCCACAGACGTGCTCAACATCAATTAGCAAACCCCACCCAGCGAGGGGACGGTCAGAGTCTGCGAACAAAAAATAGTCAATCACCTTAAGTTACATTTATTTAAAGTCTGCTCACTGAAGAATGTGTCAGTTACTATAGAATCCGAACAGGTAAAGTGGCTATTTTTCTCCCTCTGGAATTATTTTCATGTAATACTCCAAATGGCCAGGTTGTTACCCAAATGCTGCACAACTTGCACAAGCAGTTTTGGCCACACTTGAGCAGGCGGGGTCCCTCTGAGCTTTGTCACATTCAGTGAGACAGCCCCTCTTCGTTCACTCGCATCCCCTGTGTGCTCACCTTCCAGGTCGCGGGGCTGCAGCAGCGCGCTCGCACACGTAACACTCGAGCGTGCGGTGGCCGTGCTGACAAAGGCTTGGGAGAGGACCGAGGCAGGGCGAGGGCGTCCACAGGCGGGGGAGTTAGCAGACGCTCCCCTGAGAGGGCAGACAGACAGGAACTCTAACGAGATGACGTATAAGCAAAGTCACAAAGGAAGTGGAGGAGCCCTATGGGCTGATTGAGCCAGTGATTAAAAATCTCCCAGCAAAGAAAAGCCCGGGACGAGATGGTTCCCCTGGCGAAATCCACCAAACGTGTAAAGGATTAATGTTAATCTTTCTGGTTTGGGGTGCGGGGTATAGCTCAGTGGTAGACTGAGTGCTTGGCACGCACGAGGTCCTGGCTTCAATCCCCGGTACCTCCATTAACAACAACAGCAAAAACACACTTGTAACACCAATCTTTCTTAAACTCTTCTTGAAAAAGATGAAGGAAAAAAATTTAAATATTTTTCTGTGTCCTCATACACTCTCGTCTGAGCAGTACTTCCAGCTTCACGGATCCTTACATTACACACGGCAGCAGGAACTAGTTTTTGCTGAACATGTGTATTTGACCTAACAGGTGGGAGAGCACAGGGGGCGCGTGGTGACGTGGGGCGTGCAGCCTCGGGTCTGGGTGCAACCCCGCCAGGCCACGTCTTGCCAATCTGTGTGTGGCGAGCTACTGAGACATTTGGTGCTTCGATTTGCGTCGTTGTAAAATAACACCTTAATGTTATTGAGGGGACTGAATAAGCTGGCATCGTGAAGCATTTGGAACAGTGTCTGAGCCACACCGTGCTCAGCAAACATTAGACAGCAGTGGAAAGCCGGCGGGGTGTTTAGAAGCAGACGCCCCATAGCTAAAATTTGCTCTGCCTTCTGAAAATACTCAAGAATGTTCCCTAAAGAACAGCCCCTCAACACAGCTGCTATCGATGGTGAAAACGGTAAGCTTGCATGAACAGCAAATACATACATGCACAGGCCACTCTTTTATTCCTCTGACCTCCAAACAACCTTGCCGCCTTTATCTGGGTCTGTATTCTTAGTTCTTGTTCGTTCAACTGGGAGTTAGCTCCCTGGAAGAAGGGACAGCCAGAGAATTGACGTCTTAAATAAACAAGTACCCAATCTTGTAGGAGAAGGTGTAACCTCCAATTGGCTGAATAATGTTTGATTCTGTTTTTATTTGAGTTTTCTGAGTCGCCAGGGATGGTCACCATTAACTCCGAGTGCTGGTGTCCAGGCAACAGGGTGGGATGTCAACCTACTGTGAGTCCTTCAATAACTTAGTTGTTCAACCTGAGTTTCAAAACGTACTTTTTTTCTTCCTCTCTGTGTGCCAAGCATGGATCTAACACACAATTACTGATGGGTTTATTTAAGGTCTGGTGTAATTAAGTCATATGCTTTGTGAGTCATGTGGTCTCATCTTTTTGCTTTTTATGATTAAATTTGACTTGTTTGAAAGCTAAAGAAGTGAATTCCTTATAAAATTATCAAAAATACTACATACAGAATTTCACAAGTATTTGTTAGTTAGTTATGCCTTAAAGGCTGCTTGTATCCAAATCAGAGATGGCATCACACCTCCTTTACTTTCTGACATTTCCAAGTCCTTCAGTTCGCAAGGCCGGGAGGGAGATGTTGGAACTGTTACACAGCAGGTGTTGGGTCACATCTGACCTGACAAGAGCAGTCTACACATCCTTTTAAAGTACCCATAAATCACGTACCGATACTAGACCATATCCTGGGCCATGAGAAAAACCCCGATGTACTTAAAAGAAGGGAAATCACGTGGTGTGTTCTCTGACCACAATGGAGTTAGTGAGAGATGGAGAAGAGGAAGATCCCCAAACATGTGGAAACCAAACAACACATTTCTAAATAATCCACGGGTCAAAGAGGACGGCTCAGTGAATTTAAAGATGCATTAAGTTGGATAAAAATTAAAATGCAATATGTCTTAATGAGTAGGACACACCTCAGTCAGTGCAAAGAAAAACGGCACAAAATGCTTGTGTTAGAAAAGAGGAAGAGTCTCAGACTGAGCACTGACGCTTCCGCCTCCAAACCTAGAAGAAGCGGAGAACATAAGCACGAAGAATGCTTAAGGGAGTGAACAATAAAGGTAAAAACAGAAACTGAAGAAATTGAAGACAGAAAAACAATGGGGAAAATTAATGGAAAAATAAAAGCTGGTTCATTGAAAGATCAGGAAAATTGGCAAACGTCCAGCAGGACTACAAAGGAAAGAGAGAAAAGACACAAATAACCATTAGGAACGAAACAGGAGCCACCAGCACAGACTCTGAGGTCTTCCAAAGGGAACTACGGGAGCACCGCCAGCAACTCTGCATTTGACATTTGACAACTTACATGAAACTCTCTCGAAAACAAATGATCGCCGCTCACTCAACGTGAAGTAAATAACTTGAGCAGCTTGGAATGATTAAGGAAACTTAAATCTTACTTTAAGAACTCAAAAAAAAAATCTTAGAGCCTAATGGTTTCCCTGGATACTTCTGCTGCTAGTTTAAAACGTTAACACCAGTCCTACACAATGGCTTCTGGAAAATAGAAGAAGAGAGAGAGCATACCTCAACTGATTTTTTGAAGTTAGTATTACACAGATAAAAAGCAGATATAGACAATATTTTAAAAAACAAAACTATAATCCATTACTCCTTATGAATATATGCACAAAAAATTCTTAATTAAGTATTAGCAAATATGTAAGAATTATATCCTCAGGCAAAAGAAAGTTGTATCCTTATCTTATACCATACATAAAAATTAACTCAAAATGAGTTAAAAACCTAAACATAAGACCTGAAAATAGTAAGGCTCCTAGAAGAAAACACAGGTGAAACCTCCCTGACTTGACGATGACTTCTTAGATATGATGCAAAAGCACAGTTGTCAAAAGCAAACATATACAAATTAGAATAATTAAACTTTAAAACTTTCGTGTATCAAAAGGCAATCAGCAGAATGAAAAGGTAACTTACATGATGGCAGAATATACATTTGCAAATCATGTATCTGATTGGGGGATAATATCCTATAAATATATGTAACTCCCATCTCTCAACAACCAAAAATCAAATAGCCTGATTAAAAATACGGGCAAAGGACTTGAACAGTTACTTCTTCAAAGATGATACACAAACAGCACAAGCCTGTGGAAAGATGCCCTGCACCACTAACCACCAGAGACGCGTAAACCCCAGGATGCGCCTCGCACCCACGAGGATGGCTACTATCAGTACAAACAGAAAGTAGGAAGTGTTGGCAAAGATGGGGGGACATCTGAAACCTTGTGCACTGCTGGTGGGATCGTAAAATGGTGCATCGACTGAAAACTGTATGGAGATTCCTCAAAAAATTAAAAACAGAGCCGCCATG
Source organism: Camelus ferus (assembly GCF_009834535.1). NCBI lineage: Eukaryota > Metazoa > Chordata > Mammalia > Artiodactyla > Camelidae > Camelus > Camelus ferus. The sequence goes on from NC_045724.1 coordinate 26,361,118, forward strand.
TAATCCAGGACTCCCACTTCCGGGAATTTAGCCAAAAGAATTGAAAGCGAGGTCTCAGAGAGGTGCTTGCACACCTGTGCTCGTAGCTGCGCTATTGACCGTGGACGAGAGGTAGAAGCAACCCCAGTGTTTACCAGCAGGTGAGCGGATGATCAAAACGGTGTGTGCAAATAGGAAAATACCTTTCAGCCTTGAAAAGGAAGGAAATGAGCCTTTACCTAAACTTCACATCTTATACAAAAACTAACTCAAAACGCTTTGGACGAAGTCAGCAAGATGGGACCATGCATGAAAAGACACCTCATAAATCGTCTTTGAACAAAATGTGCTGGAGGTGCGGCCCGCTTGATGAAATGCACAAAATCAGTGAGAACAGGGAAGGACTCCTTGTGGGGCATCCGGTCGCTCCTGTCATTTTGTTTTTCTCATTAAAATCCAGCCTGTGGCACATTTAGAGTTCCCGCCCACCCGACAGCGGACGGTAAGGAGCAGGACACTGCACGTGCCCGGGGAGGGTCAGGTCAGCCCCTCGGCTGACGAGACCCGGGACGGTCGCTGGTTGCGTGGATCTGACACCTGCCAGGTGGAGCAGGTGAAACATGTTGATAACAAATACAAGGATGCTGGAACTGAGTCGCACCAAGGTTTCCTGTTTTGTCGGCGGAAAAAATGAAAGCAAACGATTCAAAAATCAGGCTTGAGGGAAAATCGTGCTTCTGCCCCGGACATCTGAAAGCGTGGGTGTCAGCTCAGCTCCTCTGTCCTAATTGTTCCACTAAATCTGATTTGCTTACAGTGATGCACTGGTCTTTTTAATTCAATAGTGTTCTTGCCTGAAAGCTCAGAAACTAATCATCTTTTTTCACGCTATTGCCAATAGCTTTAGCTCTTGTCAGAAGTGCCCCCCAGGGAGAGGGCATAGCTCAGTGGTAGAGTGCTTGCTTAGCGTGACCTCGTGGTCATGGGTTCAATCCCCAGCGCCTCCGTTAAATCAAAATAATAATAACAAATAAATAAACCTAATTACCTCCCCAAAAAGAAGTGCTCCCCTCTCCCAATGGAAACCTGCAAACGAACACACAAACAACCCTGAACAATTGCAGAGAGTTGTGTCATCCTTATTTAAGTACCACGGGAAAAACAAGTCTTCAATTTTTAAAATAAATTTACAAAGAAACTCAACATCTCCTTAATGAGTGAATTTAATTCTCTTCCCCTGAAAAGCCTTGTTGAAAGTGAATTCTGGGCTGCGTCCTGGACTTTTGCGGGGAAACTTCCCATGCCTCTCCCTAAGCGAAGCCAATACGGTGTGTAACCCAGGTTAAGAGGAGTCGCCCTGCGCCACACGTGGAACAGAAGGATGGAGGGAGGTTGCCGGGCCATTTCTGTGGCACCCGTGCTGGAGATAAGCTTCTACTAAGATAAAAATCGTGTAAATATTATTTTTCCTTTCTATTCAATTTTTGTCCTACTTTTTTCTTTTTTGAAAATGCCTTATTTAATCACCACTTTCTTTCTTTGCTCTGTAAGATTATATTACTGGAGTAGCTTTCCATGGGCTACCCTGATTCTAGATTGCATCCAGTATGCCAGAAAAAACTCTACAATTCTGCCTTCTCAATGTCCACATCTCTGACCCCAAAATGATTCCCACTGTTTGTTGAATTAAATCCGAAATACTCGGCTTGACTTTGGAGAGCTTCCATAATCACCACCCTCTTCCTTTCTGTTTATTGTCCACACTGGTCTTTAGATTTTATCCTCTGATCTGTCAAGAAATGCCAATCATCCTTTTAACAAGTCTCATTCTCTATCTCATGACTAGGCCAATGTTCATTAGGACCCACTGCTTAAAGAGCTGCTTCTCCTTAAAAGATCAGATCAGGTTTTCCTCCAGCATTCCCCATATGATCATGATAAGCTTGCTTGAACCTTTCAGAGCTCTGAAAGTAATTTACAAAGTGAATCACACAATTGTGCCTCTAATTATTCTTATATTCTAATTTAAATATTGGCTTTTCTTTGCATTAAATTTGTAAGTTTTGGGGGACAGACTGTTTCTTAATGAGAAGCAAGATAAACATGCAAAGAAAACAATATCTTGCCTACATGACAGCCGTAACCAACTGCAAAATGTAGCAGGAGAAAGATCCCACTGTGGTGTAGCTCTGAGTGTAACCACAGAGAGACATGCAAGGCCGTTACAAAGAAGCCCTTATTGAGGGACAGCAAAGGAAACCAGAAAAAAAAGAGAGAGACATACAGTTGTCACTGTAGGAGACTCAACACTCTAAAAAGTCAATGCTTCTAACATGTTAATTTCTCAGCCTAAATCAGCCCTCCAAAGAGTCCATCTTCTGACAAGCTGTTTCTAGCTCATTAAGGAAATAAATCAAATGGCAAGAAAAACCTGAATACTTTTAGGGGGGAAAAATCATAATATAGATTAACTTGCTGTAGCAGACAATCAAACATTTAATAATTACTCTGTAATTGTCTTAGAATAGCAATAGGAAAATAAGAAAAATGAGTCAAGAAGCAGAATTAGGCATAATATTATAAAATATAATGAAGTAGTATCTCAAATTGATAAAGAAAAGATGGGTTCTTTAATGTATAGCTGAGTAAACGTCTTATACTAAATACAAAAATAAATAACAGATAGATTAAAATCTAAACATTAAGCTGTCATGGAAGAAAGAGTTAAATGAAGTGCGGCGTTAACACCGTGCCATGGCCTTCACCACTAAAAACGGAAAGGTACATCTATTTGCTGTGACATTTAAAGTTTCCAGGAAACTAAAAAGAATAAGGTAGACTTATTTGTGCTGACCTTTAAAGTTTCTAAGACATAACTGCTGCGCGGAAGAAGCCAGCGAAATAAGCAGACGTGAACCTTGATCTCGTTTATGACTCTGTGACAGATCCAGGGACTTGGTGATGCGCAGGGGAGGAGTCAGGATGCCGGACCGAGTAAACAGCAGGTGCCCGGGGTGTGGGGAGGGGGGTGAGGGGTGGGGGAGCAGAGGGCGCGTGGAGCCCGGGGATGGGAAAGTGGAGAAGACTTTCGTGCTCCTCCCCTAGTTTGTCCACGTAGAGTTTAAAACTCTGCAGAATTTTGTCAAAGTCACACAACAAAACAAATAAGAGACGAATATCTGGACTCACATAGATATGTAATTAGACAAGGGAGGAATACTTTAATAAAAAGTTCTTTCAGATAAAAAATAACATAAGAGGTGAGTAAATTTAAGATCTGAGCAATATTTTAGGGAGCTAATGTACTGACATTAAAACCATATTAATCACAGTGAAGTTTGTTTTTAAAATTTTAGGTTAGATGGATATGAGCAGTCACATTAACTGTTAATACAACACTAACCATTAATTAAAATATTAAATGGTATGTCTACCATTTAGAAAATTATTAGTAATTTAATTTTTTAAATCCAAAGCTGTCATCAAATCTTAGCAGTAAAGGAAAAAAACGTAGAATAATTGATGTTCACTTTTTTCCATTGAATATTAAACATCAGAAAGCAATTAATTTTCTAAAAATTACCTTTATTATGGCTTATCAGAGGAAACGGGCAATACTTTATTTAGCCTGCAGCAACCACGTCTGGGTTCCCAGCATACAAGACCAATCATGTCCTTCTTAACCGTGAACAGTGACAGCAACCCATGCCCTAACATTTTCTAGAAAAAAACTTACAAATAACTGCATAGAAAACTTTCTTGAATAAAATTGTTAGGAAAAAGTAACTCACGGTATTTTCAACTACAGTTGTAACTACTAAGATCTTAATATTATATGACAATATCTTACCAACCAGGCAAGAAAAGAGCCACTAAAATTTTTCTGTGTAAATATGAAAAAAAAAAAAAACTGTGGTTGAAAGACTCAGATGAGTAAGTGATTAAGAAAACACACAACGACCCGTAGAGGACCTGCTGAGGCTACTCCTGTGCGCTTCCGTACAGTGGTGTGACTTGTTCCTCAAAACAGCACATGAGAGCCTCACTGTCTCTGTTTACAGATCAGCAGTCTTGGTCCCAAAGGTGGCCGTTACCCACCACGGGTCACTCGGTAGGATTCTCAGCAGGTCTGCAGGACCCCGAGGTCCATTCGCACATCCAGAGAGCAAACATTTCAGCGTCTGCGGGGTGACAGGAACTGCGACTGGCACTGGGTGTGAAACCGTGAACAAACAGGCAAAAACCTCCATCCCGGTGGAACTCACATTCTAGCAGGGGAAGAGCAGGCCATAGACACAAAAATAAGTGTCGACCAAAGAATCAAGAAACAATCAAGGAAAGAATAAAGAAAAGATAATTTTTTTCAAGCCAAACTGAGGGTTATAACCTGGATAACACTCTCCAAAGATTTGAGGGACACCCCTGGTCAGGAGTTAGAGATGCAGTTTTACACACTCTCGGCAACAAAGAAAGTATGTATCATGGTGTCAGGTCCACGTTGTATGTAAAGTTTGTCGGAGATTTTTTGGCCCGTTATGCAGGTACAGAGCAAGCCTGGGTCATGCAACACCTGGCACTAGATGAAAAAGAACCATTAATCTTACAGTTACAACGCAGGTGTCTGAAGGGAGGTTTTTCTCTCAGGTTTGACTGTCTCCCTCCTTCTCTGTATTTCTCTCTGACTTTCTTTTCTTTTAAATATTCTTTGAGTCTTTTATTTTAACCCAAGACAAAAGTAAATGCTGAAACTATTTCTTCTGTAAGGATACTGACAATGAAATCTGATTATGGGTGTCTTGGTAATCCTATGCAACTCCTTTAAAAAATATCTCATGCAAAACTGGAAAAAAAAAGTTGTAGTTGCCTCTACTTTACAACATATATAATAAAATTTAAATAGTTTCCTTCAACCAACATTTTCACACTGTACTTTTAAAGCCTCCCTCTCTAGCTGTCCAACCTCTTCCACAAACCACAATGTCTGTAACCCTCTAATTTCAATTTTCTTCTAATTTTATTGCAAAGAATGTGGTTTGACTTGTACTAATGCACCTTGTCCACTGAAGTCCATGTGTCACTGCGAACCCGACTGCAATGCACTATTTTCTGTTTCTTTCTTTGATGTCATGGGGTGAAGCACATTAATAGATAATATTATCCAGAATCAGATAATTACCAGATTTCTGGTAATATACGGATATGAATCTATGTTCGTATGATAAAGAAACACAAACATGTTGAAATATTTTTAATTGACTTGAGAGGAAACCATGGAGTCATAGGTAAAAATCACAGAATCTTGCAAAAAGCTTATTTTTATTTTTTTAGGAAAACTCCTTCCCATTAAATCCTCACCAAATGCGCTAAAGAGCTCAGCACTGCTGGGTGGGAGACTCGCCTCCCGGCGCTCTTAGGGACAATTAGCAAACGTTCTTAAGATAGAAGAATCTCCTGAGTGATCTCCAAGCTGAGTAATAATAAAATCAACAAGTGTCACAGAGCACCTGTAGTTCAGGGAAAGCTGGCCCACACAGCCCGCGGCCCGCGTTTCTGCGTTGCCTTGGCCCCTAGCTAGCGGCCTGAACTTGGACAGGCTACTGGCCTCTCTGGGCCTTCAATTCTTTACATATAAGATGAGGGACTAAGAATAGAACCTCCAGTTCTAAAGCCCCGTGATTCTATATCAGCGTAAAAACATTATTGTCACTCACAGCAATCGTGGAGGGTATATATGAGTGAACTCCATTCTCCTCCACGTATTTTTAAACTCGAAATAATCGTTCTTGTGTTCAAACTTGACACCACTGACAGCTGTACCTCCCAGTACCCTGTTCTCTATGCAAATGGGCTGACTCACGGAGGTACTGGACTTGGGGAGGCACTGGGCTGATGTGACCCTGTTGGACTGCTGCACGCAGGGAAGGCTCAAATATTTACACCTTTCTCTCCCTCCCCAGAGCCAGCCAATTCAGAAGATTTAGTCATAATGAAAGACTATTGCGCCCAACAGTCGGGAGCATGGAAACAGTGACACTGTCCCCAATGGGGGCTGCAGGGATTGCAACAGTAAATGAAATGTTCAGTTTGCTCTTCCGGCAAAGAGATCCTAAACATAATATTTCAAGCTTTGTCTATTAAGGTAGCAGAACTGAAAGAAAATCAAATCAAAATAAAACAAAAAACCCATTACAGATGAAAGGCATGGGTTAAAGGTATCTCTGCCTTCCAGAAATAAAGAGCAATGTGCAGATGCCTCATTTATAAGCACTTACTTTCTCGTGAAATAGAATCAAGAAAAAATATAAACAAAAATGCAAATCAGTATCTAGGGCAACAAAAATCTGAAGAAAGAACAATGTTGGCTTTCAAATTCTCTTGAGGTGCCAGAAAATATTTATTAGCAAAAATAACAAACCACCACTTTGCCTAGCATCTTGAAAAAATAGCTAGCAAGAGTGAAAGGCAGTTCACGGCGCCCACTCCCCGCCAGGCACGCAGACAGGGCCCAGACTCCATCGTGAGCAACCTGGGCAGTGGCGGGTGGGCCTCACTCAGGGTAGAGCGCAGCTAACACCAACACACACAAATCATCTGTTCATAGATGAGTACTTAAAACTCTAACGTCGCTATACCGTTTTAAAATTTCCAATAAACTTTATAGACATTGCCTTGCTTAATCATTCATTCAGTACCACCACCTTTGCTGAGGGTTTGCTATGTTCTGGCCCTTTATAAGGTGCTGGGGAAGCGGTGACGAATGGATGAGAAAGACCATTATCTTTCAGAGCTGACCCTTGACATGTACTCAGACCGGCTTTCTCAGGTCGGCAGAGTGGCTGATCTTGCCCACAGTTCACAGAGGAGGAAATGGGTGAGCAGCAGAGTCAAGACTTAAACTCAGAGCAGGAGCTTATAGCTCAGTGGTAGAGCACATGCTTAATATGCATAAGGTACTGAGTTCAATCCCCAGTACCTCCATTAAAAAAAAAAAAACTACTAAAAAAAATTAAACTCAGGCCATCTGATTGCAAGGCCACAATAATTTACGTAGATTCTACTTGATTTAAAAGGCAGACCGATAGAGCTGCAGCGTGGTGGTGAGGCTCACACCTCCCCTAGAGTGAGGGCTGAGCCCAGGCTCTATGCAGAGAGAGAAGAATGAAAAAAAGACATGTAGTCACGTGCTCAGTTTTAAGGAAACTGGTTTTCAAGAAATAAGACAACTCTGATTAACAAAACAGCATGTTCCAAAGGGCATATTCCCTTGTAGAAATATTGTTGTCCACAATTTCTTAAGAAAAAAATAAATATTAGTAGTTGCTACCTCAGTGAAGAAGCCTGAGTCTTAGGCAAGCTATTGAACATCTCTAAGCCTCAGTTTCCTCACTTATTAAAGTATTAAAGGGGGTATCACTGATTTGTACTTTATAATATTGCAGTAAGAGCTAAATTAAATAATACCTATAAAGCTATTTTGGGGAAAAAATTAAGCATGATCTCTACCTCACACCATACACAAAAATTCTTCTGAGATGGACCATGCGCCTGAGCTGGTCAACAGCCAGCTTGTTTGCCCAGATGCCCAGTTCCAAGAGTCAGCATATCAAGAGCACTGTTAGCCCCGTACCTGTTTCACCCAGCAGGTGCCGTACACACCTGGTGGCTCCCTGCTCCTGCTCTTCTCAACAGGACCTTCTAATGAGACTAGTGTGTGGCTCCCTCATGGTGTCACAGTTATCAGAGGTGAAAGGAGGACAGAGGCCCAGCCGTTCTGATTTCACGAAGTTCCTTCCAGTTAATCCCCACCCATCACAGTTACGTGAATCTCATTTTTAAAAGAAAAAGAGTACAGATAAGAGAAAAGTTTGCCTTAATGTGGTTAATTTAGATAATATGAGTATTATTTCAGTAGTTATTTGTGGAAATGTTTTATAGGAACACATTTACCCACTCATCTTTTAAAGCATGGTTGGATTTCCACGTGGTTAGAAGGCTAGGTGTCTGCTGGCCCACGGAAGTTACCGTTAGAAGGAACCAAACGATCTGAAGGCCAACAGCTGGGCACCATCGGATTCTCAGGCGAACAGATGTGGATGGGCAAGTTCAGCTGGGAGAGCAGGAGGGAGCAGAATGATGAAAATGAGGACTAAACCTGGACTGCAGCCTTTTCAATTCTGTAATCCCACTTTCTACAGTTCTGTCGCCCCCCCTAAAATCCCATCTCCTCCAGGAAGCCTGAAGGAGCCCCCCTCCTTCCCCGTCTCTCCAGTCCTCAGTCCGCGATGCCACTTTCCCACCCAGTAATCGCCTTTTTATTATTTATCTGTGTGGGTGTTTTATGTTTCCCCACTAGAAAGTAATCTCCAGGAAGACAGGAAACTCGTTTTTCAGAGATGTGTATCGAGATATGTAGCAGGAAGGGTGCAGCTCAGTGGCAGAGTACGTGCTCAGCACGCACAAGGTCCTGGGTTCAATTCCCAGCACCTCCACTAAAAATAATAATGATAATAATAAGAGATACGTAGGGGTATTCCACCATAACACCAGGATTTATTTACTTTAAACTATATCTCAGCAAAGAGGAAAAAAAAAGGAAAAAAAAAAGGATAGAGGAGACAAATGGGAGTGAAATCTCAGTAATTGTTGATTCCGGGCCATGGATGTTTGGGTGTACATTGCATTTTTCTCTCTATTTTGGTAGATGTTTTAAAATGTCACACAAACAATTTTGAGCATTAATATTTTTAAAGTTTTGCAGGCCCATTGTCTTTCTGTCTCCTGGCAATTGCTTTCAGTGGTTCTGCCCCAATCCTTACTGTGAGCATTTTATAGCTTAACTCTTAGGTGATAATTTCCTTATTAGTATGATTTGGGGAAGTCATATGTCCTTTGCCTTGTGTGATCCCTGTATCATTATAAACATCTTCGTATTTCCATTTTTTTTAATTGTGGAAGTTTTTACCAAGTAGGAAAAAGTTTTTAGGGGAATTTAAAAAAAAGGAAAACTTCCCTTCTGTCGTTTCCCTCTTCCCTTGTTCCTAGCAAAGCTGACACAGAACAGAGGATGGACCATAAAAGAACCATATTCTTAGAATCTAAGTTTAGACTTGGAATTACAATATGCCACTCTCTATAAAGCCTAAAAAAAAAATCCAAATTTACTTACCAACCATTTTAGTTAGACTGTTTAGTAACAAGGGAGAGAAATGCAACTCAAAGTCAGTTAAGCAAAAAAAGAGAAGTGTACTGGTCCACATAAACAGAGCTACCGAGGTGACAGTGGCCACAGAGCCAAGGAGGACGCGGACCTGGTGCGGATGAGGATCTGTGAGCGCCTCCCTTCGCCTCCCCCGCCAGGTCTGTTCCCCCAGGCCCGTTTCTCTGGAAGGCAGAGTTATGTGTATTGCGGGTAAAACAAATAAACACATGTTAATGTCATACGTACTGTTTGGCTCTCCACTGAAAGGGCGTTGAAGCAACGCTACCCTAACAGCAAGAAGCACTTCTGATGATCAGTCCTTGCTTCCTAAAGAGAGACCGTTGTCCACTGGAAGGAACCAAAGGTCTTTGAAGGAATGGCTGGTCCTCTACCTGCTCAGGCGCATCAATAGGGCACAGGAGGGAGCTTGAAGAGTAGGCAGGGCCCAAATTGGAGGTGTCTGGATCATCAGGAAGAATAATACCTTTGATTTGCAAATGCTGCATAAAGAAAAGCCTTGACCTTTATAAAACGAAAGAGAGAAAGTGAAAGGGGAAAGCAGGTTTGGGCTACCATTAGAGGTGACTAGCTACCCTTCGCTCCTAACTCTGAAAATCGGTAGTTAAAGAGAAAGAATTAAACATATACTTGTGTCTTTAGATGGAAATGTAATTCTTCCTCAGTTCATATGGAAAAGCTCCTTTTTTTCCCCTCTTAACAGAAGAATGCCAGCTAATGAATACAGAAAAAAATAGCAGATTTGGACGATCAGCACTTTCACAACAGCCAATAAAGCCCTTGACAGAAGTAAGGATCCTCAGTGGGAATCCACAGTCATGACTTGTTTCTGGGAACCAGGAGAGGCACACGGCAGGAAAATTTCAGAAATGGAGACCTGATTGAAGTAAAGAGGCATTTATTTGGAGTTGGTTAGGACTGTCACAGCCTGGGAGATATAGATTCAAACGGCACTTCAGTTGGGTTCTGCTGGACCACAAAATGGGGGAGGCTTATAAAGTCAAACACTGCAAGGTCACAGTTATATGGGTTGTTTGCCAAGAATGATCATTGGAGCTGCAAGAAGTAAGCGTGCTTGTTAAGCCGGGGCTGGTTTGCAGAGTCACTAGGAGGAACAAGCTTGCGACCACAGGTTGCAGCTAGCATATGCTGTTTTCAAAGAGGCTGGGGTCCTCGGGTTTGGAATTGTTCACAGAAAGTTCCCAGTGGTGTGTCTGCTTTGGGCGGCACCCCGCCTGCCAAGGCTCTCTGAGGGACTGTACAAAGCGGAAAGCTTTTATGGGAGGAAGGCGGGTGGGGCGAGAAGGCGTTAGTGAAAGAAAAGAAAGGATCTGGGAAGGCCACCTCATCTGGGGAGAAGAGAACAGCAGGGGCCTTTACCTTGGAGATGACCTCAAGGGTGACAGCCAGGAAGTTCGGACTGACTGTTGTAAAGACCAGTATCCGGGAGGGGTTGAAACTGAAATTCAGTCAGTCTTGGTTTGCTGTCCTGGGGGCAAACGACTCTGGGGCTTGTTACTTCTCTTAAACACTGCCAAGTGTGGATTTCCGGGTTACTCCCCAGCTGTCTCTGAGGGTTTGAGGGATCAGACAAGACAATCTTCATAAAGCTCCTAGCACAGGGCCGAGCCGGGCAAAGGGCGCAATTCTAATTACTTCTATGCCTTGACTCCCCGTCTTCCTTTCCTCCCCACTCCCGCCAGCATTCTGGTGGTTTTACTGCGAAGTGGGCCGTTCATTTTCTCCCCTGTTAGCCTGTAAGGCCCCCGGGGCTGAGAGTAGGGGGCGGTGTGTGATCTTCCTAACGTATTAATCTGATTATGATACCAGTCAGTTAAAAAACCTTCAGAGGCTCCCTCCAATGAAATTCAGTGCCTTTAGCTTATCCTGAGTAGCTCCTTATCTTGAGTCAAAGTACTTTTCCTCCCTTAATCTCATGCCACAGACACTACGCCTCCTTAACGCAAGACTCTCAACTCAGATGATCCTTCTCCCCCTCCTGGCCTTGGCTGCTGCGAACACTGGCCCTTCGCCTGCGGCAAGGGACCGGGAGAGGGTCTTCCTCCCTCCTAGGCTGGCTTCTCGGGCTGATCTCTAGACCTGTTTAGGCAGCACTCCTACCCACACGTTCCCAAGCCTCTTCTCCCTTTGCCTGTTACCTCAAGGTCAGTGACCCTCTACAATACACAGCTGTCCAGTGCTGGGTGGGCCTCGGGGCACTGACGGCAGAACTGAAGTACAGTTGTGCCCGAGGGCTCTCTTCTCGTTCCTTTCTGGAGACTGTAAGTCCCCTGAGGACAAGGCATGGTCGGATTGGATTTTTTCCCCTAACTTTCCAGTGCTTAGTAGTATCTGGAACACAGGAGGAATCCAACAACTGCTAGTTGACCCAATGAATCAATCTTCTCTATTTCGGAGAACTTGAAACTGTTTCACAAATTTTCACAGCTGTCTGCTGCCTCTTGGGATAAACCTATAGCCCATCTTCTCAAGGATATAAGCAATTCCTACTGATGCAGGAAATCAGATGCGGGGCGTGAGGAGGGCCGAGTCCCAGGTCTCGGCTGAGCCCCTGGGACGTGCCCCGCCGAGTGTGGGTCCTCGGCTTTGTGCAGGAAAGAATTCAAGTGCGAGCCACCGTTGAGTAAAGGTAGATTTATTTAGAGAGACACATACTGCATAGAGTGTAAGGCAAGAGAAAGACCAGGAAGGAAGTGTGGGAATTGGGTGCTCAGGTTAAAGTAAAAGTAGGTATACACTCCATAGACAAGAGTGCGGGCCGTCTCCGAAGGGGAGAGAGTGCAAAAAGGGCCGCTAGGCATGGTGTTGTCAGTTTTTATGGTCTCAGTAGCTTCACACGCCTACAGGTGGGATCAATCCCACTTCCCTGGGGAAGGGGCTGGGATTCCCAGGAATTGGGCCACTGCCCACTCTTTGGCCTTTTGTGGTTAGCCTTGGGGCTGTCATGGCGCCTGTGGGCGTGTTATTTGATCACGTTACAGTGAGCATATAATGAAGCTCCAGGTCTACTAGAAGTTAACCCTCTTAATCCTTAAGGCCAAGTAGGAGATGAACCTTCCACCATTTTGGTGTTAGATTGCTGCCATTCCTTGAGTGGCTGTGCCCTGCCCCCTTCCCTCCTGTCTCACTACCTGAAGACCAAAAGGCTCTTTGGTCTTCTTTTTGATATGAATTAGATGGTTGGGGGAGGGGTAGAAGCGCAAATGGTCCCAGGGAGGATTTAAAGCCGACTGTGACCCTACACTGACATTTCTGCAGTGTCTGCTCTCTCCTGCCCCTTGACGTCTACCAGGAAAAGGTGAGTGAGACTGAATGTTTAAAATGTAAATGAGATGGTTTTTCCAATTGCTTTGCATTTCAAGTACTAAGTCAAAAAATGCCAAATTTATTTTTTGCCAGCTTGAAGAGTGAAAATGGTTGTTTTTTGAACATTTAGTTTGCCATGAAATGAAATGAATTTGAAAAATATGTACTTTCAAAACATTTCCTTGCAGATTATTGCATTTAACTGTGAACTAGATAATTTTCAAACAAAACTATTCTTTGGATGTGAAAGCCAACGGGCTAAGCTTTTGATCAATACATACTCAAACCAAAAACATTTTCAAAATAAAGTTAACTGCTGCGTGGTCTTTGAACAAACCTGGAGGTAGAGCAAAGCGATAATTTCCGGATTAGAAAGGAACAGTTTTAGTGGAAATGTGCTAAGGTATTTTTGCACTTGAGAAATGTAAGAATTGTGACAACTGAAATAAGTTTTCTATGATATAGTCACAGAGTCATACTTTGAAAAATATCTGAGATGTCTTTGGTTTGTTTTGGTTGCGCTGTGCTGTGATTCTAGTCTTGGCAATGTGTCCGCACGGGTAAACATGAACACACACAGGCACGTATGATTTGGGAACCAGACTTTGCCAATCAACACTTAGGCGAGGTCTACGGGAAGGGGTTATTCCAGAAGAATGAACTGTTAGGAGTTAGAATTCTAATTTGTCAAAGCAGTAGTTCTTAGAATCATTCTTAGCTTATTAACTGTTCCCAAAAGAGATCTTATCTGGTTTATCTAAGAAATGAGATGCTAAATTAATCCTTAAACCACTGACATTGACTCACTAGCGTCTTAAGAAAGGCAGAACGTTTACCTTGAAGCTTATTATTTTCAAAATTTTATGTTTTAGCGTAAATGTTTTAGTTCAAATGATTGTGAATACCCTTTGTCGACTGAAATAAACACGCAGCCGAAAAGTTGAGTTATGTTTTATTTGGCGGGAGGACTCAGTCTGGGATGACAGCCTCCCAGGTCGCTCTGAGGGACTGCTCCAAAGAGGCAGGGGAGCAGCTAGGATGTATAGGAGCTTTACAACAAAGACCAGGGAGTTGGAACAATAAAAGATTACTTGTTATCTAAAGAACACCAGGCATCTCAAGTTAAAGAATTCAGTGCTTTTCTATGTATGGGAGGAAGCAAGCATTTGGGCTCATTGAATTCATTCCTTTGACAAGTACCTAGCTATCTAGGGCCAGTGTCCTGTCCTTTCTTGTTCTGATCCCCTCAGGGTGCACCACTGTGAGTGGCTGCAGAAGCCGGGCTGCAGGCTGGTCCTCACTGGGGGAGGGGGTGGTGGTGGTGGGGGTGGGGGGGAGTGGCAGCAGCGGCTGACAACTTGACGGCTTCAGCATTCTTAGTTTACTGATTCGGTTTGCAGTATTTTTCCTTCACACCTTAGAAAGGCACATTTGAAGGGAATGAATACTTGGAGCTAGCAGTCCAAGCATTTACTGCTTTCTGTTAGAACATTTCAACCCTTCCATTTGCATTGACTTCTTGACACAATTGCTTAATTGTCATGGTCTGCTTGCAGTTCTAACAACTCAGGATCTCCTTCCCTTTTCTCTCCCTGGTCCAAGGCTTACTGAGTGCATTTATTCACCTCTCCTGCCAACGCCAGAGAGGAATAAACAAACTCAGCTCCACATTTGCAAACAGACCTACTGTTTTCACACTTTCAGTCCTTGTCACAGAGCTCAGGCTCCCACTCTGGCTTTCCTGGTTATTCTGCCTTGGTCACTGCTTCCAGAATACCCTCACTCACTCTCCCTTTGACCAGCTGTAAGTCACAAGAAATAAGCACACCAATTTTAGGTTTTAGCAGCATAAGTCAATGTTGACTAATGTACGCAGTTGTGCAATTTCCACCCAAACTATGATGTAAAATATCTATCGCTCCAAAGAGTTCCATTGTGCCCCTTTGGCGTCTGTCCCCTCCCTGACCCCTGCAACCCACTAATCTGCTTTCTGTCACTATGGTTCATGTTTCCAGAATTCCATGAGTGGAATCATACAACATGCAGTCTTTTGTGCAGGACAGGAGTAGTGTGAAAGGAGTGCTTTTGTGCCTGACTTCTCCCAGGGAGCCTGAGACTTTTGAGATTCTTCTGCGTGGTTGCCTGATTCTATAGGTTGGTCCTTCGATATGACCAAACCCATCGAATGACTATTCTGCAATTTACTTCTCCACTCATCTGTTGATGGACACTAGGCTGTTCCTAGTTTTTGGCTGTTGTGAGTAAAGCTTCTTTAAAGATCTGTTGTACTAGTATTTACTTCTCTTGGCTAAATACAAGAGTGGGGTTACTGAGTTGTCTGGTAAGCATTTAATTTTGTAAAAGAAATTCTTCCCGAAGTGACTGTACCATTTTACATTCCCACCAGAAATGTATGAGTGACAGTTGTTTGTATCTTTGCCAACATTTGGGATTGGAAGTCTTTGATTTGTTGGTTTTCATCACGTGACGACTATTCAGCCATCATCTCTTCAAACATTCTGTCTGAACTCCCGACTCCCTCCCTTCTAAGACGAGTTATATGTGTGATGTGTTTTAGCCACAGTATGTTGCTCTATTCATTACTGAAAAATCTCTTCCCTTGGAGTTTCATTTTGGTTATTTTCAATTGATTTGTCTTCAGTTTTACAAGTCTTTTTTTTCTTTTTGGGGTGTCTGATGGTATCTTACCTGCTGTTAATCTCATCCATCTTTTTTTATTTTTCATTTTAGGTGTGATATTTTTCACATCTAGAAATTTAACTTGGATTATTTTACAATTTACATTTCTTGTCTCTAACCTTCTCGAGCATATGTAGCATATTTTTAACAGCTGTTTTAATGTCTTGTCTGCTGATTGTATTAGTCATGTCATTTCTACATGTGTCTTGATGTTCCTTTGTTTTGTTTCTCTTGGTGTTGGGACATGTTTTGCCGCTTAATTGTCTGCCTGGTAATTTATGATTAGATGCCAATGTTGTCAATTATATGCTACTAGATGTTGGGTTAAAAAAAATTCCTTTAAATACTTCTGGGTTTCAGTTCTAAAATGAAGTTAACTTATTTGAAATCCATTTGATGATCCATCTGAGGCTTATTTTAAGCTTTGTTAGGGGGGCCTGAGAGCAATTCCAACTCCTTTTATTCCGTCATGGCCAGAAGTGGGAATCCATCCAAAGTCTTTTTTGATAGCAGCTCCATGAAAACATTTAAGTTCTCCTCTCTTATCAACCTTCAGGTACATAACAATCCTGTTAACCAGTCATCCTGCTGTATGTTAGGTCCCCAGGACTTATTCATCTTATAACTAGAAGTTTTTACCCTTTGACCAACCTCTCCCCATTTCCCCCACCCACCAGCCACTAGCTACCACCACTCTACCATTTCTGTGAGTTTGGCTTTTTTAGATTCTACATATAAATGAGATCTGACAGTATTTATCTTTCTTTGATTTATTTTACTTAGCATTATGTCCTGAAGGTCCATCCATGTTACCACAAATGTCAGACTTTCCTTTTTTACGGCTGGGTAATATTTTATTGTATGTATACACACCACATCATCTTTATCCATTCATCCTTGGTAGACACGTAAGGTTGTTTCCATATTTTGCCTTTAATGTATAGTGCTCCTATGAACATGGGAGTGCAGATGTTTCTCGGAGGTTTTGTTTCCATTTCCTTTGGGTGTATACCCAGCAGGGGAATTGCTGAATTAGACGACAGGTTTTAGTCATCTGTATTTCTTTGCTTACCCATTGGAGTCACTTTGTCTTATTTCCTCTTTTTGAGTTGCTCGTGTTTTTCTCAGTGATTTGCATGAGCTATTTTGCTAATAAGCAGCCAATCACTTTTTTTAACAAATATTATTTCCTACCATATTCTCTCATTCTCATTTTATTCACAACCATTGTGATGTATAGATACTTAAATTTTTTATAGTCAAATCTCTCTACCCTTTCCTTTTTAGAGGCCTTCCACTCCTTTGATGCTTAGAAAGATTTGCTTATTTACCTAACTCATTGAATGGCTCTATAGCCAAACCAGAAGGATGAAAGATACATTACGTAAAGGCTACTCATTTGTTTAAATTGTTATTATAAGTTTATTATCAATGCCTAAACCAGTACTAGGCACTGTTGGGCACCAGGACAGCACGGAGCAAAAATAAACATCTGGTTGGCCACCCTGCCACCCCAAGTGTTTCCCCTCTTCACTCCCACGCCCATCACTGCAGTGCCCACCTTCATCTCCTGCCTCTGTAAATCCATGATTCCTCCACGATTGCCAGAGAGATTTCCCAAAAAGCCATGCCTGATGCTGCTACACCTTCAATAACTCCTTCAAGATTAAGTCTCAACAGTGTAGCTTGACTCTATCCATAGTTCACCTCTCCTGTTTTATTTAGACACTCCCTAAATCCCACCAGTCTTGCACACCCATTATTCCCTGTGGTGTTGGGAAAGTTTTGAGTGTCTTTCCTATTTAAACAGTTTTTCTCCATTTAATTTATATTACCATCCTCTCTAATACACACTACATTTTCATTGTCATATCTGCAAACCTCCTTGGTCCCCCAAACAAATGGAAATCTAACAAGTCCTTCCCAGGTTCTGATTAGCTTTCCCCTGAAGGAAGGATGGGTGTGCAAAGGTAGTCATGAACGCATGCCTGTCTACATCACAATGAAACACACAGTAGTCTACAGTGTCTTCTGAAATCCATCTCCGCAGGGATGGGGGGAACAGGCATGACGGCAATCACGTAGCAAGTCAAATGAAATAATCATATTCTTAAAATGAACTTCACAGTAATGATTATTTGTGACTCAGAAGTGCACATTTTCCTTCATAATTTTGTTGCCTCCTAACTTTGGAGGGACAACTCATAAAAAATCCAAAGGAAGAGGGTAACTTTTCAGCCTCAGTAGGACCGGCTCTTCTGGGTGAAGGCACTGATTCCTGTTTAGACAGGCTGCTCACGAGCAGCACTGTGCTTCTTATCATGATTAGCCAGTGGCTTTGGTGAGGCGAGTTTGCTGGGTACTGAAATATTCCCAATTCAGATCTAACTGTAGCTAAAAGCAAACCTACAACACAACTCATCCTTACTTATCATTTACAAATGAGAGAAATCAGACTAAAATGTCTACAGTGAGGGGTGGATAAGGTAAAGTGCGTGCCTGGCATGCACGAGGTCCTGGGCTCTATCCCCAGCACCTCCGTTAAAAACATTAATTGCCCACTTGAAAAATAAAAGTCTACAGTAGAGTTTCTCAGCATGAGATTCTTGGTTCTTCATTGGTAAACCCTGAATTTTGTGTGTTCTTCATGGTCAGAATGTCTATAGCTATAAACAAATTCCAGAAGGGCTTAGTGACTCCTTAAAATGCTAAAATCTAGTTCGGTAACAGGAACTCTATTTCCTGTCCCATCTGACCTGAAAATTGAAAAGTATTCTACTTACTCTGCTGTCTTCATCCTTCGTTTATTTGCCTGAAAATAAATACTGAATTTATTTTGCTGTGGGTTAATATTCAAATAAAAATCGTGTGATTGACATTAAGTCAACATTTCTTCTAAACTTGTTTGAAGGTTTCTAGTGTACAGTGGCCCCTGGTGTTATTCTGAGAAACATGCAGTAGGTTACTCATCTCTCATCTTTTAAGACCATCTACTGAAATAGCTCCTGGTAGGCGTGGGCAAACCCTACATAAAGCAGCTTATTCCTGGTGGCCCTCGGGGTTATAGCAAACTTCTCCACAGGGAATTAGATTCCGTATAGTAAACATATAAAAGAGCAACACTGTGTTAGGTAACACCTACACGTGCTATTTTTGAAATTTTACAATAAAACCACTTGGGAAATATATTCATTTTATCAACTCAACTATTAAAGTAATAGGAAAAATAACAGCAATTATAGGAATTCAGGCTTATCTATAGCTTGATCTAGTGGAAGGCAGTATCTAAAAGGAGAAACATAAAAGACAGATATTTTCCAGTGCCTTAAAATCCTTAATTATGCAGAATCATGTGTTCCCCCAAGAACAGCAAATTTAAGAAATCAGTTATCTATGTAGTAATATGAGACAAATTCAAGTTACTGCACACCAGAACGTCTATGTCTGGATATGCTATAGTAATGAAAAAATTTCACCTCAAATTCATGAATGTATTGACCATAATTTAACCTGTCTTCTATTAATGTACAATCTGTCTTACTACTGCAGTTAATATGGCAATTATTCTTGCTCATGTCAGTTCCCACACATGCAGTTATGTCTACAGAATTAGAATGGACACTTTTATGATATAAATCATAATAGATTGCCAAATTGCCCTCCCTTGAAGTTGTAATATAGACTCCCTGAAATAAAGTGCCCATTTTCTCACACCCTTTCCAAGGTTATTTTTTACTTAAATACTACATATTTTGAGATATCTATAGCTCTAGTTCATGCATTTTAAACTACTGGGTAATAAGCAATTATATAAATTGAATATACTGCAATTTACTTATCCGTATACCCACTAATGGACAATTACAGACAATTACATTTTTCTCATGTTGCTTTATCCTGGTCAGAGTGCCATTCGTAATGAATGGCTGTTGAGTGAAAGAATAAACCAATGAATCAATGAGTAATAAAGAAACTGCTTACAAAGCATGCAAAACAGCTGGTGTGGACTGAGACGGACTGTAGTTGGCATTCTCTACTATGAACTGCAGTGTCTAAGGGACGACATAGGAAGATGTTGGATGCCCAGGAAAATACACGCCCATCATCTGCTGTCATTTCAAGACCTTAGGGGTAGATGGGAAGGGTTGGGGAAGAACAACCTTTTACTGCTTTTATGTTCTGTACTTTTTCAGTTTCCGTAATTGGCATTAAGAGCCTCAATCACCAGTTAAAAAAATCCCTCAGTATATATCAAGGGTAATTTTTCTATTTTTAAGTGTAAACAGTACTTTATCAGTCATCTCTTAAATTGCAGGGACACACCCAGCTGGCCAAAGGCCACCCCAGCCTGTCTATACTTACTGAGTCAAGAAAAAAATCCAGCTAGGTTGCTTTGTTGTTAAAAGAAGACCAATTATTTAAAGCTCACGTTCCTATGTTCTGATTCGCCAGCTGCTTTTCTTATCTTGACAAAGGGGCAGCGTCCATGTAAGACAGCAATATTTCAGAGTTCCAGTTTCTCCACACTCTTGTTATTGTCTGTCTTTGATTTTAGCCGTCCTAGTGGGTGTGAAGTGCTGTCTTGTACTTTGGATTTGCATTTCCCTAATGACCGACGAGATCGAGGCTGTCTTCATGTACTCATTGGCTATCCGCATAACTTTGTAGAAATGTCCATTCAAATCTTCGGCCTATTTAAAAAACTAAGTCGTCTTTTTATTTTTGAGTAATAAGAATTCATTATATAGTCCAGATACTTATTTTTATGTGGTATGTAGTTTGTAAATCTTTTCTCACCTTCTGTGTGTTGTCTTTTCACTTTTTGATGGTGTCCTTTGAAGCACATTTTTAATTTTGATGAGATTCAATTTACCTAATCTGTGTGTGTGTGTGTGTACTGCCTGCGTTTTTGGTGTTATATCCAAGAAACCATTGCCTCACTCAAGGTCACTAAGATTTACTTCTATGCTTTCTTCTAAGAGTTTTATAGTTTTAGCTATTACACTTACGTCTTCGATCCAGTTAATTTTTGCATATGGTCCAAGGTAGGAGCCCCGCTTCATTCTTTTGCTTGAGATATCCAGTGTCCCAATCCCATTTATTAAAAAGGCTATTCATCCTCCATTGAAATGTCTTGGTACCCCTTTTGAAAATCAGTTAATTTCAAATTTAACAGTTTACTTCTGGACTCTCACTTCTTTTCCTTTAATTCGTCTATCTTATGTCAGTATCATGCTGCCTTGATTACTGTAGCCTTGTAGTAAATTTTGAAATTTGGAAGTTTCAGATTTGAATTTTCCACTTTTGTTCTTTTTGAAGATTGTTTTGGCTGTTCTGGTCCCTTGCATTTCCACATGAATTTTATGATGAACTTGTCAGTTTCTGCAAAAATTGACCTGGGATTTGGTAGGACCTATGTTGAAGCTGTAGATCAGTTTGGAAAGCATTGCCATCTTAGTAAGTCTTTAACGGGATGTCTTTAATTTCAACATTTTGTAATTTTCAGTGTACAAGTCCTGCATTTCTTTGGTTAAATATATTCCAATTATGTTCCTTTTAAATGGATGCCATTAAAGTGGAGTTGTTTTCTCAATTTCATTTTTCAAATTTATTACTATATTACAGAAATCTAATGTTTTTAAGTAAATAATGCCCCTGAGGCAGATTCATGAAACAGGAAAAGGATCTGTTTGTTCAATCACTTGATGTGGACTTCTGCTGCTCCTGAATCAGCACTACTTGCTGCTGAAGACATCTGTTCCACAGCTTCTTTAAAAAGGCTGGAGGAACTTTCTTTCAGGAAACCTGGAATTCTCAGCTTATTTCTTGGTGATGTTGGACATTTTTCAGAGATTATCTTGTTGAAATAGGAGTAAAAAGTGTTCCTGGGAGCCTTATATAGAAAGGAAAAGACAAGCATTTCACACAAAGATCTCTTTGGTCGGTTTCCAGAACTTTAGACGTATAAAGTTATGAAAAGGGGAAGAGGTAAGAAGCCTGTGATATGGATGTGACAGGAAAGATGTAAAATTAAGAAGTTTTGGGAATATTTTGTTTTTAAATGTAATTAGATGTGTGTGCTGAAATACATAGAAACACTTCATTAATTTCAAGAACTGATAGTGCTGATTTTTCAAAATGTATCCAGTGGCCGTTGTATAATTACTGTTCAGGAACCACACATAACACCTGAGTTGCAGTAAATTACACGCTGTTTTTCACTCTAACCTACAGATTATTGGAGGAGCTAAAATAGGTGCTGCCAACACCATTCTAACAGGAGTAAAGTGAAATCATAGATTTTCCAAATCCAAATGAGATCTCAGGTTTTCTGACTCCTAAATGCCAACAACCTTACAATCTAGTTGTGTAGAAACAATATACATCTGTTTAAAAAAAAAAAAAAACCAGGGCACGTTTGAGAATACCACTGAGTTCAAATTAGACTGTTCAACAGTACAAAGAAACAAAGTTGTGAATGGATTAGGATTCAACTGATTAATTCATTTTGAGGGAGAGGGTGGCAACTACGGTTTAAAAGAAGGGAGAGGTGTAGGCCTGTAAGGCTCTTTAGAAATTTAGTCCGTTGTTTCTCAAAGCCATCATCTGCATTAGAATTCCCTTCATAGCATGTTAAAAAGTAGAGCCCTGTGCCCTGTCACTGATATATACCTAGTATATTTGACGGTCAAAAGTGAAAAACTTTCTAATGCTCCATTCTTCTATACAACAAAATTAGTTTAAGTAACAATCATGAAATAATAATGACCAGAAAAGGACTGAAGATTTTTATTGGAAAGTCACATAATGAAGGCAGTCAAAACTTAAAAGTTAAAAAATAACAAATATTAGAGGAACAAACAGCAAAACAATTTTTCTAATTTTTATATCTGCCTGAAAGTTTTAACTTCATCTTTTGTTAACAGATCAATATGACACTTCATGTAAATAACTGTCTAGCAGTGAAGTGAGTTTTAATAAAATGGAAACATCAAAAGATATCTTAGATAGCTACTAAGTCACACTGCTAATGTAATGCTTTATTTCTTAATTAATTTTAGTCTTAAGCAGAACGATAAGCAATTAAGGGTAAATTTCAAGTTTAAAAGATATGATTTAAAGTTCTGTAAAATATTTCACATATGAACTAGATTCAGCACGTACCCAATGGTCCCACGAGATGACTGAATGAGATGAAAGGATGGAGTCAAGGGCCCAAGGCTACCTTCAATAGAAGGGACGCAAGAGTGACTGGCGGGGAGACTAGTTGTGGGTGCGGGTGCGTTTGCAGATTTTATGGCAGAAGGGGGAAGAAGTTCTTTCTCAGAGTTTCTATGACCAAGAATGAGAGAGGAATTGGAAAGGGCTAGGGATTAGGGATTTAACAGCAGTGCAGACAGTTTAATGGAGAGTAGAAAGAGTTGACTACGAGGGAACTGCCTCTGGCTGAGGCAGGACTGGACACCACTTCAGTGCTCCTTTTAATAAACCACACTGAGAACACACGCCTACTGGGAGAAGTGTTTTGCGGGCATGGGCGGCAGGTAGGGTTGACAAAAACACATGGATCATCTGAGGTAGTAGTTTCTGCTTTAAGATATTCCAGCTCTACTTCTAGACATTTTAAGCTCTTCTTCAAAATAACAAAAGAGAAGAATTCTATGTGAAAAATGACTAAACATTTTGTCTCAATCTACTGGCTTAAATCTGTTGGAAAATGAAGCATGCTGTAAGTATGTTCTTGTAGGTGTTGTGGCACTGGACACTGTTACTAGCTCATCAAGCTGCACCAGCTTTGAAGAGAGTCACTCCTACGTTAACTATCATTATCATTAATGACGTGTGTACCCACACACCAAGTTGGGCAGCTTCAGGTCTGTAAATAGTACTGGACATATTAACTTAATCATCACATGCCTGAAGCCTCTAAGCAGTACATGACCATATTTTACACATCAAATTAGCTATGATCTTAAAAACAAAGTCTGAGACTTTGTAAAGGGGTTAACCTTTAAATATGGAAGACTGTGATTCATGCTTTGAATAGTCATTATGTCAGCTGTGGTTGCTGGTTGTTTGAACATAACCTAAAACAATCAGGCTTAGTGACACGAAGGTGTTTGGAAAATATCTAATGCGTGCGGGAATGAAATCCCAGTCAGGCAGTTAACAAAATTAAGCTGTGTTTGGGCTATTCCCAATATCTTGATGTATTCTGGTTAAATGATTAATGTCATAAACTTGTCACTACAATGATTTTTGAATGGTCCCGTCTGAATTTACATTCAATATTTTATTAATTGCTAACTATGTGCCAAGTTCTCTGTAAAATTCTAGGAACTTAAAAATTAGTAATTCATAGTTTCTTATCTTAAGGGTGTCATAGATATAGATGGGGGCGACAACAATTTATAGTTGTGTGATTATGGGGCAGAGGTGGCAGAAGGGTGAGTGATCATTATATTGTCTAGAAGCTGGAAGTTGGCCAATGTCCAAGCTCTGTTTTAAGGGATGACTTTGAAAGGTGGATGAGAGGGAAGAACATTCTAGATGAGGAAACTCATGTAAATCATGTGTAAAGGTGAAAAATGCCAGGAGATATGGTTAGAGAGATGGGTTGTTACCTAATGAGATTCATATGCTAAGAAGTTTAAGTTGTATCTAACATACAAAACAACATCAGTAAAGGTTGTAGGCACGTAAGAGGCATGATCAGATCCTAGATGGAGTATCAGATGAGTTGGGAGGTGAGCTGAAGTATAAATTGAGGGCCTGAAAAAAGTGTAGGACATCAACAGATGTTGGAGTGTTCAGTATGGGGGAAACAGTTCTCTTAAATAAGGACTTACATTTCAGCAGGTTAGACAGATAATGAAAGGTAAAACACAAGGATGTAGGGGAACTACAGGCATGTTGGGGAAGGACTCCCTGAGAAAGTGACACTGAAGCTGAGACCTGGAGGAAAAACAGGTTTTTAAAGACTGGAACTGACTGGAAGTGAAGCACTCAGGGTGTTGAGTAGTAGACCCTACATACTCTTCCTAAAAAGAACACTTTCTTTTGCCCTCATGGGAAATCAAAGAACCTAAAATGTTTATTAAATTTAAAATAATAATAATAATAATAATGTGATGAGGACAAGACTGTCTCTTGCCTCTGCTCCCATAGTACCTTATATTTGCATCATTCACATCTGTATTAGAATTACTTGAGAATTTGGAAGAGGATCAAATAAAAGGACACATTTAAGAGCAAAGAGGGAGACACTTCAAAAGGGAAGGAGAAGGAAAAATATATTTTAAAATGTAAAATGGCAAATGGTTTAGAAAGCTCAAATTAAGCCTCAGCATTGTCCATTTAATGCTTTAATTGGAAGGTTCCTATTAATCTGCAACTTTAGCAAGAAAAGTACAGTGGACAAAAATGAAACTGGATCAAGGACTTCCAATCAAGAAGCTTGGCTGAGAAGTCATGTTGCATGAGGACTTCTTGTTTGTTCCTATTTTCATTTATCAACGGAGAGTACAGAGGGTTTTCAATATCCGTGGTCTGAAGGAAAATGTAACTTGTTGAGAATAATTATGGACACATGCAGTATTGCGAACCTGTAATAGTGTTTTCCCTAGATATATACATAAATATAATAAAACTAATCTTGACAGTTTCACTTATCACTAGGAAAGCACAATAGGCATAAAAATTCTTAACATTTACACTCTGGAGAAGGTGTACACCTTTAAGGCATGACCCAATCATTTCTGGTCATTTCTTCCAGCCCGTGACTAGGAGAAGATGAAGAATGAATTAACTTTTTTCCCCAAAGAAAGAAGTCAGACAAGTAACACTGAAAACAATTTATTTAGACATTGTTATTTCATAAGAATATAAGCATATATTCATCATATAAACATTCTCATTTCATAAGATTATGAAAAGGAATATATACGTATAACCAAATCGCTATGCTGTACACCAGAAATTAACACAAGGTTGTAAACTGACTATACGTCAATTAAAAAAATTTTTAAATAGATATCACTGGCATATTCCAGTCATGTTTTTACATTCGAAGGTGTATTGCATTTGTAATGATGTCACCGATAACTCAGAGGAAGGTCAAGCACCAAGACATTCTTTAGAGGCTTAATATTGTGCTCCACTGACCAGTTTCCTGGCTGAATCCCTTCTCACCACTTATTTTGTGTGCTGATTACCGTGCTGTGCCTAATAAAATCAGCTCCTTTCTTCAGTTTCGCCAGTTCACACCTTCCCCCCAAGGCATAACAATTCAGCCTCTTAAATTTCACTTCCCTGCTGTATCTTGTTGGGGTGGCGTAATAAAAGTCCAGCTTAACAACAACAACAAAAACTAAAGTGACATGCCCAAGACAAGACCTCTTTGGGCTGTATAGGAAGGGAAATCAAAAACAAATAAAGTGGTAATACCTATAAGCTGTCTCAAACAACTTTCAGATACTGGGTCAGCGTGATGGAAACGGAAACTCCATAATGCTTACCAGTTGTTTAAATTTTTTTTTTTTTAAATCAGTTCCCACCATGACAAATGAAGGACAGCAGACCTGGCTTCCCGGTAGTGTTCGTTCGGCTTGGGTGCCCTTGAAAGCGGCGATAATACCCATTTTTATGCAAACACAACTCAAGAGCCCTTTAGGTACTGAGCGGTTAGCGGTAGCACCTCCAAGCTTTTATTCACGCCAGATATTCCCGGATATAGCAGGGAGTTTAGACACATTATACACTATTCTACCCGTAGATTCTGCTCACCAGACTGTAACACTTAAGCCGTGTGGCCAACCATCACCCCTGAATCAGGACCCCCCGAAATCGCTCCCCACCGCTTCGAGGCCTCGTGCTAACCCTCTGGGAGCTCATCATCAAGCTGAACGTGGGCGGTCGCGGCGCCTGCGACTTCCAGCCGACCGAGCCTTAGGTCTTTCCCCCTCGGACGTCTCTGTGCCTCACCTGGCCTGAGGGTGCGCGCCGCCCGCAGGTGCGGAGCTACCCGGAAGCCGGTCAGCGGCCCGCAGCCCCGCCCGAACGCAGCCCTCCCGGCACCCGGTCCCCTCACAGGCCCTGGCCCGGCGGCGAGCGCCCCGGGGGCAACGAGGAGGCCCCGGACCCTCGGGTGCCTCCCCCGCACCCCGCGCCAGGCTACTCCGGGAGTTGGCGGGGTCGGCGAGCTCAGGCCCACTCGCTGCAGCGGGGAACGTCAAGCTCACCTTGGGGCAGTCGCGCCCGGACGGCGGCCAGCAGCGAGTCTCGGGGTCACGAGAGAACAGCCAGGTCACCCGCCCGGAAGCCGCCTGAGGCGGAGCCGACGCCGGCCTTCCCGGCAGCCCGCCGACTTCCGGCAGCTCGCCGACTTCCGGACCTGCGCGGAGCCTCCCTGCGCGGCCGCGGTGCCCCTCCCCCGCCCGCTTCCCGGCGTGCCCCGCGGAGGAAGGGACGGAGTCGACAATAACAAACCCGCGGCGGCCGTGTCCGCGGCCCTGCCGAGCCCTCGCCGCTGCCTCGGGGTCCCCGTCGCCCGGCCCCTCGGCTCTGCCCGGCCGCGGCCTGCCCTCCACCGGCCCCCGGGCCCCCACCCAGAGCCGAGGGGCCTGACCGCGTCCGCGCCGCCCGGAGGTGGCGGCCGGGCGGGCACCGGCGCCGGCGGCTGTGTCGGTTGGCGGCGCCGATGGGCGGTTGGTAGCCGCCGCCGAGGACGAGGCGGCGGCGGAAGATGGTGCCGGGTGCCGCGGGCCCTGCTGCTGCTGCCGGCGGAGGAGGAGGCGCCGCCCGGTGAGTCCCGGGCGCGGCGGGCGCGGGCCTGTGCGGTCCCGGTCCCCGGCGCCCCCGCCGGCCTGAGGGAGCGGCCCGGGCCGAGGGGCCCGCCCGCCCCGGCGTCCTCGCCGCCGCCGCCCGGCTCGGCCCCGGAGGCCGCCCTGCCAGCGCGAGGGTCGGAGGCATGGCTGTGTCCCGCCCCGGAGTGCGAGGATCCGGATAAAGTTACTCCGGGGATGACTCAGCCTCCGCCCGCCCCCCGGGTGGGTGTGGGACGCGCCGTGTGTGCGGGTCTCCCGGCTTCCCCGGTGGCGGCAGGACCGCGGGAGGCACGGCGGCTCCTGGGGGACGCCTGTGGTTCCTTCCCCCGCCCGGGGGCTGTGCGCCGCTTCTGCTCTGGTTTCGTAATCGGCTGCTCTCCACCATGGCTGGAGCGCGGTGATCCGCCGGGCGGGGGGCCTGGGCGCCGGTGAGCTCCGATGTGCCCGCGGTCGATCGAGTCAGGTTACCGCGAGACGCTAGGCCGGGGGTGGTCGCCGCGGGCCCGCCGGGCCGAGAGCACGATCTGAGCCGGAGGAGAGTGTGCCTGCCTGCTTGCTCGCCGTCTTACTGTACATACAGTTTGTAGGTTCTCGTGTGTGGAGGGTGCTCCCGTGATTCAGCCCAGGGCTGGGAAGGTTGGCGACTTAGGAGGAGACCGCTCATTTTCAGTAGAACAATCTCATTATGATGTTTCGATACTTGATTCAAAGAGGGTCCTTCCAATTCTGACATTACTACTGAGAAGCAGAGGACCACTGAGGAAAGTGGCTGGTTTGATTTGGGGCTTACTTGATCTGTAAGCAGACCCTTGCTTGGGGAGGGGGTGTGTGAAGATATTTTTCCTTTGTTGGTAATGTAACAGAACATGGCCTGAATGAACACATTTTCTTAGCAACATTTAGTGTGTATGTGTGTGTATGTTGGTGTATGTTGTGTTCAAAATCTAGGTGGAGTTTTGTAAAAGGGATGTTTTGTGTTGGTGTTTATGTTGGTCAGTGCCTGTTGATGGAAGTTGAATATGGACTCAGGCGATTTTTTTTTTTTTAGGTAATTTTGTTTGGTCTATTTTGAATCTTTTATGTTAGTCAAAGTTAGGGTTGGTTGTTGGCCTAATTCTTACGTCGTGATGTTAGGATGACAGGGAAGACGGGAAGTTGACTCCTCTGAGAACATTTTTCTGGCCCTTGCTAACAAACACAAGGTCGGAATACATGACAGATTGACTTTTAGCAAATGAAATTCGTTAAGTCAGACAGGGTGTAGGCCACTAGACCTCTGGTTTTGAAAAGCCACACTTTTGAACTGAAATTTTTATTATGTAAGCTTGAGAGGAGCTTTTATTTGTCCTCTAATTTGGAGACTGTCTTTAAATTCTCATGCATTCAGCAAATGTTTGAACACCTGCCATATGCTCTACTTTGCAGATATATGTAACTTATGGATGTGTTTATAAAAAGTAATGGGTAGTAAGATTGTCTCATTGGGGTAGTGCTATTCTATAACCCCAGTAAGCCTTTTGTATGCAGGAAATACTGGTTCAAGAAACTCAAGTGAAAATCTAGCAGCCCCTTTCCACACACACTCATTCGTAGTTACTTACTTACCAAGGCAGACCATTGAACCAGTTACTGCAAGGAATATAAAAATGTATGCAGTATGACTTTTGGCTTATAAAAGTAAGGAAATTGAGGTCCTGAATGCAATTACTTACTGTTTAAGCATTATTGGACATCTGAAGGAAAGATTTAAGAGACGTGAGAAAGCCAGCTGTGTGACTCTGGGGAAAGAACACTGGCTGAAGGAATAGTAAATACAAAGGCTCCGAGGACTTGGCACATGCCGGCAAAAGTGAAAAGATCACCGAGACGGGCCAGGGCGGGCACGGGGAGCGGGAGCTGGAGGAGGAGGCTGGGGTGGTAGCGGGGCTCTACGGGTTTTCAGGTTTGGGGGTGCTCTCAGTAAGAACTGATGTGCTCTAACCCCACCTGTGCAAAGCACAGAGGTTTGTGCAGTAAACCCCGCGAAGCTGGAAAGCAACTTGGAGCCAGATTCATTTGTTTTTTTCATGAAATGTTAAACCCCAGGAAGACCCAGTTTTAGCTCCAGTGACGTGAAGAGTGAACAAGAGGAGCTTTATATGTAAAGCTTTGTATAGACAGTTGTAGAAAATGGTGAAACACTGGAAATTTTAAGGAAGATAAATTGCAAATGCAGCCTGCTTGAAGATGCTGAAATAGACACAGTGCTAGGGAAGCAGATTGCGGAGGGCTCGAAGATTCTGTACTTGCAGTCTCTCCGTAATAATTAGAAGTATATAATTCTAGTTATTACATTACTCTGGTGCTTTCACTGTCGTGGACCTAGTAAACCTGATTTGTCTGTTGTCAGGACTCCTGTCCAGAGCCCTGAGAGGACAGCTTTTCTTTCTGACCCTCAGTGAAGTTACGTTCTGTTAAATTACTCTGTGTAGGTGCAGTTCTCGAGCACCTCCAGGCACCTTTCTTCCACTGGTTAGTCGCTGCTTTCACAGCTGTAGAGTGGGTGCCCTGCGGATTATGGAGTGACACTCCCACCCCTGCCACTGTGATTTTGCTCTCTGTTGAGTTGTCATATTTTATTGCCTTGTAATTGTCCTAAGAGGTGAAAATAATTGTGGACAAGCCCCCCTCCATTTTAGTTACTAGTTTAGGACTATCCACATCATTTTTTCCTTCATATGCTGCATATGATTGGTTAGTAACTGTCCAGAATATCTGTTGAAATGTTAGTCAAATCTGTACAATACTGTTAGTATTTCCATGGCTGTTTTGGCCATTATACTGGAAATTCTAGATGTGCGCATCCTTTTTTGATGTTGCTATATGTTTACATATAGTCTTGGTTTAATAGAATGGAGCTGATTCAACGTTTGCTGTAAAGATAATTTTGGTTTCATTTCTTACTCTCAGTATCTCATATAAAATGAAGCATAGACCTAGAAAATCTTTGCTGTAGATACTATTATGTGAGAAGTTAGAGTTTAAAAAAACAGAATTCACATTTAAAGAAATTGTCATAGCTTGATGTTGCCGCCCCTTAAAAATCATGCCACGCACA